>NW_023416401.1:5106980-5596980 GCF_014108235.1 Myotis myotis | reverse complement strand
CACCCTTCCCCACCCCGCCACCCCCACCCCGCCGCTCCCCGCGCCTCGCCTCCCGCCCCCACCCCCGTCCGCCAGGCTGGAGGAGGGTTTAAAGCCAGGTGCGCCCAGCCCGCTCGCCATGTCCAGATCCGGGGACAGGACCTCCACCTTCGACCCCAGCCACAGCGACAACCTGCTGCACGGCCTCAACCTGCTGTGGCGCAAGCAGCTGTTTTGCGACGTGACCCTGACGGCCCAGGGCCAGCAGTTCCACTGCCACAAGGCCGTGCTGGCCTCCTGCTCGCAGTACTTCCGCTCGCTCTTCTCCAGCCCCCCGCCGCTCGGGGGAGGGGGCGTCGGCCAGGACGGCCTGGGGGCCCCCAAGGACCCGCCGCAGCCGCCGCAGCCGCACCCGCCGCAGCAGCCGCCGCCGCCGCCGCCGCAGGAGGAGCCCGGGACGCCCGCCTCCTCCCCCGACGACAAGCTGCTGACCAGCCCGCGGGCCATCAACAACCTGGTGCTGCAGGGCTGCTCGTCCGTCGGCCTGCGCCTGGTGCTCGAGTACCTCTACACGGCCAACGTGACCCTGTCCCTGGACACGGCGGAGGAGGTGCTGTCGGTCAGCAAGATCCTGCACATCCCGCAGGTCACCAAGCTCTGCGTGCAGTTCCTCAACGACCAGATCTCGGTGCAGAACTACAAGCAGGTGTGCCGGATCGCGGCGCTGCACGGCCTGGAGGAGACCAAGAAGCTGGCCAACAAGTACCTGGTGGAGGATGTGCTGCTGCTCAACTTCGAGGAGCTGCGCGCCCTGCTGGACGCGCTGCCGCCGCCCGTGGAGTCGGAGCTGGCGCTCTTCCAGATGTCCGTGCTGTGGCTGGAGCACGACCGCGAGGCCCGCATGCCGCACGCGCCCGACCTCATGAAGCGCCTCCGCTTCGCGCTCATCCCGGCCCCCGAGCTGGTGGAGCGCGTGCAGTCGGTGGACTTCATGCGCAGCGACCCCGTCTGCCAGAAGCTGCTGCTGGACGCCATGAACTACCACCTGATGCCCTTCCGGCAGCACTGCCGGCAGAGCCTGGCCAGCAGGTAGGCGACGAAGGGGAGAGCTGGGGGGGGGGGGGGGGGGCGGTGAGAGGCCGCAGGGAGGGGAGGGGAGGGGAGGGCGATGGGATATGGGATAGGGTGGAGGAGGGGCGGGGGAGCTGGGCCGGGGGCTCTGGCAGGCTCCAAACTCATGTAAACAAACAATCCAGACTGTGGGGAAAGTTGATGGCAGGGTCCCTGAAAGGTCCCCAGGCTCTGGGTAGCCAGGTTCCCAGCGCCCCCTGAGCGGGAAAGGTGGGACTCATGGAGCGAAATTGGCAGGCAGGTGGGGCCAAAGGCCAGGGCAGTTAAAGTGCCCCTTGGAGCCCTCGCCATCCAGCTGCACTTGAACTCAAATCAAAGTGAGTGGATGCTGCCTCGAGGAGTTCCCTCCAGCTTCACCTCTCCCCCTGCCCTGAGCCATCCGAAGCACCTGGCAGCTGGGAGAGGCAGGCTCCCATCCTTCCATCAGGTGCTCAAGTGGTTTCCTGGTTTGGGGCGCCATGGGGTCTGCTCCCTCAGAAGGTGAGAGCCCCTGAGTGCTTTGTCTATGAGGGTGGCGACTGGAAAGGCAGGCATCACATGCCCAGCAAACTTTTCTGTCTCCTGGGAAGCCTTTCCTTGTCACTTTCCAAGGAGAGCAGAGCCAGAGGTGTCAGGGTGTGTGTGGGTGGATCATGCCCAGTGGCCCCCATCTCAAAGGGGAGGTCGTTGAAAATGGGGAGGAAGGGAGTCATCTGGCCCCAGGCAGGGCTGTGGGCCTGCCCAGGAGCCACAGGGAGCTGGGGATTGGTTGTTGTGGCTGTTGCTGCTCCTTGCAATCTGTCCCTGGTGTGTATTGCAAATCAGATTTCATGTCCAAGGGGAGAGAGAAAGGATACCTTTTTACAGTGCTGCTGAGATGAAAACAAACCAAAAAGAAAATACTGTAGGATCTGACAATCGTGTTTTACTGGCTCCTTTTTTAAAACCCTTTTTAATGAGCCCAAGACTAAGGATGCTTCCTTTTTTTTCGAAAAGAAGCAGCAGTATCTGTTCAGTTTCCCATGATGGAACATCACGATCCCAGACGCCAGGCTACCCCAGCCTAACCCACGGAGGTGTTACATCAGGAAAGGCGGGGTTCAGGCGCCCATCCTGGCACTTTCCCGTTCCGGAGGATGTCCGAGGGGCTGGGCCCACTCTGTGCAGCTTGTGGAACTCGCTGTTTATTTTTCCCGTCGTGGTGTTTCTGCCAGACCCCGGTGGCTAAAGTTTTAAGACATGGAAGGTATTCTCTGCAGTTGCTCAGGCAGCCCTGGTGAGGCCCACAGGAGGCATGTGAAACCTTGGAGTTAGGAACCTTGTCAGTTGATTTTTCTCATATTTGTGAGAGATGAGTTAATAATCTGGGGTGGCAAAAGATGACAGTAAGACAATAACACAAGCAGGAATGCAAACCCCTGTGTGCTTAAGTAGCGAACACAGCATCCAAGTGAGAAGAAGACGATGAAATGTACATTTATTTTGTAGGAGTTTTTCATGTGTTTAAAGATCAAAATGGTGAGCTTTAGTGTGATGGGCAAATGGCATCGCACAATGGGCACTGGTGATTAATATTCTATTATTTAACCTTTATCCTGCCAGCATACTTAATTTAGCATACACATATAGATTCAAGACACACAACACAGTTGTAGTCCTGAATGTACATGTACCCATATTTTTAAAAATATGTACTATCTAGTATGAATTCAGAAAGCCAGAAGGATAATAAAATTAAGAGTTAACTTGTTCTAAGAGTAATTTTTGGAAATGAGCTTTATACATTTGGTCCAATCAATAATTTCTGAGGCCCTCCATGCACTTGTATGGAATAAGTATGTCCCAGGAGTCAGTGTTACAAGGGCGGACTTTCAAAATGCAAAGTCACATTTGCCACCTTCGTCTGGCTGCAGCACGCCAGCCGGGCCTGCCGGCTCTGTCCTGGCGGATGGCTGCGCTACCAGGCTGCCGGCTCCATGGTGACACCTCCCAGCTTCACTGGGCCATGTCATTTGAAGGAGCTGTGGTGGTGTCTGACCCCCGAATGCTTACAAGTGTCACGGATGCTGCAAGAATCCAATCCTCGGCACAGTGAGAAACTGTATTTTCCTGTCAAAGAGAAAGATACAGAAAATAGTTCATGGGAATCTATTGTTGATCTCAAAGAAACATAATTGAGATTCTGTTACATTATTGCTAACTATAGCATGTTAATTTTAGGGACTAATGGCATTATTCTAATTTTAACTCACAAAAAGAATGTAGGGATAAGCATCCAGTTACTAACTTTAATGTAGAAAATGCTGTGAGTTGCAGCCAGTAGCATGACATCAGCCCATTTATTATAGTATCAGCATAATATGAGAATGTCCTTTCAGCCTTATGTGTGGTTTAACAGGGAGGTAAATGCGTTAAACCATTGTTTTTGCAATTGCATCACTTTTATTGAAGACAATTGAATGGGAGGGCATCCATTGTATTTATTTTTTTGTTCACCTGTAGTTCTTAAAGTCTAAATAGTTCCCCAAATTCAGAGGAGGTGGAAAATTAAAATTGACCAGCCTGTTGAAATAAGAACAAAATAGAATAACTTCAAAGAGAATTTAGTTGTTAAGAATATGTTATCTATAGAAAATAGGTCTATTAATATAACAAAATTTAAACATGTTTGTAAATATTAAGTAATTCTGCATTTTTATTAAGTCTAGAAAAATAAAGCAACCCAAGCATAAAGACTTTATAAATAACCAAATTAACTTTTAATTTTTGCTGTCATTGCTTTGTTTTTTGAGTGTGTCATTTATGTTCAAATTCATATTTTATTGTAGCAAACTAAGCATTTAGGGTAATAAGTTTAAAAATAAGAGCTTTACTTTCTTATATTCAAATGTATACATAACTAATTTAAGACAAGACGTGAGTAGACAAAAATTAAAATATTTTGAAGTCCTCTTTCTTCATTATTTTTGTTTTGTTTTCTTGTAAGAAATATAAAACTTAAGAAAGAAGTTCTTGAAAAGTTTTGGAAGAGTCATTATTAAAAGAGTCATTATTCTAAAGCATAAAAATTTAATTTAGTAAAGGGACATGACATGCAATGCGTAGAACATTAAAAAGTAAACAATAGGAGACTTATAATCTAAGTTTATCTTAAGCAACCCAAAATTTCTTTTTTATTTTGATTTCTTACATTTTAAGGCAGAATTTAGTCATTGTCCCAAATAAATCAAATTGGACTGGATTAATTAATTTCTCTTTTGCATTTTTATTGCACCTCCCACAATGGAAGAGTTAAATAAATGCCAATTGAAAGTTGAAGGAATAAGGTTATAGAATTAAAAAGCCTCAGCATTGCACTTCACCAATATCTTCCTCAATGGACGTTACTATTGTACAGGACAAAAGGCCATCGAACCTCCTCCAGAAACACCTGTAGTGGAAATGCATTCATGGGAATGATCACATTTTTTAAACATTTGGCCACCAGGCGTTGCAGTCCCATGTAGAGTTCGGTATTAGTGTATAGTTTTCAAGACATTATGTTTTATAGCAGGTAGAAGACTACCCTATAAAGATTTCACTTTCTACAAAACATAGTCTGTTCAAAGATTTCACATAAATGAATGTAAACATCAGACATGCTAATTACCCATTTGCTACAATGACCTGCAATGATTAAAAAGCTGTTAGATTTTCTCATCCACAGTGTTGATTCCTGGCTTGGTGTTCAGGAAGTGTTTCTCTAACTGCGAGGCACAGTTTTCCATTGGCTCTCTTTCTCAGAACTGATCACAATCTTAACACAACAAACTAAGCCTGTAACCGTGCATTCCCCAAAGTGTTCCTCCCCTTTATACCAATTTGATATCCCCAGATTGGCAGTTCTTAAGTAGTTAGCTTTTGTATCAGAATTAACTCAACCATTCAGAATACAATTTGTTTATTATCTGAAACAGGACCATTGATTGCAAAATTATACCACTGGTTTGGGAGACAAATAGTTACATCTTCCAGTCAAAAAGCAATTAGAGTAGATATTAATGCATGTTATTGGCTTAGAGTACATGCTGACAAAAGTGGACACGTTCACGTTTTACTTCTCGCTTATATTTTTTCCCATATTTAGAAACATGATGAGGTTTACTTATGATCTTAGCTAATTTCTAAGTATCTCCATTTTCTTGACATAAACATGTAGTAAAAAATGTTTGTTTATAACAGCTACTTCATACCAGGTTACATGTTAATTTATCTAATGCTCATAATAGCCGTAAGTGATGGGTACCATCATTAGCCTCATTTTATAGATGGGAGACTGATGCACAGAGAAGGTAAGCATTTTGCTGAGGGTTGCACAGCTGGTGGGTGGCGGAGCCCGTCTGAGCCCAGGTAGTGTGGCCTTTGTGTCTGTGTCTCATCCAGGGTGTTCTGCTTCTGCCGTGAGCCTCTCTATGCTAGGATATGATCTGGTGGTTGTTCTTAGAGTTATACATAGACTAGACTTTCTTTTCAAAAAGAAACTTGTGAGGGTTGAATATTAATATATCTGACTTTAAAAGAAGTTGAGAGGAATTGTTCTAGGCCTGGGGCCTGCATCCCCCCCCCCCCATAAAAGGCCAAATAGTAATTATTTTTGGCTTGTGGGGTGGGAGGTGGAGCAAGTTGAAACCTCTCCACTCTTTCTCTGTAGCACAAAAAGAGCCATGGACAACCCATTAATGAACGAGCATGGCTGGGTGATAGGAACATGTCATTTGTAGACAAGAAATTTCATGTTGCACATGTCATGACATATTATTATTCCCCTTTTGATTTTTTCAACCATTTATGAATGTAAAACCCATGCTGTCTGCGTGGGCTGCATAGAAACAGGAGGTAGGCTGGAGTTTTTCTGTGAGTCACAGTTGGCCAACCCCCGTTCTGGGCACTAGGGAGCCATCACTGAACAAAATGGACACAAAATTTTGTCCTCATTCTAGTGGGAAGGGTCCCATTGGTCTTTCTCCTTCCGCTCGGAGATAATGTCAGTCTACATAAATCTACCATGCTAGGTTAAAATTTCAACTTCCCATAGTAAGGCTTAAGAATTTCAATAGTGATTCCAGGGAGGTAAATAGTAATTAATTAAAACAGTGACTGAGGTGCTCATTTTTTTCAAACATAGATGCTTAGATATTGAACCAATACCGTAGATTGGTCAGTATTCAGAAGAGGGTTACATCGTATTTCTATGGTATTTTAATAACTTCTAGTTGGAAATTCAGGGACATTTAACCCACTGCTTCCTGAGATTGACATGCATATATTCAGCCAACTCATCTAGGCATATAAGTGAGCACGTGAACATTATTTTTCTAAATACCAACCCGTATGTCCCGCTGCTCTGAATATTTGTAATCAAAGCACTTAACTCACCATCTGACCTTGATCCAAAAATATGAGTTCCCGATGAAACGGCGTTTGTCTTAAACACAACTGAGGTCAGCATTTAGGGTCTAGCTCAGTTTAGTGTGAGAGAAGAGCCCGACTTCTTCTCCACTGGCCCACCATGCTTAGCCATCAGTTCCGAGGTGAAGGGGCTAAATTATGGGGTTGCTGAGATTTGTCCCTATGATAGGGACTTACTGAAAAACAGAGTGGGCCAACATATTTTTCATACATCTATGAAAATAAGAACTTTTTGTTTAACCATGCAAAGATGGCCGTGGAAGCAAAACAAACTAAAACAAAGTCTTAATGCTTGGATTTGAACCCAGAAGCCCCTGCCCCCAGACTTCTGTGCCCTGAAGTACCAGTGACATCAGCCTTGTTTCCATGGGGACCATGGAGAGCTAAGCATGTGAGTGATCCGTACAGGTGATGAATATAACAGGTAGCAGCCAGAAGGACCAAAACACCTGTATACTTTAATAACACAAAGCAAGACCCTTCTAATTGGAAATTTATTCTGTTTATGTGTTGTTTCAAGAAAATCATTTGAACAATTGTTGTGCCATAAATGTTTATGCCTTCTGTTGTTCATTTAGAATTTCAGAAAATATATGTATTGCAATGTCCTTTCCATTCACTTCCAAGATGGTTCATGAGGCATGAATTAGTACTGCTGAGTGCTTTAAAGCAAACAAACAAACAAAAACAACAAACACGTGATGAAATGGGCGGGAGCGTGGGTTAACTGGGGAAAGGACTCTCAGTTGTAACGGATGATACAGTGAGTATGTCCGTTTTACTGTAAACATCAGAAGGGCTTACATATTCACAATTAATATTAGTGAACATAGGTTTAGAACCATTTGCAACATGAAAAGCAGAAAGGTACTAGACTAAACCTACAATAATAAGAACAATGAAAATAGCAACTACTTATGATGCGAAGAAAGAAAACAAATCACAGGGAAGTGAAAGGGAAGAAAAACAAGGAGTAAGGAAAATGCAAGAAAACATGGGAAATCAAAGAAATGATGAAGAGATGTGTCAATGTGGATTCATCAATTGTAGCAAAAGCCCCACTCTGTGGGGGTGTTGAGGTGATGCATGGGGGGGAGCAGGGGCTATATGGGAAGTCTCTGTGCCATCCTCTCAGTTTTGCTGTGAATCTAAAACTGCTCTAAATAAATAAAGTCTTTAAAAAGTAAATTAACATCATTTAAAAAGGAGAGAGAGATAAGCCGTCTGAAAAAGAAAGAGAAAAAAAAACTAGCAGCAGAGAAGGATGGGCAAGGAAATTCTAGAACGTGGAGAGCAGCTGTTCAATATTTGTTGGACAAATAATTACAAATTTAGAAGCATTTAAATCACTGCACACCCAACTTATATAATTTACAGAGTGAAGCATGGAGTTCCATTAAAAAGCGAAAAATTCAGTCCTCAAAAAAAAAAAATAAGTGTTTTCAAAAGAAAAAAGGTCAATTGTGGTAACTTCACTCCTCTAATCTGATTCAGTTCGATAATTACATGTGTGTAATCTAGGTCCATCAAGATGTGTAATAAAAAGCTCTTTGCTGTTGTGCTAAATGCAGGCTTTTCAGAAGTGTCAGGGTTCAAAGGGCACAGCCCGTTGTGCCAACGGAGGAGAGGAAATGTTACTGCGTTCTTTGCAACAATCTGAATATTCAGCGGAACTGGACCGGACAGCAGACTGAGAAGCAAGGGGCCGCCCCTCCGCCACCTGGACCCCGTGCCCATGACCCTGCCACACCCACCGATGCACTGCATTTACCACTGACAGCAAGTTCTGCTATGGAATAGCCCCAGCTTTGTCCTGAGCAGATGCCATGCTCCAAGCTCTGTGCTAGGTGCTGAGATACAGAGTGGGATAAGACAGGCACATTCCTGACTTCATGTAGTTTATAGTATAAGGAAAAAGAGGAAATAATTACACAGGTACCCTGTGTGGGAGGCCGGGTATCAGGGCTGCAGCCGTGTCCCAGTGGCCAAGAAGGTTGTCTACAGAAGAGGCTAAGATGAGCCTTGGAAGATTCCATCACCAGGCCGGGGGGGGGGGGGGGGGGGGGCAAAAGCATTGCTGAAGGGCCAGCACCTGCCTGAGCATCTAGCACAGCGGTTCTCAACCTGTGGGTCGCGACCCCTTTGGCGGTCGAACGACTCTTTCACAGGGGTCGCCTAAGACCATCCTGCATATCAGATATTTACATGACGATTCATCACAGTAGCAACATTACGGTTATGAAGTAGCCACGAAAATAATTTTATGGTTGGGTCACAGCATGAGGAACTGAATTTAAAGGGCCAGAGGCTTGAGAACCACTGACCTAGCAGAAGAGAGTTCGGTGCCTTCCAGGAACCGAGAGAAGGTGACGGTGGCTAGAGATTTCGAGGCAGTGTGGTCCGGACCAGGGAGGAGGCTGTAGGCTCCGCTCAGGATTAGCTAAGCCAGGGGTGATTCCGCAGTGCAACCCCGCATGTGTCCTACCTGGACTGTGGTGGGAACACTGCTGCCTTCGAAGCCATAACCCTACAGGCCTGTTCTACCTCCGAGGGAGCTGAGTCCCACGTCAGCAAAATGGGTTGATAAGTGTAGTTATAACAAACCGGCGTCTTGGGAACAATCAGCGGAGATGAGGAAAAAAGCTATATAAACAGGAAATGCTTTTTGAAATTCAGTGATTGTCGGTGCTAGGAGATACATTAAGCAGAATGTACCTGGATACACGCTTGCCCAGCAGGAGAACCCTCGGACATGTCTGTGGCCCACGGACGGCACAGAATTAATTCGTTGGGAACTTTTAACACAAGGAGAATGAGGTCAAGCGACCCTGAAGGTGAACGCAGGGGCATCAGAAGGAAGTGGGGAAACCAGCATTTCTGCTTGCCCTCTGCAGTGTTCATTCCTGAGAGGGGAAACGGTGGCCTTTTTAGCTACAGAAGTCTTCCCGTGCTGGCTTTCCCTCCTCCTTTTCACCCCATGAACTCGAGCTCAGAGGCCTCCCTTTCTGCTGCTCCCAGAGCCGCCCTCCCACACTCCTGGGCCCGGCTCTCGGCTCCCAGCGCGCTGCCTGCCTGCGAGGGCTGGTCCATTGCACCTGCGCGGGGACTGGAACTTTCAGCTCAGCTGGGCCACCGTATGGAGACTGGCTCACTGGAGGCCACAGAGAAGTGAACTGGAGAATTGCAGGCGGTTTCACTTCCCCGCCTTATGTGCCTCCAGGTGCCTCTGAGACAGGCGAGGCCAGTGAGATGGAGAAGAGGAGGAAGGGAGAAAGCGCCAGGGTTAGAAAATGAAAGAAGGAAGAGTCCTTTATGGCAGGCATTGTTGGAACATGTGGATAGGTGTGTGTGTGTGTGTGTGTCCGCAGTCAGCATGCATAGTATTGGGTTCCAGCTTTAAATTTTCTGCCCAGTGACTCTGAGGTGTGTGTGTGTGTGTGTGTGTTTATCAGATAAAGGTCTATTTTGTATGTGAAGATGGGGATGGGACAGTCAATTTTATGTTCTGGCACCGAGTGAGGAATCGTTGGGTTTGGAAGAGCAATTTTTTGCCCAAATAGAAAATAGTCACATTTATAAATCCTGCTCAGAACAAAGCAGCAGACCACGGTCTGGTCCTGGTTTTTAGCACCCCTTCAGCTGACCCCACCAGAACTTCATGGGCAAAGGAAAAGGTGGAGGAGAGGGGATGTATGACCTGTGAGTCAGAGAGGGAAACTTTGAAGGGAAAATGTAATGCTTTAAAGATGCACAGTAGGACCTCAGCACTTTCTGTCTCATATGCATTAACAAGGGTTCAATGACACTATGAGGGATCCCAGCCAACATTGGTGTATTACAGAGGCATAAGTGTGTGCCTCAGAGCACAGACCAATTTGGTGGATTGGTTACTATGACAACTGTACCACTACTGTCAGTGGCAATTCCTGTAGTCTCCCTGTCATAAGGTTTTCACAAGTGTTCACTCTAGAATGACGTTTGTAGGTAGGCACTGCAAAGAAAAGCTAGGAAATATAGATATGGATGAGGATAGATACAGATGTAGATGTAGAGATAGAAATAGAGATAGATAGATGAATGAGAGAAAATATGGCATAACAGGAGGTACAAATAGAAAGATTATGTTAAAATGCAAATATCTTAAATAGGTCTATTGCATAGTAATTAAGACCTAAAAGTCAGACAGATGCAAGTCAAACCCCACCCTGACCACTTATGAACTGGCTTTCGCTTGGTAATTCTCATGACTTATTTTCAGATTGCTTATCTATAAAATGTACATAACAATACCCATTTCATTAGGGCACTTCGGACTATTGGGAGAATATGTGTATAACAGAACATAGTGTCTGGCTGTGAATACTTAATAGCTTTTATTTTTATAGGCGTAGTTCTATTTATATCTAATTGCCTTTCTATTTGCCTGTTAAGACTTCTAATTCCATAGCTCGCGTTCCTCCTAGAGCTGAATTCTCACAGCCTGAGTTCCCAGGGCTGCTCTGAACAGATAGTGTTTCTGCTGACAGTATCCCTTCTACCCACCTTGGTCCGAGCTACGGAGCTGGGACCAGTCCCGCAGCCTGGTCCATCTGCTTCATCTGTCCATGTCAGCAACTGGAAAGGTTGGAAAGACTGTGGTGGATTCCTATGAAACATTTCATTGAGATGTAGCTTACATATCATTCAATTCACCCATTTAAAGAGTAAAATCCGATGGTTTTAATATATTCACAGAGTTGTGCAGCCATCCCCACAATTAATTGTAGACCATTTTACCACCCCCAAAAGACCCCATACCTGTTAGCAATCAGCCTCCATTCCTCCCACCCCCAACCCCCTCAGCCTAGGCAACCACCAGCCTACTCTCTGTCTCCATAGACCCATGGATTTGCTTATTCTGGACATTTTATATAAATGGAATCATACAGTATGTGGTGTTCTGTCTGGCTTCTTTCATGTAGCATAATGTTGTTCAAGTCCATCCATGTTGTAACATGTAGTACTTCATTCCTTTTTATGGCTAAACAGTATTCCATTGTATGGATAGACCACATTTTAGTCATTCATCGGTTAATGGACATTTGTATAAAATAATGGTTGGGTCACAACCAAGCTCTGTGCTAGGTGGTGAGATACAGAGTGGAATAAGACAGACGCGTTCCTGACTTCATGTAATTATTTCCTCTTTTTCCACATTTGTTATAAAATTTTGTCCTGATGGACAAAAAGTTGCCACTTTTTGCTATTATATATAATGCTGCCATGAGCATTCATAAGTGTACAAGTTTCTGCATGGACATATGCTTTCATTTATCTTGGGCGTAGACCTAGGAGAGGAATTGCTGGGTCATGTATTATTCGGTTGACATTGAACACATGTTGGACCCTTTGAGGAACTGTCAGATTATTTTCCAAAGCAGCCCCACCATTTGGCATTCTCACCAGCAGTATATAATGGTTCGCATTTCACCACATCCTCACCAACACTTGCTATCAGTCTTTTTGACTATAGCCATTCTAGTGGGTATGAAGTTAACTCTCATTGTGGTTGGCATGTCACTAGTGGCTGATATTGTTAAGAGCATCTCTTCATGTGCTTATTGGCCACTTTTTTTCAATGTCTAGTCAAATTCTTTGGTCATTTTTTGGTGGTTGTTTTTTTTTTTCTTATTGAAGTGGTGAGAGTCCTTCAAGCAAGTTTAGTAGGGCTTATTGTGGTTCCTAGATCACAGCTGGCCCACCTTCTGTAGGAATTACGGGTTCTATTTGACAAAAGTGAAAAGAAAATGCACTCAGATGGACAGTGGAAAATTCTCGGATACTTCTAATTGGCACATGTGTCTAGTATTTTAAAATCTTGGTGTTTGGTGGTTGACGTTGGTGTCATTTGTTTTCTTCGTGTGACTGTGTGGGCCTTATGTTGACTTAAGCATGATATTTCTTAAGTGATGGCCTGGACTTGGTTTAGCAAATATTTTACTGAAAGAAAAAACATAATTACTAAAATTATTTGCTTACATTTTCTTATAGGCACATAAGGAATTTTTTATTCAAACTATATTTATACAATGATGTTTTTAGGGATATGAGTTAAAATTCTTTGACTGCCAAGACAGTGATAACTCATAAGATCCACTGCAGAAGAAGAATATGTGGTTGTTTTTTTTAAAAAAAGGCAAACTTACAAACCAGACACTCTCAGTTGAAAGAGAATAACGGTTCCTTATGGGATCAGCAGGAAACAGCCAGCCTGGGATTGTCAGTGGTGGTTGAGATTCAACTGAGGGCTTCACTTCATATGTCGCCCAGGCGTTCCTGACATGGAAAAGTTAGTCATGATAATAACTCGTTCGGTTTCATCTTCCTTTGTTACAGTCTCCTTGCAATTCTCCTTAGCAACCAAAAGATATGTGCAGCTCTTGCTAAGAAATTCCTTTTACCAATCTTAGTAGGCAGGTACTATTACTTCACTAACTGTTACTTTGAGTGTATAGATATGGAAGAATACTTAGCAAACTTATTTCCAAGCTTAATATTTATGCTTCTGGACGGAACAATTTCTATATTGATTATGAACATCTTTGAACAATCAAAGTCTGGATTTCTGTTAAAAGATTTACTTTTCTATAACAAAGATGACTTCGGGCCGCCATCATAGATCTGAGTGCAAAAATGGTAGGAATTTGAACAAGGATTTCTTTACCTGGATATTCAAGAGGTCAAAGTGTTATCAAAGGTATCTGATAATTTTATGCCTGGGCGGTGTAGCTCAGTGGTTGAGCATTGACCTATGAACCAGGAGGTCACGGTTTGATTCCCGGTCAGGGCACATAATCAGGTTGCAGGCTCCATCCCCAGTGTGAGGTGTGCAGGAGGCAGCCCATCAATGATTCTCATCACTGATGTTTCTATCTCTCGCTCCCTCTCCCTCTCCCGCTCTCTTCCTCTCTGAAATCAATAAAAATAAATAAATAAGGCATCTGATAATTTTATAGTTTTTAGTATACACTACCAGGAGAGCCCAAGAAAGCAGATAACCTCTCTAAATTGGTTGTGTGTGTGTATGTGTGTGTGTGTGTAGAAGGCAAGCATCTTCCTCTTCTGGCGGAAGTCTCAGTACCATAGAGAAGGTACCTCATTCTAGGCAGTCACTTCAGAACTCCTGGAAGCCTACCAAACTTCAGCTGTCACTCATTTTTATGTTCAAAATTTGGAAAGAGAAAAAGCAGACAAAGCAAAACTGAACTATTAACCACCACTTAAATGCACTCAAATAAATTCAAGGCTTGCACTTTCTCCAGGTGGGAAGCAGCCGGCCTACCCAGCAGCAAGTAGTGCAAGTACAATCCATTCCACAGGGAATGCACAGAGGCGCCCGGATGGGAGGGGGCCCCCCAGCCCCCACCAGCCTTGTCCCACTGAGAGCCCAGGTCCCAGGAAGCAATCGTCTTATTGACCTGGAGAGAAGAACCTCACCCCAGAAAGATGTTTCTGGAGAATTGCTTCGCACTTTTTATGACAAGGAAACTTTAGAGTCTCGGAGCATAAGAAACACTGAAAATTCCTGGAAGCAGGAAGAGATTTATGGCTGTAGCTTTGGAGACACTAATTAAAGTCTGCCACACAAGCTTATGCAAAACGCTTCTCTCCATTTAGCCGTGTCTGTGCTGACTCCTCCGCGCTGCCCTTCCTCCATCGGACCATTGCTCTCGTTAGCGTTTCCCGCAGGTGGACAGTGGCTGGGCACCACACAGCAAGCGGGTCAGGAGCCTGCTCCCATATTCCCAGTTCTCATGACAGAGGCAGTGGTAGGCTGCTTTCCCGTGTAATGCTGTGTAGTGGAAACTAGGAGGCCCCTCTCTCAAGGCGCCCTGCAGGTTCCACCGTAGAGGGCTCCTTCTCCAGTGGCAATTCCCCAAAGTGGCTGTGAGACTCACTGGCCTTTTGCCGCCCTACGTTCTTGTCGCTTCTGCCCTATGTTTCTTGTCTGCTGGATAGTTTTGGTAAGCAGGGCTGCAGTAGTCAGCCTGAGCTGCCATAGTGGAATAACACAGACTGGGGGTCCTGAACAGCAGAAGCTGGTTTTGTCATAGTTCTGGAGGCTGGAAGTCACAGTGCCACCAGAGTTGGTTTCTGGTGATGCCTCTCTTCCTGGCTTGCAGACAGCCTCATTCCCCCTCTGTCCTCACATGGCCTTGTCTCTGTGTGTTCAGGGAGGAAAGGAGGAAGGGAGAGAGAGAGAGAGAGAGAGAGAGAGAGAGAGAGAGAGGGAGAGAGAGAGAGATCCTATAACCTCATTTAACCTTAATAGCCCCCTAGTGGCCCTGTCTCCAAACATAGTCATAGCAGGGGTTTAAGGCTTCAACATGTGAATTGGGAGGAGACACAATTCAATTCATAACAAGGGTCAAGAATAGGACACAAGGAATTAGAAAATAAGTTAGGGAAATTAACTGAGATGTTACTTTTCAACTGGATTTATACAGGCAGTTGAGCAATTATCCAAGTCAGCAACATATCAATAGCTCCTCAGGTAACACAAAGCGGGAAGAGAAAGAAAACACGGGCCTGTTCCCTGGGCCCCGGAGAATCGTGCCTAACTCAGTCATTCTCTTAAGGATCAGCCATAGAGCTTTTTTTTTTTTTTTTTTTTTTTTTTTTTTTTTTTTTTTTTAATAATTCAGATCTTCCCTGGCCCTACCCTAGAGATTCTAAATAAATGGACCTGTAATGTGTGCCCAGAAACCTGCGTATTTAGCTACATCCTAGCAGGTTTTGCTGCCAGTGGTTTTTAAACCACACTTTGAAAATCCTGGGACTAAACAAACGATGGCTTGTTTTCCAGTTTGCTACATATCGATAGAAGAGGAGGGAAAACACTGACTTACGGAAAGATAAGTTTGAAGAAAATTGGTTATAAAATTAAAAGAAATTTGATTAACTGACATGAAGAAAAAAAGAGAAATGAGACATTGGGAAAGTGATGGGAATTTCCAGACTCTAGGGATTTACTTCCCGATGATGGAATTTGGGTACCTAGAGAATTTCCAGGACGATTCAAGCCGCACAATATTAGGGTCACAATTCAGCTTCAGAGAATGCAGTGAATTTCCCCAGAGTAATTGGTTTCCGCCTGTCCAAGAGCTGATCATGGGACGGATGCTGTCACGGATTGGCTGGGGGTGTGGGGCTTGGAGGCCTCCACACATGTCCCTTGGTGCAGAGCCCTGGAGCCCAGGTTTCCATCGGCACTGAGCCCCTCGGGGTGGTGAAGCAGCAAGGAACAGAGAGAACTAGCGCCCCCCCCCCCCCCCGGGGAGGGAGAGGCAAAGGGGAGGAGGAGAGCTTTTTATTCCTCCCCCAGCAGCAGGGTGTCCCTGAGCAGGATCCCACAAGCCACACCTCATTGTCTCCACCGCACACACACCCCAGCCCTGCCTCAGTCCCTCGTTGCTTATCTACCCAAAATAAGTAGCCTTCCTCGTTGATCCTAACCCCAGGATGATTCCAGAGACTTCTTATTCCCCTAAAAACAAACCCTGGCCCATTTAGAAGCTGTGGGCTGAAACTCCCTTTTCTTGAAGACGGGCACCTATTTGTTGCCACGAATATCCCCAGAGCAGCTTGGAGTCATAGATCCGGTTACTGACTAACTTTCCTCGCTGTGTCCCTGCACGGCTCTTCCTGCAGTGACCCCCCAACTGGAAACAGCCTGCGTGCAGGGGCTGGCTGAGTTCCTCAGAACCTGCCTCCTGGTTTCCCCACCAGAAATCTCTCCCCGGAGTCAGAGGAGTGGATAGAACCCGTCTCTAGATCATGGGGATAGGATCTGGCCTGGCTTCCCGTCAGCATCGGCATCCTGAATGGCTGAACTGCTTTCTTTGGACTGGGGCTTTGTAAACACTCATTTTTACTGTTATGTCCTACACACGAGGCAAGTCCTTTTGGGGGATGTGATAGCCTAGACTTGACCTTTCGACATCATTCTGTCTTCCTGTCTTTCTGCGTCTTTTCTTGTGCAGCAGGGACCGAGGTTTCCTTGGGTCAGGAAGTCACTCGTCTCTTCCAAAAGCAGCCAGATGGGAGGCAGGGAGAGAGAGGAGCCTCGGTAATGAGGTTGGTTCTCAGGAGGCAGCAGAGTCTAATCATTGGGCTTTATTGGGAGGTGACTGCCGACATCACTTAGGAGTTCATCCCTAACTTGGGAGGGATGCTGTGTCTCCTCTGGTCGCTAGGCGATGGGGCTGGGATGGCTCCTTCCGACAGGCTGCACGGAACCTCTTGACCCTCTTGAACAGGAGAAGGGCTTGCTGTCACACAAACATGACTGGTCCCCGCCAGCGGGGTGGGCAGCAGGCTTGCATGCTCCCGAGCAGTGAGACCCTGCGTCCCACTTGCAGGAGGATTAGTCCAAGAGGTAATACTCGCCACACAGCTTCCTCCCGGGGATGTAGGGAGGATTAGAGAGATGCTATTTCCACTGCAATTTATGCTCGTCAGAAGAAAGGCACTAAGTACTAGGTATTAGAATTAGGGATTATATAGGCAATCAAGCAAAGAGGATATTCAACTGCTTTGTAGCTACTAAAGGAAGTTTTCACCTGGGAGGAGGGGAAGGAGGACAATGCAGGGAGTATGATGTTGGCTGAGTGCCATTGTCCCTCATGAAGCATAGGACCAGAAATGAAGTGTGAAGGGCTTTGTCCAACATCAAGATAGTCCTGCTCTGGCCCTTGAGACTTATGGTCTAAGTCTTGGGAAAACTTACATATCATAAATGAAGGCTATTTTGTCATTTCTGTCTCTGCCATCATTAGCCAGTCTACAGATATGGCTTCCAGAGGAACGTAGCAAAAATGTAGGTGAACTGCATACGAATGCTGGAGGACACAGTAATATCCTGGAATTAGTATATGTCAGGGAAGACCCTGGTGTGCTACGGGGGTTGGGGTGAAGAGCGAAGGGGCGGAAGATGGTTAATTATTACAATATGCAAAGCTGCAGTCAATACAGATGTGGATCTCGTAGTCAAACATGTAAGTGGCAGAGTTGGAATTAACTAGGGTTTCAGAGGTTCAGATTTTAAAATCCTGGTTTATTGCAGTGAGCCCTGCACTACGGTTTACCTCCCACTGGAGGTAAATTGGAGACAATTTCACATGGTACACGAGAAGCCATTTTTTAAATTTATTTTAATAGTTAGGTATTATTATATTTTGCTGTATTACTAGGCTTTCACATGCACTAGAAATAAGACACAATTAACCCAGGAGGCCCATGATTCATAAATAAAATTGCTCAGAACAGTGATTCTCAGTGCGGTTGCCCATGAGAATCACACAGAAAGCTTTTTGCAAAACCCACCAATGACCGGGCTCACCCGCCATCATTAAATCAGGACTTCTGACAGCTGTCCTTATCCTGGATACATTTCCTAAGGGTTCTCCCAGGTGACTCTAAAGAGCAGCCAGCGGTGGGAACCACGAGGATGGACTGGGATTAATCTTTTCTAAAGTGAGCAATTTTAAATAAGATATTAAGTAATATCGTAATACGTGGATATGGCAAATATCACAAAGGTCCTATATCGTGCTAATAACAGATTTGGTAAACTTCCCCCTATCAGAAGTAGCTCCCATTCATCCTAGGAAACAACTCTGATCCTGAAGAACTAAGAGAAAAACAGAGCTATCCAATAAGAGCAAGGGATGTGGGGCCTGGCAACAGCAGGCTGTCATGTAGGGGTGGAGGACAGGGGGCTTGGGGCAGGGCAGAGGAGAGGGAGCAGGTTAGATTTGGGGGTTAATCAGTAGGACTGTCCATTCCCAACATATTGCCCTCTGACTCTTACACCCTCTAGTTCAGAAATGTGCCTTTTCCTTGTTCCCTTTTGCCTTCGGACCCCACCACACTCACTGGTTGGACCTTAAAACAGATGGGGGGCGGGGCAGGGCAGGGGGGAGAAGGATGGTAAGAATCTCCAAGGACATATTCCTGAGTAGTTCCTGGGATTACCAGTGACTTTGACTTTTTTCACCCATTCATTTTTTTTTTAATTTATCGTTTCTCCATTCATACAGAAAGCATTTACTGGGCACCTACCATGCTGCGTTTAAGTATAGTCAGACTATTCCTCAGTGAGCATGCATTGTCTTTATGATATGACCAAACCAATCGTAAAGTTACTTCCGTTTTAGAAAAACTAAATCATGTACGTGACTGACCATACTCCAGTCACAGCACAGCCAGACTCAATGCGGGAGAAGGGATGACTCGGATGTCAGATGACAAGCAGCAGAGCGCTCCGTCACACCCGGGAATCACAGAAGGTTGCACGGAAAGGCCCCAGAGGTAGTTCCTCTGTGACACGGAGGAAACAAACCCCATTCTGAGACACTGGAACGGGTGCCCGAGCCCCCTTCCCTCTCTTCTCTCCCCTGTTAAATGGGGATAATGATGCCCTGTGCTTACCTACCTCAGAGAGGCATTTCAGGGCTGTTTAAAAGCTCTTCCCAGGAAAGCCGCTGTGTAATTACCAAGAACAGCTATGATAAAGAAACCCAAACACAGCAGCAAGTCAGCTGCCACGGATTCTCAAGGGAGTTTGCTTCTCTGGAAAATTTTAAGAAAAGGGGAGCAGCTCTCCTCTGGAGCCTTTGGGTACCATTCTGACTGGGCGTTCAGGGACGGTTGCCTGCTCTTCATCGTCTCCTCCTGGCTCATCACTCAGGATCTTCTCTGCTTACTTCCCCCTGGTCAAGATCATTTCCATCGGAAGTTCCTCTCTCGCGTTTTTTCAGACCTTAACTCAGAAGCTCTTAAACCTGAAAAGAATCTCAAGTAAGGCATCTACCTGTGAGAGCAAGAGAGAGAGACAGAGGCAGAGAGAGAAGGAAGATTATAAATGTACATTTTATAAATGGTAGGAAATAGGGAATTCTTTAATCGTTTTGAAAAAGGGCATTAAAGTCATTGATCACTAATGTTTTGCTGAAATTCATTAGACAAGGTAGGTAGGTAGGTTAGAGGGAGCAGGAGCCCAGATGGCCAGGACAGCCCCCTAGGGGAGCTAATGGAAGTTTGGTTGGGATGAAGAGATAGATCAATGGCTCAAAGACACATCACAGCGCTAGAATTCACAGGACTGGGCAAAACATGGAATATAGCAAGAAAATGGGAGGAGGGTCAAGATTACCACCGTAACACTCGGTGGCTTGGATATCATAAGGTCCGATGACTTCCGGAACAGAGAGAGATGGAAGTCAAGAGAGTGAATCAGTCGAATTTGTGAATGAGATCTGGGTCAGTACCACTGTAGGAAGTCTAGTGGTTTTATATTTTTGTGAAGCGTGTTTATGCAGTGAATACAGGGTGGGGCAAAAATAGGTTTACAGTTGTTCCTATGAAAAATACCACAATAGTTAATAAATAATAATACAAGACTAAACTCTGTGTTTCGAGTAAACCTCCTTTGGTCCCGCCCTGAGTTCTGGCTCTTCATAAACGGTGTAACCTATGGGACCTGAAAGGCTGCCAAGCAAAAGGAAAAATGCCAAAATGGCAAAGATTGGTCTTCAAATGAGTGATTTGTAAGGTTTATAGTTATCATGTGTCAATCGATTACTATGGTTAACTACATAAGTGTTTTTCATGTGCAACCTAGATGTCAGCTGGTGGTTTCCCAGATCTGGTAAAGCTCTGATAAATTTGTTACAAAACTCTACAACCGCATGGCCTGTGGGAATCCCAAACCCATTCCTGTTTCTGGGCGCCCCTGGGTCTGCATCTTCCTGGCGGTTCCTGCCTCCCACATCACTTCTGTGCCTCACTCCTGTCCCACCCGATGTGAAATTGCCCATCGCTCATTGCTTGTATGAAACACTGAGCCTTCCCAGGTTGAGTCAAGTCCACTGGAATTGGAAAGGCATGGGAAAGAATCATCACTTCTTCACGTCTTCTCCCTGCTGGGTTACCTTGGACGTGTTGCTTTTTATCTCCCTTCATTATGCAGAGAGGAACCAGCAGCACGATGTAGCTTTTATTTGTTGAAGAAGGTGGTTTCGTTTACAAGTAGCCCATTTATTTTTCAATTACACTTAGATGACTTCATTTAACCGTCAAAACATTCCCACTTTACGGATGAGGCAACCGAGGCTTAATGAGGTTGAATGCCAGCCCAAAGATATAAAAGTCTGAAGTGGTAGAAAGAGAATTTAGATCCAGGTCTGGCTGACTCTTACCATTGAGCTTGGCCTTGGAAGGAGGGGATGACGATTATCCACCCCAGTGTTCTTTGCCCCTTGAAAACTGCTTAGTGTTTTCATCAAATATTTATGTTTCCAAAAAAGGCCATAGGCTCTTGAAGATCAGGTATGGGGAATTAGAGAGTAAAAATCTTGGCGATTGAAGATCATTTCAGAGATAAAGGGTTAGGATAATTAAACTATCTGAACAATAGGAATGCAGTTCTGTTATTTTTAAGTCATAAAACTTGGGTGGGGACATAGGCCACTTGATTGTCAAACCTGCAATTACTCAAATGAATAATGTTGATGATGGTGATAAGGATAAGGAGGAGGATAGCTTTAGTTAGCACTGTTATAAATGCTTTACATAGACATTTCCTTTAATCCTGAAAGTTAATAAAACCTATGCCTTAGGTCTGTTGTTATTCCTATTTTACAAATGAGGTCAAAGAGGCTATGTCAAGGTCACTCCGTTCAGTAAAGCTGAAGCCAGGCGTCTCTGTTAGGTGTGAGGACAACCAGGTTGTCCTGCTTCAGGAATCGTGATGTTCTCAATAGATTTCCCCACCAGGATGGAAGTGCCACCAGGAACAAGGAATTTATTTCTCTTGTTCCCACCAATTCCTCTGGTGTGCTTAGAACAGTACCTGGAATATAGTAGGAACTTAATGAATAATTGCTAAAGAAAAATGAATGAAAATAAAGCGTCTAAATCAGTAGAGAACATAAAACATTAAAAATAGGTATGCATTTGACATCTAAAATTTTTAGGAGAAAGCTAGGATAGGAAAACCTGGCTTGAAACATTTGGTTAAAAAAAAAATCAGTATTTGTAGTGAGCTGGAAGCTAACAGAACCCAGCTCTGCGCTGTGACTGGTAAATGACGATTGTGATTTTAAAAAGGCCTTTAGAAATCAGATACGTCATATCGCATGTCACATTTGTTATATTGTGTGCAATTCTGACCTTCGCATTTTTAGAGGGACAAGGATAGTGTAGAGAAACTCAGAGGAGGTGACCGCTATGGTAAGGAAAGCGGAAAGTTTTCAGGAAAAAAAAAGTGGGGATTTGCAACGTGGGAAAGAGAAGACATATGGTAGCTTCTGCCAGTGTTTGAAGAGCTCCCGTGACACAGAGGTGGGAACCGGCTCGTTTTCTCTACAAGTCTTAGGTACATTTTCAGCTCAGCATAAGGAGAAAAAAAATATCTAACACAACCGTCCTACAGCTTTCTTCAGTGGAGGGGATTTAAAAAACGAAAGTATATCTCATTATAAATCTTTAACGAATAAGAATAATTACTTATGAGAGAAAAAAAAACCTTTGAAAGGATTTCTGCATTAAATAGAAAACCAGGCCGAGTCTGGCTGTGTGTTAGAATCAGCTGGGAGGCTGTGCAACTGTTGATTTTAAGGCCCCATCCCCTTGGATCATAATCTCTGGGAATGGGGCCCTGAGAATTTACACTAAGAATCTAAATGTTGTCATTCCCTCAGGGACCCTGGTGACCAGACTTGGGGGTCACTGAAGTAGGTACTTCTATGTCCTCTTCTAAGTCTCTGATTCCACGATGCTTAGAACATGGCTGGATATTTTCTTGAATAAATAAGTGAGAACTATGTATAATTTGGACAATGAATTTAGTCCAAATGTATATTAGTAGCTCTAAAGTGCCAGCAGACCACCTGATTTCTTAAATAGCTTAACACTTTCCTTTCAGTCTAGTCCAGAGGTTCTCAACCTGTGGGTCGCGACCCCTTTGGGGGTCGAACGAGCCTTTCACAGGGGTCGCCTAAATACATCCTGCATATCAGATATTTACATGA
Source organism: Myotis myotis (assembly GCF_014108235.1). Lineage (NCBI taxonomy): Eukaryota > Metazoa > Chordata > Mammalia > Chiroptera > Vespertilionidae > Myotis > Myotis myotis. Next base: position 5,574,370 of record NW_023416401.1, on the reverse strand, counting down.
CGATTCATAACAGTAGCAACATTACAGTTATGAAGTAGCAACGAAAATAATTTTATGGTTGGGGGTCACCACAACATGAGGAGCTGTATTAAAGGGTCGCGGCATTAGGAAGGTTGAGAACCACTGGTAGTCAGTGAAAACTTACTTATGTATCACGGAAGGAAAAACTTCATCTGGCCTGTTTCCCAATTATTAAGGTTCCAAATCACTGAAATAAAAATAAATGAGACTTTGCTGCATTTAGAAAACCAGTATGATGAAAAATTTGTTTACACCAGGAGGTTTTAGGTCATCCTTCAATCACTCATCCAGGGAACCAAAGTGCGTGTGCGCACGGGTACACACACATACATATGCACGCACACACGCGCAGATGTGACACATGGTAAATGTTGGGCAATTACTGAGCTGGAACAAAGGGAGCCTCAGGTTCCATCTCCTTTTTAACCTGATATTTGTCTATGCAAGAATCTAGGAACTCAAATCAAAGGCATCCAAATATTATTATTCATCATGACACACTCAGCTATTTAATTTTACCTAATTCCTTACCTTTTAAATACATTACTTTAGTCAAAGTGGTGCTAAGATGATGAGCAAAAAGAATTATTTTAAAAATATTAGTACATTTGAAGAGAACGTAGTAATTTTGGCTAACTTTCTCCCCTATGTAAAGAACTTCTAAAAAGCATGCCGTGTTGCCATATGAAGGAACCCTATGGCAGTAGCGCTATGTTCGTAGATTTTGCCGAATCTAAAAATAAACCTGCACGGCTCTGCTGGAATTATTTAGGAAAGAATAATTGAAACCCACTTTAGCAAGTTAATTTAGACTCTCCTAATTTTACTTTTCTAGTTCACAAGGTACCTTTTTCTCATGGTGTTTTCAAATTGAATTTCGCATACATCAAACGAATAGCATGATAATTAGAGTTTTCAATATCCAATACACATCATTATTATCTGTCATTATTGTCATTGTCACTATTATAATTGCAATTGTAAAAAGAATGGAAGCTTTTCTACAGGAATTATTCACATGTATTACTTTCTAGGAGTAATTGAATAGTTGACATTGCACTTACATCAATGTAAAATATGTGATGGTTTTTCTCATTTGTTTTGTTCTTAGGAAATGTTCTTATTAGGTTCCTTTATTTGGATCCAGGAAGGTTCTTAGTTTTATGTAATGTCCAAATGCATACTTTCTTATAACAAGGCTCAAAAGATAGCCAATATAATTAAAGTAATAATTTTCTAAGAACATAATTATAAGATAACAACTGGGTAATGAAGTCCTCTTAATTAGCTTGTATTTGTACACATAAACTCAATAAGAATCTCAGTGAAAAATATTACTTTTCTTTTTTAACTACTTAATAAGATTTGGCATATTGAAAGAAAGCCCACATTATATTGTCAATATCTAAAGACTGGTTAATAATAATTTACTTTAGAGTTTACACAGAACTTTTCAGTTCATTGTTTTATACAGTCCTCATGACAATCCTTTGAGCAGGAAGACTAGAGTTTATTCATCTACTTAAAGCTAAGAAAACATAGTATCCAAGAAGCCAAGTAATTTATACAAAGTCACTCTGATGAATAGCAAAATTAGCACTGGAAGCTGGGTCATCTGGGTCTAAATTAGAAGCTATAGTAAAATAAATTTTAAAGAATGAATTTGAATTTTTAAAAAATGTTTTTATTGATTTTTAGAGAGGAAGGGAGAGGGATAGGGAGATAGACACATTGATGAGAGAGAAACATTGATTGGCTGCCTCCTGCACGCCCCCCACTGGGGATCAAGCCTGCAAGGGGGGCATGTGCCCTAACTGGGAATCGAACTGGTGACCTCTTAGTTCATGGGTCAATGCTCAACCACTGAACCACACTGGCCGGGCATAAATTTGAATTTTAAAAAGACATTGGCCCGGTACAGTGTCTGGGCTTTGTTTCTGCCTCTCGGTTTGACTATGGGAACTTACTCGCCTCTCTGCAAAATGGAGTTATTATACCTACCACATAGGGCCGTTTTGAGAGTCTACGGAGCAAATAGTGAGAAAAACACTCCAGTGTGGTTTGTTATTTTATGTCTTCCTTCTTCTGTGCTATGCTACTTCTCACATGTTATCCTATTTTTGGTTTTTATGTGATCATCTTCACAAGGTAGAGTTTTAAACTTTAAATAGCATCAAGAGGGGATTGGAAAATTGTGTGACAAGTTTTAGAAACAAAATCCTCCCAGTAAAATGCCATAAGAAATTGAATGAATGCTGATATAAAAACAATTCGAAAGACGTGGAGTGTGTCTTCCCTCACGAAGAAGTCCACACATAATGCGCTCACAGTCCTGGTCCCTCACACACAGCACAGCAGAGGGCAGGTGGGACTTCCTTACTTACTTCATGTAATTCCCCTCACGCTCCTGGGGGAGGTCTGGGTGGTTTAGAGATTTATCCTGGTTTGTGTAGAGCTTTCCTTGCTGCTATGCTAGCTAACCCTTTGAATCATGTCATGATTGGTGGGATAGGGGTTACATTTGCCAACTGTTGGTGGCTTTCATATTGGTAGGCTCAGTCCAGTTCTTAGAGGACAGATGGTAATGACTCGGGCAGAGAAGACAAAGACTCTAGATTCTGTCTTCATCTGCAGAGATAGTCCATTTAAGTCGGTGTTGGAAATCACCAGTGGCATTGGTCCAGGGAAGATGGCCTGATCAATGAATAAAACGGCCTTGCACACATACTTGAGCCATGTAGTTATCTCCCTTTGTCACTCATGAACCACATTTTAAAAGCAGTATATTAATCTAAATATTAAGATAAGGATTAAATTATATTGCTCTGGTGGCACCACCACTTCACTGAGTTCTTTCCTCTGTGTCTCACTGGCAGATATTGGTCCATCTGCCCTCACCTGTGTCTGGCAGCACATACATGTGTGATGTCACGATGGCCACAGAATCGTGACTTGCAGTTGAACAGGTCTGTCTGCACATGGTAACTGACAGCAACCTAAAAAAATATTTCTTATCATCTTGACTTCTCTCACAGAGTCACTGCTTATTTGGGCTAAAACTATAATAATAATAAAAAAGTCTTATATTAGTTCTGTAACCAAGCATTTAGGAGATTATATGATACATCAATTATGTGTGTATCGCTTCAAAGTAAATGAGATACTTACTACACTGAGTTCCCTTAACCCCTCTTGACAAACCACCCCAATCATTGAAACCCTCAATTTATGGAGCTCTTTGCTATTGAATTCTGTTTTCATCTCCCAACTACTGGTCTGTAAGGGCACTAATCCAAAGTACTTTAAATTCAAAGAAGTTGAGGTATTTTTTGTTTGTGGCAAAATTAATATTGCAAGCTGGTCCTATGTTAGGCATTCTTCTATAAGCGTGGCCCCTCCTACCCATGAGTTCCTAATAGAAGTTTCTTCAGACGTATTTTTCCTACTGAGGCATACACAATGCATTCAATGGCACCGGAGTTTCATTAAAGGAATTCTCTTGTTCCCTTCCTTCCCACGGAAACACCATTAACTGTTTTAAGTTAACTGTCCGAATGTTAGGTTCTTAACCAACAAACTGCTTCTCCACAAGGGCATGCTTCTCCAAGCGTCCTTGAATCTGAGCGACCTGCCGAATACGTAACAATAGAATCAGAGCCGCCCTGCGGGTTGGAATCCTATTTAAGAGGAACCCTTTTGTATTTATTGACTTTTTCCTTCCATCCTGGTTTCCGTTTCTCTCACCACCACCTTCAGCCTTTCAGGTGGATGAAAAGGTCAATTATATGTAAAGCACCCCTTAAACCAGCAGGCCCCTTGTAGGGGTCTGGGCCTCCCCTCCCTGCTCCACTGGCAAGTGTGCTCAGCCCATTCCTGCTCCCCAGGAAGTGCATCCATCCATCAGGCCACGTCTGCTGGCCAGGGTGCCTCTTACAGCTTTTACTGCATCTGAGACTGGCAGGCCTGCTCTCAGGAACTGCCGGGCAGACTGGGAATCGCAGTCACGGTGAATAGCAGCGAATTGCCAGCTCTTGATGGGTGGGTAGTCACTTCTTTCGGTGGTTGCCCCCTGGGGGAGAAGGTAGGAAAACAGAGGGAGGGAATTAGAGTGACTTTGCACAGCTGAGCAGGCTGCTGCCGCTGGAGCAGTGGCAAGCACTGGCAGGGCTCCACTCTGGGGAGGCTCCAAACAACCTCACAGTCTCATTTCCACCGATTGGTGCTGCTGTGTCGCCAGCAGCGCCCCAGGATGGGGTGGCAGGCGGGGCAGAGAGGGGAGGGGGCGCTGGGAAGGGGTAAAGGCTCAGCTAAGTTACACAAATAAAAAGTCCCCATCCGACTGGCTCACCCACCCCGTGAGCCCTGAGCTACTAATTGTACCAAACTTGTATTTTAAGTTCCCCGGGTGATTAAAGAGTTGGCTCACAAACTCCCTGCATAACCTTAATTTTTTCAAGGTTCTTTGAGTGGAGAATGGCTTATAATAATGATTTTGACTAATACGATTTTTGACATGCAACTTTAATGCTTAACCTTAGTACAACTCCAGAGCATTTCATGTGTACTCAGCTGTAAAGAGGGATGATTTAAAGGGATAATATAAGAAAAAGGTCGTTCTAGAATGAACTTCTAACAAATTGCATAAAGGGAGCTTATTATTCTGCGAGTATGGGGATATGCCTCTCTCCTGATCATTTTTCTGCTTGGTTCAAAAAAAAATCGTGGAGACACGAATGGGAGAAGAAACAGGAAAAAATGAAATAGAAATCTGCAAGCAAGGAATATTCTTCTGATGGTTATGATTTCGTTGCTACTCAGAAGGCTCTGCAATAATGTGCTTCTTCATCTCCTCTTTTGTTTTGGGTGAAGAATTCGCTCGAACAAGAAAATGCTGCTATTGGTCGGAGGCTTGCCTCCCGGGCCGGACCGCCTGCCCAGCAACCTGGTTCAGTACTACGACGACGAAAAGAAGACGTGGAAAATTCTCACAAGTGAGTGCCCTTCCTTATTTATTTACCCACCTGTTGATTTCATGTGAGAGCTGTCTGGAGAATTGGAAACCCTGGCTAATCAAATTAGACATGTTATTGATTTGTTACCCTTCGGACGTCTGTGTATAGAGCACTGGGGGTTTGGAGTCAAAGACTAAATGAACGCTGCTCAGGTGGCCACGGAGGTAGTTGAGTCGGGGGGGGGGGGGGGGGCTAAGTTAAAACTGGCCTAACATCACCACGAGCATTTGTGTCTTGCTGGGGTCCAACCCCAGCAGGTCCAGGGGTCCCCAAAGGTGTGGACGGAGTCGGCAAAGAAGGAATGACACGGAGACAGTGTTCAGTTGATCAGCAGCCTAGCCAGGATCTCTAGCCAGGATCTCCAGCCAAGTTCTGGTCAGGATCTCCAGCGAAGCTCTGTTCAGGATCTCCAGCCAGGTTCTGTGTCCATGTTCTCTTGCTAGGTTCTCCAGCCAGGTTCTCCAGCCAGGTTCTGTAGCCATGTTCCCTCGCTAGGTTCTCCAGCCAGGTTCTGTCCAGGTTCTCCAGCCAGGTTCAGTCACCAGGTTCTAGTCAGGTTCTCTTGCCATGTTCTATCCAGGTTCTGTAGCCAGGTTCTGTCTCTAGGTTCTTCAGCCATGTTCTCTCGCTAGGTTCTGTCTCTAGGTTCTGTGGCCAGTTTCTGTCCAGGATCTTTTGCCATGTTCTCTCCAGCAAAGTTCTTCTATCTCTAGGTTCTGTGTAGGTTCTGTGTCTAGGTTCTGTCGCCAGTTGTCTTGTTACATCTGTATTTATACCAGTTGATTCAATCCTATCAATCTCTATTCCAAAGGTTAGGGCGTTTCTTATCTCCATTCCAGGGAGTAAAGATTATGTAGCCTAAGCATGATTGTTCATAGTTAAAGTGATTAATTACCCGCCTGGAACTTAGTTAAGGGGTTTTATTCCCTCCCTAACTTCAGGGGAAAATCCCTACCTGGGGAAACAACCTTTCTCAGAGACCTTGGTTAAAACACATAGTGCCAAGAAGGTGAGCAAACATGTTAAGAACAGTATGCCATATATGCCAGGTCCCTAGAAACAGCAAGGATGGACCGGCTCCCGGCAGTGTCTCTGTCTGCGCTGAGGCGGAGGGGGAGGTGACCCCGATCTTCCAAAAGAAACTCTGCAGTGATGTTTCGTTCATCGGGAAGTGGAAGGTTGGCGAATAGCGCTAAGGAAATTTTCTCACATCAAATTGGTCGTTTGGTTCATTGCCTCAGTCACTGTCTCATTTCTTTAGCTTTTTAGGCATTTTGCTCATTAATCTTTAGTTTGGGGCACTGGGTGTTTAGAGAAACACCCCCCTCTGTCGCTCCCCAGTTTCGATGGACAGATATGGTCGCAGCCCAAAGCCCATGAAGTTGCGCCTTCAAACTTCCACCCAAGGTCCTAGCCCTCCCTCCTTAAGGGCGACTGTGTTTTACAGCAAACCTCTTGCCTTGGGCACTGGGATCTGGAACTTACTGTTATATCGGCTACGATTCCCCATCTGACTCAGTCATGGAATCAAGCTCATTGCTTCCGCGTGCAGCAGGCTGTGGGCACAGGCCCCTCGCGGGCACAGCAGCTGCACTGGTCAATAAAACCACATTCTAGCTGTCAGCACTGCCCAGAGCCGGGAGATAAAATAACGAAGGGGCAGTTTTGATCCATAAATCAAAGCCGTACATTTAAAACCAACAAAAGTGAGAGGTAGGCTTTCTTGCTGCATGTATCTTTTAAGCAGCTATATAGTCTATCAGTTTTTTAAAAAATCATTTCCTTTTACTGCAAGTTCTTTAAAATAGTGGAAACGGGATAGCAGTTTGCCCACAATAGCAGACGAGGATCAAAGACATGTGAGGCGGGGCTTGAATAATGCATTTTGGAGCCGCCCCCCTCCCTCACTCACCCCCCCCCCCGCCCTCCCTTCCCCCCATCCCCCCCGCCCGAGCCTGCAGTGGCCTTGTCCTGGGTCTGTGACAGGAGGAAGCTCCTGGACACCCAGCCACACGGTTGCAGTCAAGAAGTGGCAGAATAGCAGCAGTGAGATTAAGGGGAAGAAAGAAAGAAAACTAAGAGATGCCTTAAAATGGCGTTTCATCTCTTTTTGACAAAAATGGTGACTTAAATATGTGTAAATGCATGGCCAAAGTCAAGCTAAAGTAAAACTAAATTCATCTTGTAACACTTGACCAATAGAGAAAGCCTACACACCAGGAGACAGGACTACTAGGAGGAGGAGCTAGGAAGGACAAAGGGTCTGAAAGAGAGCTGCTAGAGAAGCAGGCTGAGGGATGGGGAAGATTAGACCCTGCAGTGAATGACGTGCCAGGCCAGGTTCAAGGTGCTATTTGTTTGAAGGCCTTCATTAAAGGCAAAAAGATTCATTAGCCTGGTATGAACGGCACCTCAGAAAAGTCTGTGTCCATTTTGAACCATGTTCTGAGATGGGTGATCACCCAGCTTATTGTCCAAACTGGGACACTATAGAGCAGGGTGGGGGGCCTTTTCCTGCCAGGGGCCTTCTGGATATTTATAACGGCACTCGAGGGCCATACCAAACTATCACCTTACACATTAGCCTGCTGGATTTGGTCAAACATTTAATTGGCTCACCCCTCCTGCCTTGGAAGGGCCTGACCAAATATAGCCTGCAGGCCGGCCGTTCCCCACTCCAGCTTAGAGCATGAAATGGGGATCTATTCATTACACTGAGAGAGCAGGTATGGACTGGAACATGTAGTCACCCTACTCAAATGTTTTACACTGCCTGACATAACTCTCAACTAGAGGGATGCACTAAGAAAGTATGAACTTAATGCAGTCACGCCTGGGTTCAAACTCATGTCTATGACCTTTCAGCAAGCCATACCCACATCTTGAGTCATGGGTACTTCATTAGATCATCACAAATTGAGTGTTTTTTCAATAAAATGTGATTTTGTAAATCACCTAGCTCAGTGGTCGGCAAACTGCGGCCCCTTGAGTGTGTCTCTTCCACAAAATACCACATGCGGGCGCGCACATACAGTGCGATTGAAACTTCGTGGCCACACTCAAGGGGCCAAAGAGCCGCATGTGGCTCACGAGCCGCAGTTTGCCGACCACTGACCTAGCTCATAGCATGAACTCAGTGCACTGCAGGTATGTTGCTATTATTGTAACAGCACCAGCAATATAGGCACGAGGACCCACAGACCCTTCTGCCTTAGAGGTACAGTCCACTCGAGCTCCCCACAGAGAGAGGAGAAGACCACAGACACACACGGGCCTCGCTGCGCCGGGGCAGGGAGCCTGTTTTCTATCGCTTTCCTGTGTTGCGTGTAATAACCTACTCAGGCGTAAAGGTGACTGAGCATCTGTGGCTCCACGCACCACATCGGACATGGAAGGACATAGACATTCATGTACAGGGAAGTGCTTACATGTGAACAGATTCAAAGATCTTGACCTTTTTCCTAGACTCAGGCACAACCATAGCTTTGAAATAAATGTCTGCTCTAGTCAGACTCTTTATTGCCCAGTGACTTCTACTTGAAAAAAATAGAGTTTATTACCTGCTGGGCTGTGACTGCGGGGCCCCACGCGAAGGCATATTTTTCAGGTTTGTTGGAGAAATATAGACAGTTTATCTGGGTGATTTCTGCTGTGGGTTTGAGTGTTGTTGTTTTTTAATTAAGGCATTGGATTTGGCTACGTTGACTAAAGAGTGAAAGATTTCCACACTATTTGGACCATCTAGTGATAAATGAAGAAATGTTTCTCATTGGAATAAGAAAATAGCCCAATTCTCCCCAAATCCAGAGACGCACTAGGATAGCAGGGCTTCCCGCTGCCTCACCTTTGACCCGGAACAACTGCTCCGCTAGTTGGCAGGGAGGCGAGGGACCCAGTTCCGGGTTTGGGGTCGGCTGAGTGATTGAATGACCGGCTCCATATAAACTAACAAATACAATAACAAGCAAAACCCCAAACCCCGAGGTTAGCGAGGGCCTCAGAATCTTAGGGTCCCCTGCCACTTGGCCTGAGCAAGTGTTTCACAGCCTGTCGCACAGACATGCTCCCTTAGAAAGAGGCGAGCCCAACCCCACTGCGGGAGCTGTGCTGTCCACAGACAGAACAGAATTAAAAGGAAGGCCAGCCATCATTTCCCTTAAGTCTGATCCCATTATGTAACTTCTATTTTAGAAACACTATGGTAATAATAAACAGTTAGATCATCGAATCGAGTGGAGGTGAATAGAAATGAAAAAAAATAGGACTCTATAATATAAAGGAAACAAAATTCAACAATCAGCTAACCAGTGGTGTGGCCCACCCGAACAGCAAGAACAACTGCTGTCATGGTAAAGACTGTTTGGGTAACATGCTGGCACAGACTGCATTTTTGTCCTCCTCTTTGGAAAAATCATTTAATAAAACATTATAAAATTAATCTCAAGAACAGTGACAAAGCTCCCCAGTCTCTGTCAGAAAAAAAAAAAAAAAAAAAAAAAACACATTGAAAAGTAACATGTAGCCCTAACCGGTTTGGCTCAGTGGCTAGAGCATCAGCCTGCGGACTGAAGGGTCCCTGGTTCGATTCCGGTCAAAGGCATGTACCGTGGTTGTGGGCACATCCCCGGTGGGGGGCATGCAGGAGGCAGTTGATCAATGTTTCTATCTCATCAGTGTTTCTAACTCTCTATCCCTCTCCCTTCCTCTCTGTAAAAAATCAATAAAAATATTTTTTAAAAAGAAAAATAACATGTACAAGTGAGTAGAAAGTCCTTTTGTAAGTGAAGTGTTCAGTAGTAACAATGAAATCGGCATTGTTGTTCTCCTGACTGTTGAGAATAGACGGGAAGTGCAGATGCACTTTCATTCATTTCTATTTTACGGGACTGCTTTTCCTGCATTTCTCACTCCTGCACGCAGTCTCCCGTTTCATTCTTAACTTATTAGAAAGCAGTGCAGGAGACATGAATACTAAAATGGCCAATGCAAAAAGCGTGCCTCCTGCACTTTGCAGGCCCTAAATTCTTGGTGCAAATACCAAGCCAAACCTCCCCAGCTCCTGCGTACTTTCTGTCCTGTGTTCCTTACGTCTCAAAGTATCTAGGAAGTTCAAGTGTGGGGGCAGCTTCCCTTCCTCCCCAGGAGAGCGCTGCGGGGCTGTCATTTCTACTTGCTTTTCAGTGTTTCCAAGGACCTGACTTCCTTTGTCCTACATTTCAGATCAGAGACCTTACTTGCTTCTTGCTTTCTCTGAGCAATGACAGGAAAGGGGATTTCAAAATATAGGTTTATCCTTCCATGTGCCAACAATGACTTCCCGCTAATAACATCACAATGGACATTGAGAGAGCTGTTAGAAAGACTGTTAGTTCCCTCTGCTAGAGGCAGGGGAAATGCCTTTTTCCCTCTCCCTTTCCTTTGCTTTGTAACTCTGCCTTCTTATTGATGTGCAAGGATTTGGGAACTAGTATTTTTAAGTCATAGAAAATAAAGGAGTCCTGCCCGTGTGACTCAGTGGTTGAACATCACCTATGAATTAAGAGGTCATGGGTTCGATTCCTGGTCAGGGCACATGCCCGGGCTGAGAGCTCGATTCCCAGTAGGAGGCGTGCAGGAGGCAGCCAATCAATGATGTTTCCCTCACATTGCGGTTTCTATCCCTCTATCTCTCTCCCTTCCTGTCTCTAAAAGAAGTCAATAAAAACATTTTTAAAAAGAAAATAAAGGAAACCATTGTTTAGAAGTTCTCTGGGTTGTCTTCTCTAGCCCATGGAGGACCGTTAACTTGATCACCTCCAGGAAGGGTCCTGGAGCTGGGGGGGCGGGGGGGGGGGGCATTAATTGGTTGTAGGAGAGTCACAAAGATCAGAGGCTGGCCCCAGCTGGTTTGGCTCAGCCTGCAGACAGAAGGGTCCCAGTTCTATTCCTTCCAAGGGCACATGCCTGGGTTCCAGGTTCGATATCCAGTAGGGGGTGTGCAGGAGGCAGCTGATCAATGATTCTCTGTCATCATTGATGTTTTTATCTCTCCCTTCCTCTCTGAAATCAGTATATATACATATCAGAGGCTGGTGCACACTTCACACTTTTTAAAAAATATACTTTCCATAAGTTTTAAAGGAAAAATACAGAAAAAACAAATCTTCCATAAGAAATTGAGCTTCAGTTCCAAAAGCTAAGTATAGGTTTGATCATATCCAACATTTGAGCAATGAAGAATGTTTTAATTGCTGCTTACTCAGGGAGTAATAAACCTGCACACCGATACATTCAATTGGACTTCTTTTCTTGTCCCTCCTCTTCCTTGATTTCAGTTCATTTGCTGTTCTTTGAGGATATATTAGGGGACAAGTCAAGTTCATCAAAAATTAATAATCGTTTCTTACGGTTGTTTGTTTAGAAGGAAATAAAAAGTAAGTTCAGTAGAGGTTTTTATACCTGTGGGTTTCCTTTGCTCATATTATCTTAATTAATAAGAACCGAAAGCCACAAATTATTTTATTTCATTTAATTTCTAGGCAGGTAGGTAGAGTCCATAAATAGTGTATTACTCGTTGCAGGAGAACCGCAGAAAACAGTGAGGTACTTCCAGAATGACTCTGAAAATGCCTGGGCAGGATTTCAACTTATTTACAGACCTCATTCCTTCACGTGGCACACAGTTATTGAATACCCCACTGTGCTGGATGGTAGAATGTGCATATGATCATCTCTCTTCTTAGGAGCCTAAGGAGTCAATTGCAATACATGTGCTAAGGGGAAGTATGTGGTGGGGCTGGAGAGTTCACCAAGAACCATACAGTATGGGACTTTTTAAAGGAATTGTTAGGATAGGTTCAAGGCTTAAGACTTGAGAGTAGAGATCACCCCTCTGCTAGTGAAAACACAGTGATCTAAAGAACTGTTCACAATAGCATGGTAGTTGCTCTCTCTTAGCTTGGAACTTTTTATTTTAGTTCCTGGAGTAATTGTTTCCATGACTTTGGACAAAGAAAAAGGAGAGAGAATTGTGTTTGGACTTTTTAAGTATGTTAGCATCTAATTTTACCTTCAATGAGCTCAATTCTAATTTGAGATACATGGCTACACATTGCTATATTTCTTGAATTATTTGCTGCTATATATTCATGCACCAGTGCATTAGTGGATTCTTCATAGATTTTTTAAATATGTGTGCTGGTCATTCCAAATATTGTATTTTAAAGAAGTTGGTACCTAGAAAAACCAGTTGACTTTATTTCTGATTTTCATCTCCCTTGAATATAGCAATTTCCTTTTCTCCAAAGAATAGCATGTGTACAAATAATTGTGATGCCTCCTTTACACACAAGCTGTAGTATTTGCTGCTGAGTCTGATGTGAAGGAGGTATGAGTTACATGGGCTGCTTAAATTTGCTCTGTGTCATTCCTCAGCAAGTTGCAGACTAAGTTTGGCAAATCATTGACTGTAAGTACTGAAAAATTAAAAGATCTCTTTGCCCAACCCTCTTACTTTACACATTTCATTCATTCAACAAATATAATTGATATATTCTAGGTAGCAGGCATTGTTCTAATTAGAGATAATTTAGTGCTAAGTCAAAGCAAATATTATCATACCTCTATTAAGCTCAAAGTTTAGGAGGGAACAGGCATTAATAAACAATCCCAGATAGCAACCCTATATAATAATAGGCTAATATGCAAATTGACCAAACGGCAGAATGACCAGTTGCTATGACACGCACTGACCACCAGCAGGCAGGCACTCAATGCAAGTGCTGGCCCCTGGGTGGTCAGTGCGCTCCCACAGAGAGAGTGCCATTCACCCAGAAGCCGGGCTCATGGCTGGTGAGTGCAGTGACAGTAGTGGGAGCCTCTCCTGCCTCTGCGGCAGCTCTAAGGATGTCTGACTGCCAGCTTAGGCCCACTGCAGGCCTAAGCCGTCAGTCGGACATCCCCTGAGGGCTCCTGGACTGTGAGAGGGTGCAGGCTGGGCTGTGGGGCACCACCCCCTCCCCGTTGAGTGCACAAATTTCATGCACCGGGCCTCTAGTACAGGGGTGGGCAAACTTTTTGATTCGAGGGCCACAATGGGTTCTTAAACTGGACCGGAGGGCCGGAACAAAAGCATGGATGGAGTGTTTGTGTGAACTAATATAAATTCAAAGTAAACATCATTACATAAAAGGGTATGGTCTTTTTTTTTTTAGTTTTATTCATTTCAAACAGGCTGGATCCAGCCCACGGGCCGTAGTTTGCCCACGGCTGCTCTAGTATATAATAACAAAATGCAATAGTACTTTGAAGAAAGGATATAGAATATACAAGATACTGAAATGGAGGAACCTGCCCTAGTTTAGAAGTCATGGAGAATATCACCAATGACGTGGCATTTAAGCTGAGAACTTAAGGTTGAGAAGGAGTTAACCAGGGCATGTGTCCTGCCTAGGAATTGAACTGTGGACCTCATGGTTCATGGGTCGATACTCAACCACTGAGTCACACCAGCTGGGCAGAAGATTGAATCTTATCTTCTGTTCTTATCATCAATAGTTTGAGAAAGAAGACATACTTTTGATTCAGAATGAAATTTCTATTTCTGGCATGGAGTTTATGTGTATTAGGATGGGCTAGGTTATGCTATGGTAACAACTCCAAAATCTCAGGGGCTTAAACCAACAAAATATGTATTTGTTCTTCATGCTACATGTCCTGGGCAGGTTGTCAGAGGGCATCTGTTTGTCAGAGTCATTCAAGGATCCAGGCCTATGGGGCTCCATCTTTACCTGCATTTCATCCATAATGTAGCTGGGACCAGACTATGCGGCAGCATCTTGGACTGGCAATTAAAAGTGACATTTATCAGTTCTGCTCAATTAAAGGACCACACCCCATTTCAAGGGGGCTGGGAACTATAAACTTACCAGGTTCAGGAGGAAGAGAATGGGAGCACTTGATGGACAACACAACGCGCCCGCCGTAATCTGTCCCACTGGACATCAGATGTTCCCTGTCTTCTCCATGCCATGCTCAAAGGACACTCACTCCTCCTCCAAGGGGGAGCTCATCCCTAATCATTAAGCCCAGTGTCCATCTCTGGGTGATGGACCATTATCCCAGTATTAGGTTCATTTGATCTGGAAACAAACTAAAACACATATTATCTCGTCCCCTCACACATGATGCACAGTGATGGGTGGAGGGCAGGATCTGCACAGTAAACACTTTAATTTGGAAAGAACAGAGCAATTTAGCAATCCCAGCAAATAGACATTTTGAAGAGTGCCTGTGCAAGGTTGACTGGGGCCCTCCTTAATTCTGTTCCATGTCCTTGGTTCGCCATGGTCCCTGATTACACCTTGCAGGAGATTCTCCTCCCGTTATCCTCCTTGGCTGTATCTGGAATGAACCTGAGAATATGATCTTCCTGGGAGTAGAAGGGTTTTCTAAGAACATGTCGTGTCTGTAGACATTTAGGGGACAATGGTGAAGTCTGTTAGTCCCGGCTGGGAGGTCTTTGGGCAGTTAAACCTCTTGCCAAATATATTTCTTAGACTGCCTTTTCCTTTGCTTTCTTGTCCCCATTTTTCTCCCCCCACCCCCTGACATTCTATCTATATATTCACATATCTACCAGGCTTTAATGAAACAGGTCCCTTTGTACTCTTTTCCCCTGAGTTACAAGAGTTTACTGGGTATCTCACCCTTCATTGGGACTTTCTGCTAAGATACTCTAACACGGTGAAATTACTCTGAAAGCCATATCTTCAATTTTGTTATTGTCAGTAAGCCGAGTTTTAATTAACCTGTTTTTCTCAAATTTCTTCTCATTTTGTATATGATACATAAAACCAAAATCCGTTACCCGGTGAGGTTGAAAAGCATTGCTTCTTCCAGTGCTGCACACTGCTAGGTTTTCGGACTCTGTTTCCTTGCAATCCAGCTTATAAATGAGCCAGTTGTGTGTGTGTGTGTGTGTGTGTGTGTGTGTGTGTGTGTGTGGTCATCTTTTTTTTTGCAGATCTTGCCAAGTGCAGCCAACAGCAAACAATGCACACCACCGATATTCTGTTTTGCAACCTCTCCTCTTGGAGGTGGAAGTTCACTAAATAACTGATTAGCCATCCAAGTAAGAGCAAATCACAGACCACCAAGTGGTTCTCCGTGCCGTGATGTGCATTTCCATCCTCCACCCTGCGAAATCAATGTCCTTGTCATCAGCCACTGGGCACTCTTGGTACCAGTGCCTGAATGAGTCAGATTAGGCTAAGCTAGGTTAAGTTGGCATAAAACAATCACCAAATCTTAGTGGCTTCTCTAAGTAAAGATTTATTTCTTTTAACATCACACAGCCATGGTAGGTTAGCTGGGGTCTCTGTTGCACATCTTCTCCTTCCAGTATTCAGGTTCATGGAAACTCCATGATTTGGCCTGTCACTGTTGCCTTGGCACAGGAAAGGACAATTTCACACTCACTTGTTGAGCTCCTCCCCTGAACTAACATGCTTCATTGTCAAAAACAAATCCCTTGGCCACACCTCACCTCAGAGTGTGTAGAGAAATGTAATCTGCCCAAACTCTCAGAAGGTAGGGCAATCAGAATATTTGTTTAATAGCCCTAATCATTGCATTGCACCCTTCTGTTACAACAAATATTTGGTTCACTTTTCTTGTCACATGTAAAATATTCTCACTCTTCCAAAGAGCATTTACTAGCAGAGGAGAGGGCTTCTCTGTGCATCTTTCTGTCTCTTCAGTGTGACTCTGTTATCAGGACTGGTCCTTATTCGTGGAGAAGAGAAGGTGAGGTGCCTCTACATCAAAGGAAAAGTTTAAAAATGCATTTCAACTAGTATCTAATAAAGAGGGAATATGCTAATTGGCCCTCACACCATTGCAAAGATGGTGATGCCCATAGCCAATAAAGAGGGAATATGCTAATTGACTGCCCCACCCTCAAAGATGGCAGTGCCCACAGCCAATAAGGAGTGAATATGATAATTGACTGCCCCACCCTCAAAGATAGCGGCACCCACAGCCAATAAGGAGGGAATATGCTAATTGATTGCCAGGCCCTCAAAGATGGCGGCGCCCACAGCCATAAGATGGTGGCCTTGCCGCATGCCTGCCTCCAGAGTCTCCCAGTCCCCTCAGCCCCCCAGCCACCCAGGGCCAGCCTGAGGTGCAGGCAAGCCTCAGATGGTGGCTGCCCAGCCACCCAGGGCCACCCGAGGCTTGCGCTGCCGGCAGTGGCAGCAGCAGAGGTGTGATGGGGCATTGACTCCCCCTGATTGCTGGGTTGCCTCCCGCCCCTGAGGGCTCCTGGACTGTGAGAGGGGGCAGGCCGGGTGGAGGGACACCCCCCTCCAGTGCATGAATTTTCATGCACCAGGCCTCTAGTATTATTATAATGCATTTGGGGTGGAATTTTCCAAGTTTTGTCTCTCCTCAAATAGTTTAAATATGTTTGAGTTTATATAATTTCACTAGTTTTACTATTTATTATGCATGAACTATTATATAGCTATAATATGGTTGTGCAAATATATATAGATGTAAATTATATAATACATATAACTCCCATAGAACAGAATAAATTTTAACATTTAGAGTCACTTCATTAAAAAGAATCGAAATGACTTTTAAGATTACAGTCAAAAAGTGAAAATATAATTGGGGTGAGTGACTGTCATATGCAAACACCTTTATCAAAATGAAGGAGTAATGAAGGCCAAGTGCAAAAGGCACGCTGGTGGTGTCTCCAGGCCCGTGGGATGACTGTGGTGGAGTTAGGACCCAACTCTGCTTCTCAGGACACTCCGGCCAGTTAGAAATGTTGGCTTTGTTCATCATACACCAAATGAGTACATTCCTTAATATGTGTTAATTATATTGCTCTTGATGGACCAAACAGTTGTGCTTCATAGAAGATGCCTTAAGAGCCTGGCCACGTTAGCTGGCCTTAAGGAGGCTTTGGGAAAGGGCAGTGCTGAGCAGACACTTTCTTCCTCTCTGTCCGGATGTCAAGGCAAACTACCGCTTCTTACAGTGAGTGCTAATTATTAATCCTCCTGGCATGCTTCCTTTGGTCATTAAGTCTTCATTTCTTTTTTAAAATATAACATTGAATTCCAGTTATTTAGCTAGGACAATAACCATTGTGAGCTTCCAAGACTGAAATCTTCCCCACATTTTTATGTTGAGAAGGCAAAGTGCTTTCCGAAAACCCCACTGCTAAGGCAATGATGTATCCCTTTCACTTTCATTATATGTTTTTAATCAGAGCGTGACTTCACACTAGACAAAGCGATGCTTTATGCATGGTCTCCCTTGTTTTTGCTAAAATCCTTTGACATGATTAATTTTACTTTAATGCTTTTGTCTTGTTGTAATGGTAAGGATGATGGGTATAAACCAGGCAAAAATACATGCTTTTCTATTATAATGCCTCTGAGCATTAAAAATATCTCAGATGAAAAGGGAAAAAAATCACAGGAGACTGGTCCGACTGGAATTAAATTTCTTGCTACCTGAACACAGAGTACATGAGATTAAGAAAAAATGATTCAGTCATTGTTTTTAGTTTTATTTTTGGTATTTTTTATAGCAATTTATTCATCTGTATGATTAGATCTGAAGAGGAGGAGAGACTGTAGCTCACGGATTTCTTGATCTCATTTGTCGCTTTGTAGCGTTTCCCTCCTTCTCTGTATTAAGGGACCAAAGTATTAACCAGTTCAATTCGGGGTGTATCTCAACCAGATCAAGGTAAAGCCAGCCACACCATTCCGTGGCACTGCCTGGCATTGGATATAGGTTAGTTTTCAGCTGTTCTAATATTCAGTCTACAATAATTGAATGCAGTACCCTTTGTTCAACGGACAGAAAAGCAGTGATGGAGGTGGCTTGCAGAAGAAAATAATGACCACTCAACAAGTGAGACCTGCCTTGGGAACAACTGTCCGGGGGTCAGTTGTCCCATATTCACTCTTTCTTTTTCTTTCAATAAATGATGGAGTTGCCTGCCCATATCACAAGAGTAGGAAACCTTCCTTTTGTCTATACAACCTGTCTGTCTGTTTCACTTGCCTCCTAAATAAACCCTATTACAATTAGAAGATCACCTGGCTCCACCCAACAGCACCGCATGCAATGATGGGATGTTCTGTATCTGCACAGCGCAGTGGGCCAACTGTGGCTGGTAGGAGAGAAGCTGAATTCCTAATTTTATTTCATTTCAATAAATTTACATGTCAATAACCCCCTATGACAAGTGGCTTCTGAGTTAACAGCACAGCTCTACAGGGCACAAAGCTGTGTGAGGTGTTCACATTCACTTAGGAGAACTGTCTGCCAACCCCACCCTGCTGCCCAGACCTGGTCCCACATGAAAATAGGTGACCCTGCGAAATAACTAAACTCCAAGAACACCCAATAAGCCACTCAGAAGTCCTCTCCCACCTACTAGGGTTTCTCCTTTTGTTTCCTCATTCTCTCCTTCCACAAATGCCCATAGTTTACCCGATGTGTTCATTTTCTGTGGCTGCCATAACAGAGTAGCAAATGCTTGGTGGCTTAAAATAACAAACATTTATTCTCTCACAGTTCTGGAGGCTGGACGTTCAAAAGCAATGCGTCAGCAGGGCCACGAGCCCTCCCAAGACCCTAAGGGAGAATGCCTCCTTCATCTCCCTCGCTTCTGGGGACTCCTGGCCATCCTGGGGGTTCCTTGGCTCAGGTCTTCATCACTCTAATCTCTGACTTGTCTTCGCTGTGTCTGTTTCAAAATCTTCCTCTCAGTTCCATTATAAAAACATCTGCCTTTGGCATTAGAGCCTACCCTAACCCAATAGGATGTCATCTTAACTTGAGTACATCCGCAAAGATCCTATTTCCCAATAAATTCCCGTTCACGGGTCCTGGGGGTGAGGATTTAAACATATGTTTTTGAGGGACACAATTCAGCTCACTACACCTAGCACATGGAACTCACAAAGGGAAGAAACATAATAAAACCAACAGCTATGAGACACTGTGCGTGAGGCACACATTCGAGGCACTTCACTTGCATTTATTCATCTAATTATTATAACAACACTCTGTGGTATTAGGGACTATGGTTATTTCTGCTCCAGATGAAGAAATGGAGACACAGAGACATTAAGTAATTTGCTCAAGGTCACACAGATGGTAAATGACTGAGCCAAAATGTGTACCCAAATGAAGCGCCGGAGCCTGCCACCCTCTCTGTGTCTCACGACCGCATTAACAGTGCGCATATTGTAAGCGGAGTGAAAAGTAGGACCAGGCAGCCTCCTTCAGCTTTTTATGCAGAACAAATGGAATATCCTCTACACAGACGGAATGTATTATATCTTACTGTGCATGGTTCTTTGTTGAACCTTCAGCTAGCCCCTTTGTTATTAATTGAAGATGAGAGGAAGAGGACTGTATTGGGTTATATGTAGGTGAAAATTATTTTAGAATGAGGGTTCTTACAAATCCGGCCACTGCTTTCTGTGTGTGCCTCCTCGCTTGCAAAAATCATAATTGTAAAATCTGTGGGCCAAGACATGATGTTTTAAAGAGGGAAAAGCTGTGTATTTATGTTCTCCTGGTCGCCTGTTTTATCTGTACTAATGCCGCCAGGGTACTCCTCTGTCTGTGGTATCTGGGCGAACCTCACACCTCTGTTTCCTGTTCATTCATAAATTCACCTGAAGCTTTTCATTACCATAATCATTGACTTTACCAAACATCACTGGCTGCTCTTCTGTGTGCGTAAACTTTCCTGGGATTCGATTATTTCTTCCACTTACAGCTTTCATTTCTAAAGTGATAAAGCATTCTTTTTGTCTTTCTTCTTGTCCAACACCCATCATTTTCCCACCTGAGTGATAATCAAAAAATGTATGTGCAGATGAATTAAGGAGCAGTCAGTGGTTATCTACTTTCAATCTTATTACTAAATTTGCAAGGTTTGATATCCTATATGGTGTTTTCCGCAGATACACATAAATAGGCTTCTACATGTAATTCAGAAAACAATCCAGGATGGTTCTCAGAATTTATATGTATCGCTAATGTTGGGGTTTCTGCTTTCATGCCTGACCGCAGTGTCCACCCTAGATTCAAAGCTGAGGAGACGCGGGTGCAAGAAGAAACCAGAGGGGGTGCTGCCAAGCACTTTCATAAGATGCAACGACCTTTCTTGACCTTTGGAAACTGTTTAAGTCCTCCATTCTCTATCTTAAAAAGGAACAAAACAGAAACATAAAGTACATATCTCTCTAAGAAGCAGCTTTTGTTTCTAACCAAATAGAGTTTGGTTGTTTACAAATATGACAGCCAAGGCCTGATTCTGTCCCGGTGTGAGGTAGGTCAGGGTGAGAGTTCAGACCCTTTCACAGCTCAGCTGGCTTCACAGAGTCCCTTTCCCAGGCCCCTCACAGGTGCACCCCAGCCGGTGCCATTCAAGCATATGTGACTGTTGACCGTGGAAGCCCATTGGAAAGGAGGATGGAACAGTGCAAACCCATGAGCGCTGCTGGAAAATCATAGGACATTTATTTTTCCTAGAAGTAGATTAGCATCACCATCCTCATGCTCATTGCTTCCCGTAAGCAGAACCGCTGGGCGGGGCGTGCTCCGAGCAGCCCTCCAGGGTCTCCCGCGTTGGCTCGTTGGCAGAGCCGCTCCGTCACTTGACACAGTGCAAGCACAGGAGAATCAACATATTTCCCAGCACAGATAAACAGACGGTCGTCTCTCTTGAGAAAAATGTGTTAGTAGTAGTTGTCTTACCAGGAGTCCGCAAATGTGTGTGTGTGTTTTGTTAAGGGCCAGGTAGTAAGCACTTAGGGCTTTGCGTCCGTGCGGTCCCCGTCGCAACTATCAACTCTACCACTGTAGCGTGAACAAGGATGGCTTTATTTATTTAAAAAACTTTTTAAGGCTTTGTTTCTGGAAGGAGGTGAGGGCTGGATTGACCTGTGGTTTTAGGCTGTGGCTTGCCAAGCCTTGTGCTCTAATCTAAGGGCATATCCGTTTTCTCCACAAGTCGCACCCTCTGGTAGTAAAACACGACTTATCTTGGTCATCATAACGAACACTTATGGCACTGGCTAAGCCCTGTGCGGGAGTTAGCTCCTTTAATCTTCACAACAAGCATCCGATGCCAGTTCTATGGGCACCCCCATTTTATAGGAGAGGGACCAAGACATAAAGAGCTAAAACAACGCGCCCGAGGCCCGGAGGCAGAAGCAAAGCCAAGATTCCAACTCAGGTAGTCTCGCTCCAGAGGCACAATCTTAAGTTACGAGTTAAGTGATCTCGGGGTGCTTTGTGACCCGTCCTCTGTAACATGAGAAGGCCCTGTTCTCACATAAACATGCCTTCCCTGCCAGCAGCGAGGGGCGGGCATCGTATCTCCCTTGCTGACTAACCGCAGCCGCCTGCCTGACCCACAGGACACACCCCACACACACACTGTACACGTGTTAGCGCAGGGCTTTGCTGACATGCCTGCCAGGGCCACAGGCAAGCACCCAGAGGAGCTGCACTTCGCCCTGGGTCCTGCAGGGGGCGAACTGCTGCTTGTGCTGAGGCAGTGTCATCCTTGCAAAGACAGGCCCAGCCCCTAAACGGATGTGGTTCCATTTTTCTGCTTCTCCTAATTTCCTGTCTTTGAACTTGCAGATATCTTTAACATAAACCAGCCTCTTTGCAGACTTCACATTGCAAAAGAAGTGAAGGGTAAAAAGACCAAGAAGGGGATTTGTGAGTTTAGCAACACCAAATGGTAATGACATCTTAAGCGAGTGGTTATTCTGTGGCCAGCATAATGTTTGACATGTCACATGCGTCTTATTTAGTGCTTACAATATCCTATATTGTATTGTAATGCACATGTAACTACACTGATTTTAATAACTAAGGCTTAGGGCCCAGCCAGTGTCGCTCAGTGGTTGAGCATTGAACTATGAACTAGGAGGTCATGGTTTGATTCCCAGTCAAGGCACATGCCCGAGTTGTGGGCTCGATCCCCAGTGTGGGGCATGCAGGAGGCAGCTGATCAATGATTCTCTCTCATCATTAATATTTCTATCTCTCTCTCCCTCTCCCTTCCTCTCTGAAATCAATAAAAATATATATATTTTTAAAACCAAAAACGAAGACTTAGGAAAACTTACAGTTAGTAAATATGTGAGTAAATATTCCAAGGCGTGAGTCATTGACTCCAAAAGCTAAATGCTGAGCCACTGCACGCCCGTGTGTTTATTGAGGTGCTCTCTCCACCTCCAGGGCTTGAGGCTAACACAGATGGAGAACTTCTATGTAGAGACACTGTCTGCGAACCTGACACAGCTTATCTCATTAGGACTCAGAGTCACAGTGTGAGGTTAAGATCAGTCATTATCCCCATTCTGTTGTTAACCAAGGTCAGGATGTGTTTCCAAACTAGTCTGTGGTGGAGCCAGATGGCAAACCCAAGCAGTTGGCTTCAGCGCCTACCTCTCAAACTTGACACTGCACTGCTTGTATTTGTCACTGCGATTTTCAGGACAAGAGTGGATGTGCATTGAGGGCTCTCTAGGATAAGGGAACCTTACCTGTTTATTTATTGGGTAAATTTTAGCCTCCTGACCACACTGGAGAACATCCTTATCTACTCCTTGCAACTTTCAAGCCCATCATTCACTGGGTCCCCCCGAATAGCCCCGTGAGATACATAGGTCAGCTATTATGATCTCTTTGACATATGAGGACACTAAAGTTCAGAGCGGTTAAGTGACTTGTCAAGGTCATGCAGTAATTGATGAATTTGAGACTCATGCCGGTGCCTTCTGACCTAATTTAGCTCTGTGTTCTTTCTATTAAGCCGTGTTCTATGGAACCTTATTAGGAATTCTTTGACCTGTAACTGACATTATTTGATCTCTTTCTAATATGGTATTTTTTTCCCAACTGGATTATTTAGAAAAGCATGCATTAGAAGCTTTCAATTCACCTGAGCCATTTGGAGGGGAAAATACTTAGCTCTTTGTTTTCATAGAATACAGAGGGGAGAACTCACAAGGTGCCGCATGAAGGCTGAAGCATATTCAGTGAGCAACACAAGATTGCAACAGGAAACACATGACCCTCTTTAATAAGAAAGCGACGTACAGAGATGCGGGCAAGGGCTGAGGGCACCCCTGGAACAGTGCACCTCCCTTCCCAGTTCCCCAGGGCCAATCACAGTGGCACTGTTACCACCTGTAGGCCTGAAAGGGGAGGGAGAAGATACCAGAACCGAAGACAGAGAAGGCTGTTATTGGGAGAACCATTTCATAGGACTTTCATTCAAACAAGAAAGGCAGCCCACACCGACCCAGGAGAAGGAAGCCAGGGCAGGAAATACCTTGACCTTCCTGTCCTTCTGAAACCAAACTCAGCCAGAAGCCAAAAGAAAGGGAGCCCCTAGATGTTATGATTAGTGACACTGGTGCCCAGAGAACCAAGCAGGATCACTGGGGGTAGAGAGTGGATCTGGGGGCCATCAGCAGATGCTCAGCATTCACCATTCATGCAGCTGCCTTTCATTAGAGACCTAAAATCTATGACTAAACATGTCAAAATACAGGTACCTTTTCAGTCCTTTGGGAGTATAGAATCTAGTTTGGCTTACCCGAGCTCCTTGATACCTAACCTATTTTATATTTTTTTAATCTTTTCTATTGGGCCCAACTGGCCCACTACCAAGGAAACAAATTGGAGGGGAGGCAGGTAGGAAGGGGACAGTGGCATGATACCATCAAGCCTGTCCACCAGTTACAACTCAAGCCTGTGTTCTGTCTTATCCTGGACCCATCCCTCTCAGTAAGAATGATCCTGAGTGCATGTTGGTTTGAGTTGTAAAAATGAATTACTTTTCTTCCTCCCCGTGATTCCCTTTGCCAACTGAAGACCGTCTCCATGGCGCAGCATGTGCTTTGCACACATTCATGTTACAAAGTGAAAACTAGTAGTCTGACTTCCCTTCATCAGAAAGCACAGGGGGTGTGTGGTGAGAAGTGAGACCACTGTCTTCCATAGTTTAGGTCCATGTTGGTCTCTGGAAGTTCCTTCTCCATTTTCCCAGGTTCCTTTTGACTGACTCTCTCTCTCTCTCTCTCTCTCTCTCTCTCTCTCTCTCTCTCTCTGTCTCTCTCTCTCTCTCATTGTTGTTCAGATCACATTAGACTTGAGGCTCTATTTCTGGTCAAGAAAAGGCACTGATATCTGAGAGGCAGTGTAGTTGGGCTGGGGGTCTCCAGTAAATGCTGAAGGAAAAGCCCTTGCTGTGAGGGTTCTATGGGAGAGTCACCCTGTCTTTTCTTCAAGGTCAGATGGGTATTTGTCTTTTCTTCAAGGTCAGCTGGGCTTCTGTGGATTTAAATGGGTGAGTTGGGCCAGTGGGTTCACTGTGCTTGAGACTATTGGAGAAGGCTTCCTAAGGTTGTGTATGTGTGAGAATTCATTTTTCTAACATTTTTTACCACATGAAGGTTTTCAGATTGGTAACTGAGGAAGGCCAGTCATGTGCAAAAGAAGTTTGATTAATTAGCCTTTTAAAAGGAATGTGTCAATGTTGGGCTAAAGCAGGGGTGGGGAGCCTTTTTCCTGCCAAGGGCCATGTGAATATTTATAATATCATTCACGGGCCACACAGAATGATCAACTTAAAAATTAGCCTGCCCTATTTGGCCAAACCTTTAATTAATGCAACCCTAATGCCTTGGCAGGGCCAGACCGAATGATTTCTTGGGCCTTATATGGCCCACGGGTTCATTCCCCACCCCTGGGATAGAGGAACCCTTCCCTTGAGGGAACAGAATGCAGGTAAACATGTAAATTTCATGGGAATCAAGCCTGAACAAATGCTCCATGAATGTAGATGTCCATAGCGAATCTTTTTTAATGAGTATTATTAATGTCAATAGAATCTAGTTTGAAAGTGATTCTTTTCCTTTCTTTTACTCATTAAAAAAAAAAAAATCCCATTAGGAGGAACTTACATCTATCTCCGCGAGTTCTTGCGACGCGTGGTGCCAGGGCAGCAGGCTGGCAGGCACCTGCCCCACCCCTCTGCCTCTCTCAGCTGCCCAAGGTGTGTCACTGTCAACTACGAAGAAGTGCCCAGGTCTCCTCTCAGCAGGATTTGAAATGTGCACTTTGTCACTTTCGTTGTCCCATGCCTAAGAATGTTATCCAAAGGCCCAGAGGCATGGAATTGAGGGTATCCTTGTTAGAGTGGCTTAAAAATGGCCAGCCTCGGAGCACCAGCCCACTCCTGGCCCACATGCGAGTCAAGAGCCTCTCATCAGAAGATACGTTGTTCTCAACTGCACTTTTTATCTGGCCGCTGTGCCATCTCATCTTTTTTTTCCTCTGATTTTTTTTAGAAGAGCAATGGGAAGAGGATGATCTTCAAATACTTGTGCTTTCAAGGCAGGAAAACTTGAGGAAGAGGAGAGGGATGATGATGCTTACCCTCTGTGAGGGAGCTTGGTGGGTCTGGTCGTGAAATCATGGGCAACCCAGAGTTTCATTTGGCAGTGGTTTCTGATCCAGAGAGAATCCATTCTGTATATCTAGTATTTCTTATATATCCTTCATCTCAGTAACAGTTGTATTTATCTGACTAAGTCATCTTCTAACTACAAAAATGTAGCTATGCAGAAACATGCTTTCTTGGGTACCTTCCTAGACACCTCATTGAGTACCAGCATCTGGCAGAAGGTGATCCATGGCCCTTTCCTCGTCCTGAACACCCTGTAGCATCCATGCATTGATGATGGACCACTGATCTGTGCTTCCCTCCCTGACCTCTCTCTCTTGAAACCTACTACTCTGTATTTCTAATTATCTCCTGATCATCTCCATTTGGCCTTAAATTTCTTACCTTGCCTTCAAACCCATTGCCTTTGCTCTTTATTCTAGCAAATAGCATCTTTATCCGCCCAGCCTGAAAGCCTAAGTGTCATCCCAGACTTGCTCCTGTCCTCCAGGCCCTCCTTCATCCTGTCAACAAGGCTGTCACGATTACCTTCTGTATCCATGTCAATCATGTCTTCATCTCCACTCACACTGTCAATCCCTAGCATAAAATCTCCAGTGAGTCCCCAAACCACACAAGATGAAACCCAGCTCCTCCACACGCTTCTAAAGTTGCCTCCCCAGGTTCGCTTTTTGCTGTTTCCTTCATTCCACTCCTTTCCCCCATCTTTTCCAAACTGCACACATGCAGATCTCTGAAATATGGTCCTGACACCTAGGCCATTGCTCATGTACTTCCTTCTGCATGGAACGCTCTTCAGTTCTGTCTGATTCCACACTCCATTGTGTAACACTTGCTGGATTTCCAGCTTTGTGCTAGGAAATTGAGATACAAGTAAGACACGGCCCATATTATTAAGGCCTACACAATTTTCACAAAAAACAGAAATGAATCAGTTCCGTATGAAGTGATAGGCCAAGATAAAAGTAGGTGCAGGCTGCTAAGGGAGCACATGGCGTTACACCCACCTGGCCATGAACCTCCTCCTGACCCAGCTCTAACAAAGGCTGGCTGCCTCCTCTGTGGTCAGGGTGCCCTTTCCCACACTTAGAAAGTCTATCATTTCCCACCTTGGAAAGTCTATCATTTTGTGCTGTAGTTGTGTAAAAGTCTGCCTTCCTATACTGGAAGCAAGAATAATGTGCCTTAGTTATCTTTATAGCCACTGTGTCAAGCACACGTAATAATTATTGAAGAACTGAATGAGTAGTACCTGAACAACAATAGCAGCTTTGGGAATCTTGGCAATCAATAAACTAACACATCAAAGCCAGTTTACCTTCACATTTTATTTATACAGTGATCAGTGTGGATGAGCGTTGCATCAAATTGTTTGATATCTATAATAATAAAAGCATAACATGCTAATTAGACCGGACGTCCTTCCAGATGAAGCCAGGGCTGCCTGGGTCCCGGGTGCTGGCAGCTGGGGGAAGGAAGGCCTACTCTTGCACGAATTTCGTGCACCGGGCCTCTAGTTTGCATATAAAAGATTATGTACTGAGGTCCCAAAGTTGTTAATGATGAGAAAAATGTCCAAATCATCTTGATCTTTGAATCATGGATTTATGGGATACGGGCATACCTTATTTAGAATCCAAGTTAAAAATTGCAGGCAAGCTTTGAAAATGTATTCTCTCCCCTGGATTTTTATGAAGTACCTAATATAGTTGCACAAAACAGGTCCTAGCTAAATGTCTGTTGAAATAGTGTCTTTCCATCAATTTGTAGCACAGCATATTATAAATTTTGATGATACTAGCAGGTTTTATTTTTACAAAATGTTCATGAAATCTTGACTACCAATATTGTGAGTATATCTTTATTACTAAAGATACACAAAGATTAAAAATGGGGTGGAGCTTATCATAGTGACTATAAAATATTGAAATTATTTTCAAACTATAATTAGTGTTATAAATTCAAAGACATATGGAATTTAAGATTTGCCTTTCTGAATACTGATAAATTGTGAATACTGATGGAAAGCTGTCTTCCAAATTCATTTTATTCTCTAAAAATGCTACCCCTCAATCTAATTTGTTTTTTCATTTGTTTGTGGGGGGTTTTGGATGCTAGTGTCCATTGATGTTTAGCATCTAGGCTCTCTCATTCATCATAAGACCCTCTGTAAATCATTTACATGTTCAGAGCCTTGGTTTTTTTTATTTTTATTCTGGGGAATAATCCCTGCCTACCTCACAGAAGGTGCATGGGAAAGTCCCTGGTAACCTGGTAAATAACATACAAACGTGATGAGTTCTTATTATTTCAGGCAGAGAGAGAACAACGTGAACAAAAGTAGAGTGTGACATGGCATCTTAAATTTAGGAAATTCTAACGAGTTGGGAACTGCGAAAGGGGGGTTGAGATCGGGTGTAACGGGTCAGGTGAAAACCATTTAGGTTTTATTCTATAGTCAGTGGGGAGTCACCAAAAATCTTTGAACAGGGAAACAACATAATTAAGTCAGGGGTTGAAAAGCTAATTTAGGGTGAATTGGTAAAGGAAGGATTGGCGACAGGGTAACCATGTATTACATAATCTAGGCAGGGGATATGGGACCTGATTTACAGCCATGGCTATGAAAACAGGAAGGAATGGCAAAATGAAAACTCATTTGATAAATGGAATTAAATATCTGCACAGTAGGAGGTAAGGAACAGTCTGGCCTGTTGGCCAACTTGAGCTGATATCTTTGCTCAAAAGAGGAAACCAAAAGAAGATGCAAATGTAGAAAAGGATGAAATACATTTAGTCTTAAAGATGCCAAGTTGTGGTGTCTCTATGCGTCATGTCCTGCCTTGTGCCTGGCCCATTCATTGTAGGTGTTCAATAAACATTTGGTGACTGCATCAGCGAGGAATGAACAATTACAGACTGGGAGATATTTAAGGGGAATTATTCAGAAAGGATTGGAAAAATATTGGTCTATATGATACAGGAGAAGAGGCTAGAAATAGAAATTCTGAAGTCAGCAAGTAAGCAAACTGTCTTTGAGATCTGTAAAAAGAATAAATGAAAGAGAACTAACTCAACTCTAAGAGAATAAGATTATGTATATGGCACAGAGTAGGGCTCAATAAATAAATATTTGTTGAATACAGGAATGAAGGAATACCATTTTCAGGAGTAGACAAAGAACAGCTGGGCATCTTGTAATAGCCCTTTGTTTTGTCTGAAGTGTTTTATCTGAATCACAGACTAAGTCTGCAATTCATCATCTGGCTCCCAGGAGAAAAGTGAGTTATGTGGCCTAAATGTAAGGCAACCACAAGGATTTCTTCCCCTTGTCACTCACTTCCATGTGTTTCTTTGTCCAGGTCAATTTACTTACTTACAACTATCATAAAATTGCAGTTATAACAAATTACTCTTTCTTTAAGACTGCCTATACTATGCCTGGACGGCATTGCTCAGTGCTTGAGCATTGACCTATGAAGTAGGAGGTCACAGTTTGCTTCCTGATCGGGACACATGCCCAGGTTGCGAGCTTGATCCCCAGTAGAGGGCGTGCAGGAGACAGCCGATCAATAATTATCTCTCATCATTAATGTTTCCATCTTTCTCTCCCTCTTCCTTCCTCTCTGAAATCAATAAATATGTATATTTTTTAAAAGACTGCCTATACCAGTGATGGCGAACCTTTGACACATGTGTCAGAGGTGACACGCGAACTCATTTTTTTGGTTGATTTTTCTTTGTTAAATGGCATTTAAATATATAAAATAAATATCAAAAATATACATTTTTGTTTTACTAGGGTTTCAAATATCAAAAAATTTCTATATGTGACACGGCACCAGAGTTAAGTTAGGGTTTTTCAAAATGCTGACACGCCGAGCTCAAAAGGTTCGCCATCACTGGCCTATACTATAAGGACTGGAGCTGATCACACTCTCATGTACTCAAAGTGAGCCAAATAGAATAAAAATACTCAGTCCATTCACTTCACTTACTGTGACCCTCACATACATGTTGCATGAGAGGTTGGACCACCAGGCAGGTCAATTTGGAGAGAGGATATTTCAATCCCAATCTGATTGGCTTTGCTTTTATAGGCCCACCCTAGATGGGCAGATGAGGACATCAGGAAAAATAAGAAAATGTAAATATTATGAAATTACATCTAAAGCTTTCAGGAAACCTAATGTAAGAGGTTTATATCTTACAAAGGTAATATTTGAAAACAAATTTAAAATATAATCTAGGTATAAAACATAATGTGATAAAAATAGCCAATTTTTAAATATTAATTATGCAAAGTAAAGGGGTGAGATTGATTGTTAAAATCCAAGGATACTAAAAACTTCACAATTCATAAAATTTTAACCTCATCACTCCATTCTCTTGCCACACACATACACACAAAGAATTTTTTCATAGCTGATACTTGATCAATTTATTTCCACTTACCCTTTGACTATACCCACTCTCTGAAGAATTAAATAACCGAAGGACAGGCTGAAGAAAGGTAACAAAAGAAATAAAAATCCCAGAATATGTGCAAACCAGACCATTGGTCATTGCATAATCATAGGTTGACTATACTTTTAAAATAAAATCATCATTTATCACTATAGTCCAATAAATCTTGTTTCTCAGTTAATAAAAATTTTCCATTAAAATTTCTTCTAAATGTCAGTTGAATGTAATTCAAAAATTGAGAACATAAAATCAGTGTCTTGTTTTCAGAAGTATTATTAAGGTTTTTTAGTAATTTCACTGACTTTAGATTTTCTAACTAAAGATCCACCTATAGACCTTTTTTCATCTCATCTTGCATCGAGGACATGAACTTTGGGCAGCTCTTGTCAACTCAAAGGCCCTGACTGGTTTCAATACTACCTACCCCCGACAGGATAATCATACTGATTTGCTACCAACATCTTTGATCAGTAAGAATTCAGAAAGTTAGACTGCTACTTCAAATGAAGAATTATAATTCATATAGGATCTAGGTTAATATGACAAGAAAAAGTAAAAGACACGCATATAAGCATAACCAATGGACATAAGACACTGGGGCGGGGAGGGGGTGGTAGGGGAGGCCAGGGGAATGTCAAGGGGAGGGGAAAAAGAAGGAGACATATGTAATACTCTTCGTAATACTTTGAGCAATAAAACAAAATTTAAAAAAAGAAAAAATTGTTGAAATGACTTAATAAAAAAAGGATCGTCCATAGTTGAAATGCATTTGTTATTTGTAAAAATCTGGGAGGTAAGGAAGAGGACTCTTTATTCTCTCAACTTCTTCAGTAAAACGTTAATTTCTTCAATGAAAGTAGTTTACTGTTTTAAAAGTGAATTCAATAAAGAGTAAAAGATGTGTTGAAGCTTCTAAATAAAATAGCGCCCAGAGTTAAGTGCCTTTGTATTTGTAAAAACCTAAGAGAGAACTTTAAGGAAAGGAAGAGAACTTTATTTTATCGACTTTTCTAAAATGTTTGCTTCTTAATGCAATTTTTCAATTTAAAAATGTTTGGAATAATTGTTGTGTGGAATTATTCCCTAAAAGCAAAGAAAACCAAATCATTTTCTCAACCAGGCATACATGATATATGGAAATATAGTTTACACTGATGCATGGGTCAAAGTTGCGTATAGACAAAAAGAAGCAGTAGATTCTAGTTCATGACATCTCTACCACAGGACTTATCTGTGGATCTTCAAGTTTTTGGAAAATCAAGCCTATTGTAACACTCGGTCTTTAACAATATTAGCATATGGTATCGCTGATCAGTATTTATCCATCTGAGTTTCTAAAAGAGGAAATAAACTATTTATGTTGCCTTCAGCACTGAAGTATGAAATTCAAAAGAGGTTACCATGAATAACTAAGAATCAGAGATAGATTTTGGTCCAGCTCAAATAATTGGAATTACTTAGGAATGGGGTAAAGAAAATAATATTGATATTATTCTCCAACTCAGCATTATCTGCATTAAAAAAAAATGAACATCAGAGTTTTAAAGAGACCCCAGCCCCAATGCGTGTCTTACTGTTGCAGTTTTCCTCTTTGCTTTGGTTGGCCTTCCTTAGGCGGGAGCCCCATCTCTAAGCCTAGTTCTTGATGCTTTCTTCCGGGGGGCCAGCAAAGGACAGTGTACACCATCTAGTGGCTCAGCTCAGAACTGCAGCTGCCCCCGCAAGGCGCCTGGGAGCAGGATGCAGCCTGGGCCTCTGCAGCCCCAGCAATTAACAGACTCAGTTCTCCCTTCAGCACTTCTCGCGCCTGAGCAGCGCTGAAGCGGTTGCCAGGAATTCCAGAGGGAAGCCCTCACAGCACATAGGAAGATGCCATCTAGGAAGTTAATTTAAATAGCCCACAGTTAGAACCCCACTGTATCCTGACTACACGTCTATAATTACTCAGCTTTAATGAGAACGGGGTACTTGCCTGCTCAGTACCAGAAGTAATATGACTACTGAACACTTGGTTATATCATGAAGCGAACAACTCTGATGGAAGAGGAAGTAGGTTCCACTTGTGATCATATCGTAGTGCATCACTTCTCTACATCGTCATGGACCACAGCTGTGGCTGCCAGGCTGAGAACTCTAGGAGAGCCAGGGGGCTGTGGCTGAGGGTCCCTGAATCCCCTGTCGCCAGGCACATCCTCTATAAACTGAATATAGGATGTCTTCTGTATACATCGGATTCATAACCACAATTCAGATGTCATCAGTGAAAGAAAATTACTAAATTATCGGTAGTTTGTTGTATAATGTTCAACTAATAAATATTAGTATATCACTGTCATCTTGGAATCTGGAAAAATGTATTTATATTATAGATTTATATGTAAATTACATAAAGGATAGATTTTTAAGAAATGTAAGGGTCCTGATTTCAGCAATCCTCTCTCTTCTAGAAATGTGCTGTAAGATGGTAATCTTTCATATGTTTAAAGATATTTATCTTGGTATTGTTTACCACAGCAATTAATTGGGACCAAACTTGTGTTTGACAGTTAGGGATTGTTGGACAAGTTTTAGTTTATCCATAGTAAAAAAAAAAAATAGCATACCACTATTTAAAAAATTAATGAAGATCTATATTTATTGAAATAAAAGTAGGTTATCACATATTTCCAGGTAAAATGAGCAGGTTAGAAAAGCAGATAGATTATAATCCATTTTTATGGATGTGTGTGGAGACACAGAAGAAGTCTAAAAGCATATCTTTTATCCTGAGAGGAATAAATAATGTGTTTTATCAAGCATGCTGTAAGAGAAAGGTGTTTTGTCCCGAGCAAGCCAAGGACAGGTAGAGTTGGCACTGACTTAGGTGGAAAGGCATTTGGAGGGGAAAGCCGGGGCCTTGTCCAGGCGCGCGTGGAGCTGGAGACCCCACCTGAGACCCACGTGGACCTGACAAGTCCTGTGGCTGGAGGATCACCAAGGGGTGAGTGTGGCTAGAGGAGAAAAGGCGCAAGCACTTGGGACATGCTGGGTTTGCAGACGGAGGAGATGGCAAGCAAGCAGCACGTTTGCAGACCAGGGGACAGCCAGCAGGTCGGAGGAGGACCCAGAGAGCATAGTCCCTGGAAGGACACGGGTGAAGGAGAGAGCCATGGACTATGTGAGTGACAGACCCTGCGAGTGCACACTGAGAAGGGACATCCCTGTTTAGCAACGTGGACGTCAACAACAGCTGTGTCAGTGGAAGGATGAAGCTAAAATACACTTAGAAAGGGTTATAGTGAAAACGGAAGGGGAAACTTAGAAATTTTGAGTAGAGACAACTTTTTCAAGGATTATTTATGTGAAAAGAAACAAAGAAATGGAATAGGTAGGCAGAAGAGAATATTGATCCAAGATTTTTTTTGTTTAAGGTGGCAATGTAACAGCTTGTTTCTCCTGATGGGAGACATCTGATAGGGAGGGGGAAATTAATGATGCAAGATGTGATGACATTGCTGGAAAAAATATCCTTGAGTAGTTGAGAGGAAAGGGGACCCAGTACACAAATGGAGGTCTTGACTTTAGAAATAAGCATGGACAGTCATCCATCCTTGATAGCAAAAGGAACCGAAAACAAAGGCCGAGTATGGCTAGGTATGCCCATGAAGGTCATTTGGTACGTACATTCGGGGAGCCTGTAGGAGTTCTTTTCTAGTGTTTCTATTTCCTTCGTGAAATAGAAAAGAAGGTTATACGCTAAAAGTACATCAGAAAAGCAGATGTTAGAGAGTTGAGAAGATGTAAAATGGTCATTTAGGACAGGTCAGGAAGCTTTCTGTAAAGGTCAAGATAGCACAGATTCTCTCCTTTGCAGGCCACTGTGTCTCTGTCACAGCTATTCAACGCTGCCCTTGTAACAAGAAAGCAGCCACATAGACCAGCCAGCGTGACTCAGGGGTTGAACATCGACTAATGAACCAGGAAGTCACACGATTCGATTCCCAGTCAGGGCACATGCCCGCGTTGTGGGCTCGATCCCCAGTGTGGGGTGTGCAGGAGGCAGCCAATCTATGATTCTCTCTCATCATTGATGTTTCTATCTCTCTCCCCCTCTCCCTCTCCCTTCCTCTATGAAATCCATAAAAATATATTTTTAAGAAAAGAAAGCAGCCACGTAGCTGATGCATAAGCTGATGGATGCGACTGTGTGTATGTGACTATGTTTCAATGGAACTTTATTTACGAAAACAGATGGTGGGCCAGATCTAGTCCATGGGCCATAGTTTGTTAACCCTTGATCTAGAAAAATAGGATAATGAGTGGTGTAGGGAAACACAGTAGAAACTTCAGGCAACAATAACATGAATTTTATTCACACGATATAGCCACAGTCAATTGCATTGGTGCTAACATTGGGGCTGGATACAACCAAGATTTGGTTTTGTTGTGCAAGTAGGAGGAATAGAGAAAAGAGCAAGAAAGATGAAGGTGTATGCCAGGAAACTGTTGCAAAGATAGACATTAAAATCTAAGCTGAGTCACGAGGGGAATAAGAACATGAGGGGTACGGGTGTAAGGGAGAGTGAAAGGAAGCATTAATGGATTCAGACCTTGTTACTATCCTTTGATGCTCAGATACTTTTTCGGAGGAAAGAGGACAATTCATTAGCTAAATTATTGAAGAGTAAGAGCCAAGTAGTGATTGCAATGATGTCACTTTGTTGAGTGACAATGAATAGAGCGGCCATCCTTGTGTGGGCTAGATGTAATGTGACTCCCCGTTTTGTCAACATGGAGGGAAGGAGATTCCGAATTCAAGTGGAAATGGTGTTTGAATGATAGTCTTATTTACAATATCTAGTTTCTGACTTAGGAGGATGAAACTTACTCCTTCCCTTCTTCCCCTCTATTATATTTTAAAATTTTTTCTTGCCTACTCCCTCTCCACAAATAATACATATACACATTGTCATTTTTAGTTAATGGTCTTTCTGTTTTCCTTTTGATGTCTCCCTCTCCCCCTACCCCCGCCCCCATTTTTTTGCCTCTGAGGCTTTATATGTGACTATGCTTTACTCTTCTGGAGTTGACACTTGATGGTGTTTATACTTATCAGATTTTCCCCATATGGGTCTTTCCTCTTTTGTTGGATTATTGAGCTTTAAGATGATGGCTTTTAATTTTAGCCTATACATGCCCATGTGATGAAAGAATGTTAGCAAGATCAAAGGACAGGATCTATGCCCTGTGCAGACCATTCATGCTCGACTCAGCTCCCTAAATCTTCAGGGTCTCTCTACTGAGAGCGATAGACTCTTTCGTATCCAGGGGCCTCCATGACTTCGTCTCTTGCTGTTTTTCCAACTTTACATCCCATTGCTCCTTAAGCCTTTCTTTACTTCCAGCCCCACAACGCTGCCAGCAGCTCCCCACCACCGAGCCTTTGTGCGCACAGATGCATTGACGAGAGCTCCCCAAGCCCCTCTCTGGCGCTCCATTTCCCACCCTTCCTTCAAGGACCAACACAAATCTACCTGGAGCTATTGTTTTCTGAGACAACTAAAAAAAATTACTCTTCATTTGCCTCATCTTTCTCTGCCCTTTGGACTTCTATCACATCATAACCTTCCATCTGCTTTGCATTTTATTTTTGTGTGCATGTCAATTTTCCCTCTTGCTCTGGCTGGTGTGGCTCAGTTGATCGAGCATTGCCCCATGCACCGAAAGGTTGCCAGTTTGGTTCCAGGTAAGGGCACATACCTGGATTGTGGCTGGATCCCTGGAAGGGGGCATGCAGGAGGCAGTGGATCAATGTTTCTCTCACATACCAATGTTTCTCTCTCTCTCCCTCTCCTTTCCTCTCTCTCTAAAAAATCAATAAAAATATATATTTAGTTTCCTCTATTGGATGTGAGGCACATAGTTAGGCACTATGCTTGTAGTCACCTCTGTTTCATACACAGCTCGTAGTAGATGTCAAATATATATGAGGTAAAAATGAAATGAAATAACATCCTTCTCATGCAATGTGCATTGTTAGAATGTGAGTGTATACTACTTAAGCTTCACCAATATAACTCTTAAAAATTTTGGGGCCTGTGTCACTTCATTCTATCCACATATCCAGTTGTGATCATTTTTTGAGAACCATAAATTCCTACCCCACTAAGCAAAAACTGTGTTTTAAGTTAGTTCTATATCAAATCCATGCCTTAACAATGTCATGCTTTTATTAATTACTTGGTAGTTCAAGTGCAGGAAATTGACTTGTTTGGAGATGTTTTGTCCTTTGTAAAATTAATCAATGTAAGAATATTTAGTGGAGGAACTAAAGGGGACAGTAAAAGAATTAACTTTTATAGTTTGTCTGTAATAAGCCTGGTGTTTTATGTAAGTTATCCAATTTAATTAAATTCTCACAATAACGCTGTGAGGTGGATATTACAATCCACATCTTACTGATGAAGGAAATCGAGACTTCTAAACTCACACAGTTAACTGATATAAAAACGTAGACCTGTATGACACTATGCTATCTTCCATTTCAAATGGCAAATTGCATGTAAGTCTCCAATATTGAACCAAGTAACTAAAACCACATGCTTTTTATATTACTGTTTCATTTTAACCAAATTACTTTATTTTCTCCATTTGAAATGTCAAAGTATTGGTTACAAGTTACAAAAATCTAACTCAATATTACAAACTACTTTGCCATTAATTTAACAAATATTTATCAGGTGCCTACTGTGTGCAAGACATTTTTCTGGGCACTGGGTGTTCATTGGTGAGCAAGACAATCAATCATACATCTACACAGCTGATGTATTAGTACATTGCCTACGTATGTAGCTAATATATTAATAGAGAAATAGTTTATAAACAATAACAACCTGTATAATGATAGACATCATTAAGTGCTACTAAGAACACCAAAGTGGGGTACAGGAGTGATGAATGACAGGGGAGGCCTTTTTAAGCGGGATTGTCAGACAAAGTCTCTTTAGCAGACATCTGAATAAAGTGATGGAACGAGTCATGAGAATGCAGGGAGGACAAATGCAGATGGGAATGTGTCTGTGGAGTTGGGGAGATGGCAAGGAAGCCAGTATGGCTAGAGCACCATTGGTGAAGGGACAGTGATGGCAAAGGGGGTGGAAAAGGTGGCCAGCAGCCAGGCCACATGGTCCTGGTAGGCCATTCTGCAAACTTCAGAGTTTATCCGGAGGGTGACGAGAAGTAAGGAAAGGACAGAGAAGTGGATGTCATCATCTGACTTGGGTTTTAGAAGGATCATTCTGAGTGCGCTGTGAAGATTAAGCCAAGGGGGACATAAGTGAACGCAAAGAAGCTGACTGTTCAAAGGCTCTTGTAAAAGTCTGGGACAGAAATGGGATTTATGGGGCCACATAACCAGGAGGACAGGACATGGCTCAGAAACAAAATGTCAAAATCCCGTCAAGATTCATTCTCTGTAGGTCTCATTGCTCCTCGCTGTGAGCTCCATCTGTGCCCAGACCTGCCTCTCATGGCCCCCAGCGGCTCCGGGCCTGGGCTCAGAAGGGAAGGTCCCTTCTCAGCTCCAGCAGAAAATCCCTGTGAAGGGCCTGGCTGGGTCATGGCACCATCTGTAGGCCAGTCACTATCACGCCCAGCACTGGATGATGGGCCCAGCTTTGTGGCCCAGGAATGGGGTGCTCCAATGACAGCAAAAGGAAAGTCTTCACCTTCTGTTTGTTGTTGTTTTAAGCAGGCAATGCCCCCTGGAAGGCAGGGGAAGGCTGCGATGGCTGGAGGGAGATTGAAGAGGGCTGAAGAGGGCGCCTCACTACCTGTATGAGCCAAGCCCCAGTGACTTCCTCCTTCCCTAAATCTTTGACACAAAGTTCCTACACCACTGTGTTCCGCCTTCCAAGTGGTCTCACAAGTGTCTGTATTAGTTTCACTTGGCGCATTTTCTAAGAACATAAGAAGGGCCATAGTGCCAAGTGCTAAATCGGCAAAGGAAACGGGTGTGGGGGGCAAAGCCCGCAGGAAAGCAGGTGAGGCCAGGTGTCTTCTCCCAGTGGAGCCCCATGGACGCACCAGTTCCCTCCAGCAGGACTTGTGGCAGCGCCTGTGAATATTGTCACCAGGATGGCTCATCAGAGACTCAGTGCCCAAAGTCTCTACCGAGGCTGGTCCAGATAGACATCCTCTGCCCAACACATGCCCAAACCCCACACTCGCATAAGGAAGCAGGGCGGTAGCATAAAGCACATTGTCTGTCTCCTCTGGCACAGACGGCCACTCTTGGATAAGGCAGTGCGCACACTCCTGAAACCTAAGTTCCCAGCCTCCAGCTGGGGGCCAGCCTGCAGCAGGCCTCTCTAGGGACGCACTCCCGGGCCTGCTGTGTTAACCCTTCCCTGCACGCCCACGTGGACCTGAGCGGGAGCGGGGCTGGCCGCCCTGGAGGAAACCAGCCGACATGAGCAGTCTGGCCACACCAGCCAAGAGCTGGAGGAGGGAGGCAAAGGGAGACGAGCTCTGGTTGGCTTGGCGTTGCCTTTCAGGAGGCAAGTGCCCTAAAGCCGACTGGGGGTTCCAATGGCTGTCTTTATGGCTCCATGGCGGGAAGCCTCGCTGCGCCATGGGGTGCCCGCCACACAGCTCCTGTTGGGCTCAGCTTGACCGGGCTCTTAGTCTTCTTGGTGGAGGACCTTTCATGACATTCTAGTCAAGCAAGCTTCCCGAGCACCAGCTCAGCCCCCAGGAAGGTGCTGGGTGGCCCCCAAAGCGCCCCCACACCGGCGTGTCTGCCCCAGCCACCCACACTCCCACCTCAGACAGTGCCTGCAGCCTCTTGCTCAGACCTCACGGTGCTGCCAAGCCCAGGAGGTGAGGGATGTCCATCTGCCTCTGCTTTGTCTCTGGGGCGCAGGGTGTAAGGAGGGTTTCCTTCTCCTTCTTGGATAAGAAAAGTACCCAGGGTTCCCCCAGTCTCCCACAGACACTCTCTTTTAAAAGGACCCTACTCACTAATAGTGTTCCATATCATTGTTTATATAGGCTAGATGTGCACACGTGTGTGTGTGTGTGTGTGTGTGTGTGTGTGTGTGCGCGCACGTGCACATGTCCAAATATCCAACCAATCAGAAGCAGTCTAAGAGCCGCTTTCAGCAAGTCCTGCCTACATGGCCTGGCAGGTATCTTCAGTCTCAGGGTCTCAGCCTAAAGTCTAAGACAGGAGACATGCCCAATGCTCCTGTGCGGTTATAAACATATTCATAAGTAAATATCACTTAACATTCAACGACTGTCTGGTTTTGCCAGTAAATGATGGTGCCAAGAAAGGAGAAAAGGGAATGTCTGTATTCATCACATTGCCCTCCATGTTTCTCTCTTCCAATCTGCACATCCCCACTCTCCATGTTTTCCCAGCAACACAGCTCTCAGAACTTCCTCAAGAGGCGGTTCTAGGCGCCCCTTCCCACGAAGGCCCTGGGCTCCTCTCCTGAGATCATGGGCTGCACTTTCATTTCCCGGGTGTGTTGAAGCTATTGACTTGGATACTCTTGATTGCCCAGCCTGACTAGTGCTTCCTGGATGAAGCACAGCATAGGTACATGTGGACATACACATGCACACGCCATGACATGGCTGTGGGAGGAACATGTGACCAATCTTTCTGAATCTTTGCCGTGAAATATCCTTTCCAGTTAAGTAAGGGCAGTAGCAAGACAGAAGCAAAGCAACTGCTTCTAGAACCAGGAGGTAGGTGCAGATGCTGGGAGAGATTGAATTTACGTGGAGGCCGTGGCTTCTGGATTGTCGGAGGGGAGCGAGCGCCAAAGGGAATCTGAGTTGAGGAGTGGGCCAGCGGCTGGAAAGGACGCGTAGAAAACAACCCCTCCCTTTTACCTGCTCTCACGTTCCCCAGACACATTTTCTCTGGCTTCCACAAAATAGCTACTATCGCAATAATCTGATGATAAGGTGGAGAACATTTTGGAAAGGACTCTAATTTTAATAATTAATGTTTATAAAATAACCTAATTAGAATAAACAATATCACTAAAGCCTAGCCCAAGCTCTGGCACATAGTCATAGTAGGAACTCAGTATTTGTTAAATCCATGTTTCTTTTACTGACTGTGACTTTTGCTGCTGGGATGACCTGGAAAGCATTTTTTTAATCTTATAATTTAGCATAAGCCTCGCTTTCTCTCTGAAGTTTCAGTGTCTCCCTGTCTGGTGCTTCTGGTGCTTGTCTTCTATAGCATTGCCTGTCCTATCTTCCTGTTCACGTGTCTCTTTCTTTCTGGGCTGTGAGCTTTGGACAAGTAATCTTTCTATGCTCAGAGCTTAGCACAATAACTAATAGTTCCTCAAATGCATATTTCGTAATGGAATGAATGAATGAAGAATGAATGAGTTGGCAGAGAGATGATTCTTCAATGTACCTTGTGCTATCTCATGGGTTAGAAAGTGAATAACTAGAGTTTACATTCCCACATCGAGTGTGTGATCTCTATCAGAATCCACTTCCTAATAGATTCTCATCATAAAGACCTCACCCATTTCCTTCCTCCTTCCCTCAATAAGTTGGAGCAACTGTGGGGCCGGCCTCTAAGGGAGCGGAAGCAATTTCACAATGGTTTGTGCTGTCCTTTTGCTAGTTCATCCACAGTTTCGGTAGCACTGGCTCCCCTGACCTTGGTCAAGGATTTTCTAGTCACGGGTTTAAATAATATGTGTTGCTTTACTCGTTTAATCCATTTACAGAGTTGACTGTTTTTCCGATGAGCCTTTTTAGGTGCAGGACAATGACTAGTACAATCTCTCACGCCCCTCAAAGATGCGCCCAGGAAGACACTGTGTTGGCCCTTAGGAATGGGAGCATGGGAGCGTTCATTAGCATGTTTCATCTGTGTGTCTGCAAACACAGCACTTTATAAAACGGGGAAATTTTTTGGAATAGATTGTAGCTTTCATTCCCAAAGATGGTTTTACTTTCCAAAAGTGAAAATAAAACTGTTCTTAATGTCTTAACTAACATTCCAGGAAGTATCCAAATAAAATAGTTGACATTATAGTGACAATCGCAATTTAGGGATAGATCAGTGAAAATGTCCTAATTAAAATAAAAATAAGTCAGTTTTGCTTTCATGGCGAATAGAAGGGCTATTTTAAGTCTCCTTAGCCTCGCTGGTTGTTAGCTCCCCACCCCATGTAAAGGGCTCAGACTCTAACTGTAAATCAACAAGGACCTATTACAAAGCCTGGCACATCAGGCCTCCGATAGTTTCTAATGAAATATGTCACAGTCTTTGAAGAACTTACAAACCCTCCTTTGTTTAAAGCTAACATATGCACTGCATATAGGGCGACATCTATCCTAGAAGCCAAAGAATCCTGATCTAAGGCACACCTTCCTCCCTCTCTCCCTTTTCTTCCTTCAATTCCTCCCTCCTGCGTATTTCCGATACCCATCACATGTTCTACAAATTCCAGAGGAGGGAATCCCACTGTCTCCCTTAGCTGGCTGCCATTCACTCATTTGTGCTCCTAACATTTATTGTTTCCCTAATATTTCTAATTACTGTGTTGGGTATCAAAGCTATAGCAGTACATGGGTCTGATCCAGCCTTAGGTCCTGGGCACAATGCTGGGCTGAAAGCTGTAGAGATGACACAGTCTGGCCTCAAGGAGCTCACAGATCCTGGAGGGATGACGCCCAAAGACACTGGTTGTTTGTTAGTTGTGTCATGACTTGGCAAGTGAACAGTAATGGCCTGCCTTCGTGCAATGCTGGACAGAGAGGGGCTGACAAAGCAGCACTCTGTGTCGGGAGACACTGCCGAAGATACAGTATTGAACTCGGACAGAGGAACACGCTCTCTTGGCTTTTGCACAGCCTCCAAAACATAGCATGTGTGCACGTTTTTCTCAGATTTATGCATCTTGAACTCACTTCAAAGACTTTGTCTCCAGTGGGACTATGTCGAACCCGGCCTGTTGTGTGCAGAGCCAGTTGGGGACAAGGGAGGAAGTGTTGACAACCTTTGGGTTAATTCAGAGCCTCCACCAGCTCAGCACTGGAATCAGACCATGTGAATTTCCTACGGGATTTAATTTTCCAGATGAACTGTCCATGCTGATCAAGTCATCCCCAATGCACAACACATTTCCATTTATTAGTAGTTTGCAGAGATAGTACGATGCAAATACAGCAGAAAAAAGGAACGGAGCCTTTTCTGTAGCTGATCAATAATCTCCAGCCGGCACTGCCTGCTGCCAGATGTTTGATCGTTTGTCTGTTTCCGTCTGAGAGGCATTGGCCCCATCGCTAGACCTTTGCAGGAGGCTGGGTGGCGGGATTAAACTAACGAGGGAATTTTAAACAGTTTTGTTTCTCAATTACACTTACTGTAAAAATGAAAAAAAAAATAGTAAAGCAAACAAACAAAACCTCTACAACCCCATGGCAAGGAATGCTCACTGAATATTATTAAAGTGAGGCATCTTTCTTTCAGGTGTATATATTTTTTTTCAACAGCATGTAATTGCTCTTTAAATTTGCTTCAATGAGTAAATATTTTCACAAATAGGTATTCTAGCAATGCCATGCTTTCAAAAGATCATTTACTGGTATTTTGCCAGTTAAGATAACGCCATAGAAAAGCATTTTAAAGACAGAAATAATATAAGTACAGGTAGCATGAATTATGATATCAAGAAGTCAAAATCCAGCAGGAAAAAATCTATAAAACACAGGTGGGTTTTAAACATATGAAAGGATGCTGAACCTGTATCACAATTAAATAAAGGCAGATTTGAATGATAACTATTCAAATCTGCATTTATTTAATTATGGTAATAATTGTTATCCCAATTGTTCATCTACCATATGGGCAAAGGGATAAGGGTGAAAAGGGGTCCAATGTGATGGTATCCATGAAAATGTAAAATGTACCCATCCTTTAGCCCAGAAGCTTCACGCGGGGGGGATTAATCCTTCAGATCAACTCCTGGGTGTGTGTGTTGTGTAACCAGAACAGCTGTCAGCACGTGTCCCTTCTCCCCTTCCCTGGGCCCCTTCCTGATCCAGCATCCATCGTCTCTCACCCAGACACCCCCCTCTGGTCCCCCTCTTTTCCCTCTTCTACCCACAACATCTACATCAGCCAGAGTAATCTTTTTAAACATAAACCAGATGATGTCATTCTACTGCTTCAAACCCCTCCAGTGTCTCCATCAAGCTAAGAATAAAATCCACACGCCTCCCCTGGTTTATAAACACCCACCTCGCCAGCCTCCGCCCTCCTCCCGACTTCCCCTCCCGCGTCTTTGGCCCTCGCCTCTGCCCCAGGCATGGAGGCTTCTCCAGGCTTCTTAGGCACACCCAGCTCATTCCCGCTTCCGGGTGTCTGCATGGATTCCTTCCCCTTACTTTCTAACGCTGGCTCCTTCTCTCCCCTCAAATTCCACCTTAAGTACCATTCCCCAGTGAGGCCTTCCCTGACCACCCCAGCCAGAGTAACATCCAGGCACTCCCTCTCTAACGCAGTGTCCCATTTTATTTCTTTATAGATCACGTCACCACCTGGCTGTGTTCCTATGTGTCCCATCCCTATTTGTTTGTGTTCTGTCCCCTGTAATGTAAGCACTACCAGAATAGGAACACCATCAGCATAGTTCCTGTATGTTTTCAGCGACCAGAAAACTGTTGACACATAATGAATGTTTGCAAAGTTTGTTGAATGAGTTCATACATGGCCATCAGAAGGCATGGAACACACTGTAGGACACCCATCACATGGAACACTGTGGGGCTGTTACAAGAATGTGGTGGTGGGTAATCCAACGTTGTGCTGTGGCCAGGACTGCACCATTGCACCTGATCTGCCCTGGGTTTCCCCTCAATGCTGCAACCTTTTGCAGCAAGGGTTCAGGAATCTGGAGAAGGGGCTGTGACATAAACGGATATATAAATTTAAAAGGCATGGGGGAAAGCCAGGCAGAGACTTCACTCTAGTGGCGAAGCTCGCTGAATCTCCGGACCCATCAGCTTTTTATTTACTGGAATATAGATATGCCCTTTAGCAAAGCAAACAGACATATCAAAGGTAAAGTTTAGCAAACAATAAAAGGATTATCAGGTTAGGGGAACACCTTCAGCTATTCAGCCAGCGGCAGGTAATAATATGCAGATTTTTCAGCTCTGCTGAATATCAAAGTCCATCAGTCTTCTGACGGACTTCTCGCATCTACATGCCAACCACTTTTTGGTCCTTGCCTCCAGCACCTCAACCTCATCTCAGACCCCCGCTGCTCCTGGTCTTCCTGCTGTTCTTGACACTCCCTGCACTGGTGCCTCAGGGCCTTTGCACTTACTGTTCCTGCTT
Source organism: Myotis myotis (assembly GCF_014108235.1). NCBI lineage: Eukaryota > Metazoa > Chordata > Mammalia > Chiroptera > Vespertilionidae > Myotis > Myotis myotis. The sequence goes on along the minus strand of NW_023416401.1, from coordinate 5,529,978 downwards.
CTCCATCCTTCATGGCTCGGTTCCCTCAATCTTCTACTCAAAAGCCACCCACTCAGAAAGGCCTTCCCTCACTGCTCTCAAAACCCCTCACCCTGTCCTTCCCCCTCCTCTGACCCTGCTTTATTTTTCTTCATGGTACTTGTCCTTGGAAACAAAATTGCCTATCTAGTTGTGTAGATATTGCCTATGTGCTTCCCCTGACCAGAACATTCCTTATTGCTGTTCCTCATGACCTCCCCAGCAGGTACAACATGGCCTGGCGTAGAGTAGCTGCTGAAAACAATAGTTGATTGTGGGGAGTAAATAAATGAATGGATTCTTGAGTGCAAAAAAGCGAAGTAGTAAACATTGTGCCCATTGAACACTGCTGCCATTTGTATGAAAGGAAATGACTCCTGTGTATAATCTCTCTGGAAGGAAAACCAAGAACACAGTGCCAGTGATGGCCTCTGGGGCAGGGAGCCGAAGGGCTGCAGCTCAGGGATGGGGGAAAGACTTATGGTCCATACCCTTATTTTTTATAAGATTGTATTTTTACCATGAACATTAATTATTTTTTCAAAACAAGGTAGAAGTATGTCACATTCGACAGTTTTGCAAGTTTATGTATTTAAGGCCAAGAGGAAATCAAGGCCCTCATAAATGTGACATCGAAGTGATAAATATCCAATCATCATTTATTTAGCGATTTTATGAAGTTGGCATAGGCACGATGACCCGCGGTTTGGATGTTTGTGGACATTCTGTGGTTGTGGAGGATTCCCGTAACTTCCTTAGGGAGAGGAACATCTTCCTCAGATGTGACATAGGGGAGGGAATGGAAGTGTCGCTCTCCAGCAGAATAAGGTCTTCAAACACACAAGCCCCTGCACATTGCACGTGCCAAGCAAAGCGCCTCTATGCCCAAGACACGGTGAATCTGCTCACAAGGTTGAAATAGGTGCTCGTTGCTTAAAAATCTGCCAGTAGACTGTACCCGCCCTTACCTGGCTTGTTTGCTCCCTGTTTTCCTTGCTCCTTCAAACAAAGGTATCCTCCTTGAAGAAAACCCACCATTTGAATATGGGATTTCTAGAACAAAACAAACAAACAAAACCTTTAAAGGAGTGCCCACTTGCCTTAATTAGGATTCCTTTAAATATGAAAATAATAGACATTTAACATATGATTTAACACACAAAAAATTATACAGGGATTTCAGGAACATCACTGAAGACACAGGTACTAGTAATGACTTGCTGGTTGGGCGCACACACCTACTGAGAGTCGGTGGAGTGAAATGGATAGGAGTGTGGGTTGGGATCCAGTAGCCCTGTGTCTGGGTCCTCTCTGCCATTCATTAGCTGAGTATGGCCTTCAACAAGTGACGTAACCTCTGAAAACCTCAGTATTTCTTAGAGAAATAAAATGAGTGAGTGATGCCTCCCTTGTAGTTAGCTGTATTAAATGAAAGATGTAGATAAATCAAATAGAGGTATATTTTATCCTGTATTATATTTTATCATACATTATAATCTCATATATTATTTCCTTCATTTAATTTCTGCTGGCCTGAATGGGAGCAAATGAGTGGCAAGAACAAAACATGGTATTATATTTTCAGCAATATAATCTAGGTACCTATATATAAATACAAGTGTGTGTGTATATATGTACACGTAGATATAGCGCCAGCATAGTGCCTGGCACATAGTAAATATTTGGTACATGGTGGTTACTATTGTGAAAAGTAGCACAAAATGCTCTTCACAAAGACTAACTTGATGCATAACATTCCAGGCTATTTTATTGAACTGGTAGAAGAAGAGTAAAAAGCCTGTGTAACTGAGATTTTTATGGCCTTAAAGTGAAGGGGAAACAATTAACCGGCATATGCGTGAAGTGTGGCCGAGATTCAACTTGTAGCAATTGCTGACATCTACTGAGTGTGTGATGACTGGCCACTCGGCAGAGTAAATACTGGGACTCAATAGCCTTCCCACGTTTACTGTATAGTATCACCTGTTCTTACTTCCTTCATTAAAAATATTCCATGCAAACGTTTGATTTCACTTCCCAGGCTAGAATAGAATTTCCCTCGGAGTGATAAAGGCAAACATGATACAGATTGCTTCAAATTTAGGGACTAAGTGAGTATATTCCCACAGATGTCCAAAGGTTTCTTCTTTTTTTATTTTCTGGCCTCCCTCCCCCTGCCCCTTTCCTTCCAGCACTTGTAGTTTGTTTCATAAAAGTTGAGCATTCTCACAAAGGGTCTCATAGACACATGTGAGGAGATGCTAAGTCTGATTGAAAGTGCCTCTCTCCTGCTCCCTCTGAGTAAAGTGACCTTTTTAAATGGAGGGAAGTGGGTTTAGATGACAGTCATGATAAATGCGGTCATGTTCACTCAATAAAATAAGGCCCAGTGCATTTGAGGATAAATCAGTGGAATGTACAGCCCCACCTGTCTGTCTCCATCATTCATTTCCACTGTCACTTTCACAGTGGCTGATGGATCACAGTTGCTGTAAAATTAGACAGCCTTTAATCTCATTTCATCCTGATTAGCTTCTCTTTACCCTTTCCCTCTGACTCACTGACTGACACGCTAAAAACGCACACGGGGCTGCTGTGAGCACGGAGCACAAACTTCTCCTCCAGCACCTGCTCGGGAGGGCGCGGCGAGTGTCCGCCTCTAGAGAAAGCCGGAGAGGGGCAGGCGGGTCTTCGTTCTTCAAAAGGTGATCAGTAAGTGCAGGACCTCCTGCCGCCTTGAACAGATGTCTGCCCTTGCTCACTGCCCTGTTTATTTTACTTTCCTTCAGGGTCCATCAGAAGTCAAAGAAAGTAGGTCTTTTGCAAAACTCCAACATTGATTTCATATAGATTTTCTTCTAATAAATTCGGAGCCTTTTACATTCAGAAGAATTTCAAAGAGCCTCGCAATTCATGGTAATAATTCAAAAGAGACAATAACACAGGAATGAGGATACTGACATATCCTGCCAAGAAAGACAGCATACGAGGTTTAAAACAAGAGTAAATACTCTAAATGTCGATAAAGAGGAATGTCTTTGCCGAAGCCGGTTTGGCTCAGTGGATAGAGCGTCAGCCTGCAGACTGAAAGGTCCCAGGTTCAATTCCGGTCAAGGGCATGTACCTTGGTTGCAGGCACATCCCCAGTAGGAGATGTGCAGGAGGCAGCTGATCGATGCTTCTCTATCTCATCGATGTTTCTAACTCTCTATCTCTCTCCCTTCCTCTCTGTAAAAAATCAATAAAATATATTTAAAAAAAAAAAAAAGAGGAATGCCTTCAAGTAGCCTTTCCATTAGAACTGCAAAGACCCCCTCTTATTTGGAAGGTTTCAGTGGTTAGCCTAGTGCAGTGGTCGGCAAACTCATTAGTCAACAGAGCCAAGTATCAACAGTATGATGATTGAAATTTCTTTTGAGAGCCGAATTTTTTAAACTTAAACTATATAGGTAGGTACATTGTTATTAACTTAATTAGGGTACTTCTAAGGCTTAGGAAGAGCCACACTCAAGGGGGCAAAGAGCTGCATGTGGCTCGCGAGCCGCAGTTTGCCGACCACTGGCCCTAGTGCAATCGTTTCATTTGTTTGCATAACCGTAGGGGTAATCACATGAAAAACAGGCTTAAGGATATACCATCTATTATTTCCTTCACTTAATGTCTGCCTGCCTGAATGGGAACAAGTGAATGGCAAGAACAAAATACAAGTACAGTTGTATTTTCAGAGACAGTGCCGTATTATAAAGCTGGACTTCCAGTTACAAAGAAGAGAATACCATTTGTATTACTTGTAAGATGCGGACATTGAACGGGCCCAAAATTTTAAGTAGATATTGGAAGAGTGGCTGCCATCACATGTTGGTTGTAGCCGGTGGCCTCTGTTTTTCCGCTCATTTCTCACGGGAGCAGATGGCCATCAAGGCTAGGCGTCTGCGCTGACCAGCTGACATGATGATGAACGGAGTAGCATCAGGCTGTTCATGAGACATGTAACGTATGGGTAGCATAGTCTGTTGTTGGTGTTTTGGAACCATCCTCATAATCCAAACAATGATGAGTTCATTTGAAAAAGAAAAAAGCAAGGATGTTCAAAACCTATCCAATCTTAGTTGTTCAATGAACCCAACACACACTCTGCTCCAAATGGATTCTAAGAGGCGACACTGCAGAATCTGTCTGGCTGAAAGCATTTCCCAAAGAGATAACTGAGGGTTGAGGGGGGGGGAGGACGTTCCCAAGATGATGCCCTGTGTCCATCGACCTAATTAATGGACCTCACAAACAAATGGCACACCCAATTTCTCCTACATTATCCCCGAAATCAGGGCTTTACATAGCAATGCCTTCTCCCTTTTGGCTGTCAGTTCAAAGAACAATGAATAGTCACAGTAAAAATAAAAACATGATAAAACAATCAAAACTCCTACAATCCTTGAATAAAATGCTTCAAGGATCTAGTTGGCTCTTTCAGAAGCTGCATTATGGGTTTCAAAGCTTTGCCTGTTTCCTATTCTTTTTACTTGCCTACCTTAGCCTACCTAAGCACATTCTGAAAAAATATATAATAATAATAATAACAACAACGAAATAAGATGAGAGAGGTGTGTCCTCCAAAACACGTCGGGTGTAGGACGGGGGCGCGCTCTCTCTTTCCCTCTCTCTCCCCATTGGAGGGAGAGCCGGAGGCAGACCTGGCCTTGAGTCATATTGATTTCCCAGCGCACTGATTCCTTAAGTGCTCTGCTGATCCGTGTCAGACAATACGTTCCCTGCCTGAGCGTGCACATCACCTCCATCTCTCCTCACCTAGATTTAAGGTGCCCATGTGATGAGCCGAACAAGGACATCATTTACTCCGGGTGTCGCCGGGCCCCGCCACCGCATGTGTTATAACTGATGCGGCGGACGGTCACATTTACAAAGGAGATGACACGGCGGAGGTCAACACCGCGCTGTGATGGGGGGGGGGGGGGGGGGCGGGGGGGAGGACAGGGGTGTCCTGTTCTGGTTGCGTGTGTCTCCCAAATGAAAATGTAAATGAGAACCAGCCCCGAGAAACCTGGCTTTCACGGGCTTCTGACTACCACCCCCTCCTCGCAGCCCAAACCCTGGGGCAGGGAGACAGGCGAGGTGAGCGGGATGAATATTCGTGATGTTCCTGACGGTTTTTATCTTTGTTCCAGAAGAGCTCCTAAGCAGAGAGATAGGCGATGTGTGATTGTGCTGCTAATGACATTGTACAGGAAATTGAGCGTATGCATTTGGAGGAGGCATTAAATCAGCAGGACCTTAATTTAAAAACTGAACACTGTATGGAAAGCCGGCCTGCTCGGCGCTGGGGGTTAGACGGCCACCCAGCACCCCGAGTGTGTTTACGGGGGCATCTCAGCAAACCGAGGGGGGGCAGGGCCTCTGAATGGCCCCACGGGTGTGCAGGGTTAGGTCCTCCAGGAGGCGCCCGCCCTGACCATTGGGAGTCCCAGTCACTGCTTCAGAGCGAGAGCCCCACCAGCAGGCAGGAAGGGCTGGAGAACTGAGAGCAGCGTGAGAGGTGGTTCTTGGCTAATTTGTGGAATAACGTGACGTAAAACTCATCCAAAGGGGCTGGGCTTGCCGTCGCTGGGCACAGCCCCTGAGCCACTGTTGGGGGGGGGGGGGGGGGGGGCGTGGCGGCGCCCTGCTCTGCTGTTGGCTCTCTCCTTCCGACGGACTTCATCTCATGTTCTGTACACTTTGGTGAAAGCAAATACCTAGTGAGCCACAGGCAGGGGCTCAGGTGGAAACGGTCACACATCTGTGTCTGTTCTTCATTCCAGTCATGCCCTACAACAGCGCCCACCACTGCGTCGTGGAGGTGGAGAACTTCCTGTTCGTGCTGGGCGGAGAGGACCAGTGGAACCCGAACGGTAACTATATATTTTTTAATATATTTTCTATTGATCTCAGAGAGGAAGGGCGAGGGAGAGAGAGAAACATCAGTGATGAGAGAGAATCATTGATCGGCTGCCTCCTGCACACCCCCCACTGGGGATGGAGCCTGCAACCCCGGCATGTGCCCTGACTGGGAATCGAACCATGACCTCCTGGTTCCTAAGTGGACACTCAGCCACTGAGCCGCACCGGTGGGGCCTGATGGTAACTGTTGAACAAGGCAATAGCGGCTGGCCCACAAGGACGTGTGCCAGGAAAGGCCCTGGTAACTGTCCAGCATCATGACTGCGGGCGGTGTGTGTCTGATGTGTGTGTGTGTGTGACTGCGGGCGATGTGTGTCTGATGTGTGTGTGTGTGACTGCGGGCGATGTGTGTCTGATGTGTGTCTGTGACTGCGGGCGATGGGTGTCTGATGTATGTGTGTGACTGCGGGCGATGTGTGTCTGATGTGTGTCTGTGACTGCGGGCGATGGGTGTCTGATGTATGTGTGTGACTGCGGGCGATGGGTGTCTGATGTATGTGTGTGACTGCGGGCGATGTGTGTCTGATGTGTGGCTGTGACTGCGGGCGATGTGTGTCTGATGTGTGTGTGTGTGACTGCGGGCGATGTGTGTCTGATGTGTGGCTGTGACTGCGGGCGATGTGTGTCTGATGTGTGGCTGTGACTGCGGGCGATGTGTGTCTGATGTGTGTCTGTGACTGCGGGCGATGTGTGTCTGATGTGTGTCTGTGACTGCGGGCGATGTGTGTCTGATGTGTGGCTGTGACTGCGGGCGATGTGTGTCTGATGTGTGTGTGTGTGACTGCGGGCGATGTGTGTCTGATGTGTGGCTGTGACTGCGGGCGATGTGTGTCTGATGTGTGGCTGTGACTGCGGGCGATGTGTGTCTGATGTGTGTCTGTGACTGCGGGCGATGGGTGTCTGTGCCTCGGGGACCCGGAGGAGGCAGGGAGGTGGGCTGTGAGGGGAGAGAAGGTCAGTCCTGAGCTGGCAGAGGATGCCCGCAGCGCACTCACTCACTCGCCGGCTGCCTGGGGCCTCAGCTCTGAGCTGGCGCCCGGCCTCTCCTCACCGGCCCTCGAGGGATGGATGCCACGGCCACGCACGGCCTCCCAGAGGCAGGTGGCCAGCTGCAGCTGCGAGGATTCCCACCTTCTCCACCACGGGGCTCCGTCCCACAGCGTCATGATGCAGCTTCAGTAACGAAGCGTGATCGGCAGCCGCGCTGCACGAAACCTGCGCGGAGGTGCCTGTGCGGCTTCTATTCCCGGAGACCGTGGCAGGCGGCCCGCCCTTCCCGGCTTCTTCCGCTGCCCACCGCCACCCCGGCCGCTGGCGTGGGAGCCTCGGGCATTCACCGCAGAGAAAGGAAGCCCTCGGACACGTCCCGAGCCCAGCCCGAGGGCAGCGCGGGGCCTGGCAGGACACGCAGCCTTTCCACGGTCTGGGGGAAGCTCGCACGCGGAGGAGCTGCGGCTGCACCTCCTGCTAACGGGTGCTCATGGCTGAGAAGCCATCAAACAGCTGCAGGTACACGCTTTCACGTTAAAGCCCGAACATCCCGGTGAGATTACGTAGGCCGCATGTATTTTAGCGCGAATGCTCTCCTTCGGCATCTGCACAGGCAAGTCATAGAGAATCGGCACATCTGTTCATTCTAGAAGATCTTAAAGGAACACCACCCGGCCACCCTCCGGGACCTTTTCTCTGAAGCGAGGGCACATTCTTCGGCGAGACCTGCAGCCCTGTTGGTGCACGGCTTTCCTTGCTGGAAAGGGACAGCTTCTGGCCTTGAGAGAATAGGAGCGAAAATGATGTCATCACTCTCCTCCAGCTTTTCTTTGAAATGACGGCTTTGATGCTACCAAAGGCCCCGCATACCTGCAACCCCGCCCCCCCAACAAACACCCCAATGGCAGCTTAACCCAGCCTTCCTCGGTGGTGATTTCCGCTGACCGGAGCACCTGTAAGGGAACGTGCAGTCCTGTCATCAAGTTTATCTGAGCAAAGGATCTGCAGAACCTTCTCTTTAAAGGCCAGGCGAAAGCTAGCCCCTGACCAAAGGCCCGGCCTGCGGCCTTGCTTCCGATGGCAGCCCTCTCCGCCCACCTCTTCCCAGGTGAATGGCCGCCGTCACAGTACCAGCCTCCGCCACACCTCACTGTTCACAGAACCCTGCTACCGGCCATTTCTCTGAGACCGGCCCTCATCAACCACCAGAAAACCTGCCCCGGGTTATCTCCCCCAGAATGACCCGCAGCAGCTTTCTGCTCTGCTTCTATCAAACACAGCTCAGAGGGCCCGGTGGGGGATGAGGATGGACATACTCCTTCCTCTACTTCAGAGAAGCAAGATTTTACCTTCAACTAATGCAGACTCCCGCGAGACTGGCCAGTGGGCCTCCCTGGTGTGCCTCCCCCCACCCTGAGAAGAACAGCAATTTGCTTGAAAGCCCTCATTGAAGATGCTGTGAGCCAAGATTCCGGAAAGCATAGCATTGCTTTCCTGTGGGGACGCCTGTCACCACCCAGCCAGCTCTGTGTGAGCCCCACGTGACACGTTCTTGTCAGACCAAAGTCTTGAGTCACTTTTGAAAATTATAGCTAATGCTATTCATGTGATTTAATGTGCATCTTCTCTCTCGCTGTAGCTACTCAGAATTGAATTTTAGTGAAACCTTAAGTACTGTATTGTAATTTTACTTTTTAGTCTCGCTATGGCAGCTCACTCTCTCTTTCCCTAAGACCCTTTTTAAACCTTGGGGATCCCACCTGCAGTGCTGGGGCATCCTGTCCCTGACCTGTGTGGCATGTGACATCATCTAGTGTAGGTCTGGGGAAATGCAGAGGAACCACCGATTGGCCCTCCCAAATAGAGGAGAATCGTTACTCTATGAAGCAAACAGCCCCGCCTCTTGTACCCTTAGGTCAACCTGAATCATTGGCTGAGGCCTTCTCCCAGGTGAGGGCTCAGGACGAGCAGGGAGGGGCCTGTTCTGCTGAGGTCAGTTCTACAGAGTGGGAGCAGCTGTGGCCGTGAGCACCCAACACTCACAGCAGGTGGGAAATGGGTGCACCAGCCTGGTACAGGGGCCTAGGCTAGGAACCGAAGCACACACTCACCACAACCCCTTCAGTGTTTTCCATGGGGCTCCACGTACCGTCCATCTGGTAAACCACAGCTGACCTTGTTGGCAGTAAGAGTCGTATTTATTGGGGACTCATTTTTTGCCAGGAGCTTGGCCAAGCACCCACCTCATCATTTCAAATAAAGCTCCCAGCCATGATTGTGGTTCTCCTGTGAGGAGACCAAGCCTGGAGAGGCGGGATAACGTGCACAGACACACCGCGTGCAAGAGGCTGAGCTGCTTCAGTGGAGGCCTGTCTGACTCCAGGGCAGCGATGGCGAACCTTTTGAGCTCGGCGTGTCAGCATTTTGAAAAACCCTAACTTAACTCTGGTGCCGTGTCACATATAGAAATTTTTTGATATTTGCAACCATAGTAAAACAACGACTTATATTTTTGATATTTATTTTATATATTTAAATGCCATTTAACAAAGAAAAATCAACCAAAAAATGAGGTCGCGTGTCACCTCTGACACACGTGTCATAGGTTCGCCATCACTACTCTAGGGCCTCAGTCTTTAAACCACTTCTTTTCTAGTCAACACCTGACTGTCCTCCCAGCCACCCTCTCTAATGGGGACTGGGCTTCTCGACCTTCTCACTCTTCATAGGATTGGAGGCAGGTAGCAATTTTTACTTCCTCTTCATTGCCAGCCCCACGCCCCGAAGACTCATCCCTTCAAAGGATGATTTCTGATTATTCCACCTGCTGCCCCTCTCTGTGGCAGCTCTCCACTGTTTTCTGCATAATGCCACCTCCTTCACTCGACCCCACCACTTTTTCACTGTCCATCAGCCCCTTGTGTCTTTGTTTCCCTCCATACTGAGTTTGTATTCCATTGTCTATACCTATAATCAGTCACACTGGTACACACACAGTCACATTGCAACCCTCATGTCTGCCTCCTTGCATTATACTTACCTAGTAAAGCCTGGGTCCTGGTTACATCCATTCTGTCCCACCTCTTCCCGGCCCCTGAGCAACTCCATGTGGATATAGACAACCACAGCCACTCTGGCTCCTATGCGCCATGCTGACAACTAGCCAGCTGCACTTCAAATTGTCCTGATCAGTACACTCTCCCACCCTCCTGCTTAACTATTCCACGCCTTCTCTCTCAAATGCCTTTCTCCAAAGCCTCCCTCCTCACTCAGCATAGCCTCTCTTCTTAGTTCAATTACAATAGAAGCAATGGAGGATAAACATCTGTATCTGCTCCTACCAAGTCTATGCACATGTATCTGAGGCTACCCATATAGTCTATCTTTTCTCCTGTGGTTGTTTCTGCCCCTGTCTAAGGCCTGTTCTTCATTCCCTCTTGCTTGCTCAAGCACTTTTGCAATACTTCCAAACTTAAAAGCACAACCAAATAGAAGCTTCTTTAGGCGGTATATCCTCCAGCAATAATCTTCTTCTTTTCATGGCAGAAGTTCTAGAAAGTACTCCCTACTCTCTTTTCCATGCTTTCTCATATTTTAGTCTCCTAGAGGAGTCCCCACTCGGGCTTTCATTCCCACCCGTCCATGGAAGCAGCCACCTGTCCAGGCCACCACCAACCTCGCTGTTGTCAAATCGAATGTTTAATTTTCAGATGCTAACTCCTCTTTTTGAAACACTATTTGACACAGCTTCCAAAATGCCACACTTTTCCTCCTGTCTCTGACAATGCCTTTTCTTTGCTAGTTTTCCTCCTTCTATCCCAGGGCTAATTCCCAGGATTTGAATTACCTTCCATCGTCATACCTTCTGCCTAACGCGGTTTCCTTCTGTTCGATGACTTTAAATAATACTTCTGGAATAATAATCCCAAAACTTGCACCTACAGCCTCATTTGGCCAGTGGTCTAGCAGGTACTTCCACTTTGAGATCCCATAGGCCTCTCAAGGTCAAGTCCAAAGCTAGGTGACTTCTCTCCTCAACCCCCAAACTACTCCTGCTGGTTTTCCCCACCTCAGCAAATCGCATGGCCTTCTGTCCAGTTACTCAGGCTAAAAACCTAGCAACCTTCCTTCATCATCTTCTCTTTATCTCAAACTAATAATCAGAAAATTTTATTGGCTGTTTCCATGCAGTAGATCCCAAACCTGACCATGTCTCACTGCCAGAACCTTCCTGCAATGACCTCCTGATAGCTCCACTGCTTCGAGAGCGGCGCCTCTATAGTCTGTTCTTCACGCAGCAGCCAGAGTAATCTTTGTAAGAGACAAATTAGGCCATATTCCTTGCTTGCTCAACACCCCTCACATGCCTGCCTTCGTTCTTATAACAAAAGGTGCAATCCTACCCTCGTCTATAACACACACTGCTCTGGACCTTGACATGTCTCCGGCTTCTGTCCCAGCCGCTCCAGCGTTCCTGCTGGGTTTGAATTCATGAGCAGCCCAGGAGTTTCTGCTCCATACCCCATGGCCTGAGAGGCTCGTTCTGCAGGTATTTGCATGGCTTGCAGAAGGCATCTGTGGCATTCTACCTAAGCTGGCCTCCCCTCTACCAATCCCTGGCCTTCATCTACTTGACAATATAGTCTATACTTGTTTATTCATTGACCAAAGCAGGAACTTAGCCTTTCTTTTCTCCCCCAATATATCAGCAGAATCTAGAACACATAAGACACATAATAAGTACTCAATAGATAATTGTGCAATTAATAATTGGGTTTTGTGAAACCACGCATGTACATGCGTGCGCGCGCACACACGCACACACATCTCAGATGATTGTCATTTCAGGTGCTACACAGAAAATGGAATACACTCTTTGGCTTCCATTTCTTGGTGACAATCTGTGTGTAAATAAGAATAGTTTTTATGCCTCAGAGGCATTGCTGTGCTTGGGTTCAGCGGAGGGGATAAGCTGGCTACCCAGCTCCAAGGGCTCATGTTCCCCATTCAGCACTTATACCTGCGCTAGGTCACAGCAACTGTGCTTCCCTTAAATACACACACACAACGTACACAACACGCATAGATTAAAACTGACTTCCTTAAACCTCAGATTGTGGCGATTGCCACTATTTCCACAGAGAGAGAGTGGGCTCTCCCACTCCTGGAATTCTGGGATCATTTAAAAAATAAAAATAAAAGCTCTAACCAGAGATATCACACAGGGTAGTCTTGGAACTGATGCTTTATAGGCAATAACTTCATGTTTTTAAAGCATAAAAACGCCAAAGCCAGAGTGTTTTGCCCTAACTTTGGGATAACACTGGCTTGACAGACATATTTGCTCATATTATTATGGTTGATTTATTTGTATCGGAACTCATTAAAAGGGGGCAGAGAAGGGAGGAAAAGGGATAAACATTGGTGGTGGCTCGTTTATTCTTCTACTGACTTCACTTCTCAACCCCTGTTAGAGAGTCCCTCTACTTTAGGCATCTATTTGTATAGCCTGAGAACAGAGGTATCTTATAAAATACTATTAAATGTGGAAAACAACAACAGAACGAATCTAAGTTTTATATCTTTTACAGGAAAACACAGTACGAATTTTGTCAGTCGATATGATCCCCGATTTAACAGCTGGATACAGCTTCCACCCATGCAGGAAAGGTAAGTGTTTATTTTTCATGTTGGAAACACTGGTGGCGGCTGACAGGAAGCCTGGGTGCTGGGAGGTCTGCCCTGATGAGGCATGCTCAGTGGGACCAATGAAAGGTAAATGAGGCAACATACACACCTTGGGCTGGCCGGTGTGGATGAGCTGCCTTGGTAACTCAATGGAGAAAAACAATCAAGTGAGTCAATGATTTATCCTCACGTAGGAAGAAGACAATTGCATGACTGTTCTTCCTTCTCTACATTGCATTGGCTTTGGGGCAAGCAGAGCTGCACTCTCACCGGCTAGCCCACTCTCCTTGGCTAGGATATATTTAAATCCTAATTGAAATATAAAACATCGTTTTCACAGTGAAATCTGCATTTTGATGCTCAGATTTCAATATTGAAGTTTTCAAGTCTCACTGATTCAAATCCTTCCCATTTGCCTCCTCCACTATCTTTCCATCATACATTCAAGAGCAGGTCACTTGTTAGCTTTAAAATAAACAGTTTTGTAAGGTGTGCTCTCATTTTTAATATACAGTGTTTATCTCACCCAATGCTCCTAGTGCCAAAGGATATGATGACAACTACACTTACACCTCTTGGGCTCTCCTGGCTGTTTCATAGGCATGAGGCCATGTCTTAATGTGCCTATGCAAGTTCTCATGCTAAATTTTCCACACTTGGTTCTTTTCAAATAATATCTTCACATCCTCTTGAGCAAATTCTTCAGTCTAATTGTAACAATAATTGACAACCTATTTGCTCGATGGAATTATTTAAGAAATAATTTCTTATTTCTTTCATGACCCTTCACCTTAACATTTCCTTTTTTAAAAAGCATTCAAACAGATTGCACTGAGATCAAATTAGATCCTTAATCATATATTCCAAGTTAAAAAGAAATTTTCAGCGCTAGCCGGTTTGGCTCAGTGGATAGAGCATCGGCCTGCGGACCAAAGGTTCCTGGGTTCAATTCCAGTCAAGGGTGTGAACCTCGGTTGCAGGCTCCTCCCCAGCCCAGGACCTGGTCAGGGCTCGTGCAAGAGGCAACCAATTGATGTGTTTCTCTCATCATCAATATTTCTCTCTGTCTTTCCCTCTCTCTTCTACTCTCTCTAAAAATCAATGGGAAAATATCCTTGGGTGAGGATTTTTTTAAAAAAGAAATTTCAGATCATACCATTCATTCAAAAATGGACATTACAACAGGAAGATGATGAATCTATGCTATAAAGAAACTTACTTTCTATTCCATATACATATATTAAGACTTTCTTATAGGACACTAAGGGCCACACACTGAAAATAGCAAGGCACATTGTATTAAAAGGATCACAGACGCGTTTAGGAATGTCTGGTTGAAACGTGCCTCAACAAAGGACTCTAAGCCAGTTAATGCCCTGACTTCCGCTCAGCCTTCCTGCTCCTGTGCCTGGGCGCCTACAAGCCTCCGGGGGTCTTTCTTCTGGTCTCTCACGTGTGGGGCTTCTCTCCTGGTTGCCGTTATTGTGGCCACATCACTTCACCCTTTCATCCAAATCGTTCAAGAAAGTTCCACTTCAACCATATTTTAAAAGTGAACATCAATAACATATTTGAAGTGTCAGCATCTCCTCACCCGGGCCCCCTTCGCTGGGGGCTGCGCACCAGATCGTTAACCTTCACGCCGTGGCTTTGGGAGGCATCGCTCACGTCGCGGTCAATTATCTCACTGTAGAGCCCCTCGGGATGAGAAGCGTTGCTGCAAAAACCTAATTAGTAATTTTTTCAAATGTGCATTGTTTACTTGATACCCGATAATGACTTCCTCGGAGGCACTCTGGCCTCTCCTGGCAGGGTCCTACGGAGACGATTTTGAGCAGCTCATTGACCTGATAAAAAGGCCTGCCATGGTCCGTCGGCGCCCGGCAGCCACCGTTGACAGGATGGACTGTCGAACGTTTCTTCCCGAGTCATTATGGTACATCATGTCAGGTCCCTGGTAAGAGGGGGTTTTTACATTGAGAGCAATCAACTCGATAAAGCAAATAGAGAGCTCCTGGCCGCGCGGAGGGGCAGAGGCAGAGCTCGCGGATGCCCCGTCCATCTTCGGGCTCCGCGTCCGTCTCCTCTGGGTTGGCGGACCCAGGCGCAGTCCGTAGCTGAAAGTGAAATGTTTCTGTCTTCGCTGCCGCTCAGACTAGCAACAGTGGTCAATTACTAGCGTGGTCTAGCTGGTGATTAAACAAAGAAGGGGAAAACCAGAACATATGAGACACAGGCTATAGATCAGAGAAGAATTTCCTTAAATGTTTGAGTTCATTCGCGTTGTGTAGATCATGAATCAAACTCACCAGAAGTTTCCCACGCCACCCCATTCTCTTAGCTGCTACCAAACTGCTAATTAAGTTACCAAACTGGTTGAGAAGAATAGAATCAAGTTGGAAAACACTCGGGGGTAACCCATTCTCTGCATTACAGAGCTGGCTGGACAGATGGCTAGGCCAGCTTCCCTCATTAGCGCACCCAAAAGAGTATGATCCGGTGCAGACTACCATTCCCGGTCACCGGGCAATGGCCCCACGGCCGCCAGGCTTCCTCAACCACAGGCCCGCTCCTGAATTGCATGCCTGCTGCCTATGAATTTACTGACGGAAATAAACAAAAATATAAATTTAAATGTCATGCAGAGGGGTTGTTTTGGTCTCAGATTTAGGATTTGATTCTTTAGAAAGAAGATGAGGGTGAAAATGAAAACTTGGCTCAATAGAAACGCTTTGATGACTTTGAATTTTTTTATAAAAATAGACATTTTAGGTATTCTTATGGAGATTTTATTCCCTAGCTAGCCTGGGGGGGGGGGGAATGGGGGGGGGGGTAGGAGGGAGGGAGGAGGGAGAGAGGGAGGGAGAGAAAAAGAAAAAGCAGTTTGGAGAACAGAAACAAAGCATATGTTTCACAAAGTGAAATCTGGAAGCAAATACATCAGAAATTTTCCAAAGTTAACTATTTGTTTCTGGAAGCCTTACAAGAGACGATATTCTGTTTGAAAATCTGCTTTAAGCTGATGATGAAATTCAAAACTGCAAGCTGAGATGAGGTTGTGATTATTCAGTCTCAGGCTGTACATGTAAACTGACCGCCCGAGGGTCAGAAGGACGGGGAAAAACCGGTACAATATTCAGGATTTGATGCATGTTTGTAGATGTTACCGTCGTCCTTTGTAACTTATCTCAACCCATTGAGCATTAGCTGTGGCGGTGGAGTAAGGGGGGTGTCGTAGGGGGGGAAGAGATGAACAATTTAAATACACTGTAATCCCATTAAGGAATCTTTAATCATCTTACCTAACTCTTCCAAAAAGAGCCTAAATAGCCTACACCAGGTGTGCCCTCAGGTGCAGAGGCAGGGCAGGGAGCTTGCCCAGCAGACCTGGCCTGGGCAGATTTGCACCCAGAACAAACGCTCACAGTGGCTGACAGGCCATGACCCAGTGTGTCACGCAAGGGATGGAGTCAGAGACCCGGCATCTTCACTGCCAGGGTTGCTACAGGAATATGCACTTTTGTCAGGAAGGGAAACCCACTGGGCTGCTTTTTCCCATTTAGATCCTAACAGTGACACTGTGTGGATGAAGCCAGGAGTACACATGGAGCATCAAATCAGGAAGCCTCGGCTAACAGTGGGGAAGGAAGGAGAAGGGAGAATAGTGAAATGTAGGTGCTAAAAGGAGTTCACGCCTCCAAAGGGGGCTCTTCCTCGTATGCTCCACTACCAAAGCTTGAATAGAGGGTTTGCATCCTTGTCATGATTGATGGGCGTTTTTCTTAGGCCAGTATACTAGTATAGTGCATAGGACTCCCCACCTTACAGCCCACATTGTCCAAATTACTTTTAAATGGCACAGCAGTGACATTAGTAAACTAATTCTTCCAGGGGCTCTAAGACCTGTCACAGGCTCATATGGGAAAGGGATCCTGTTTCAATGGTGCAATTAAATATCAATGTCCAGATTTTTATAGACCTGTGTCAGTCTTCTCAATGAATCGTTTTAACTGAGGAGGGAAAATCACCAGTAAAATCATCTTGACTTATCATAGTTCATAAGAGAGCAGTAGGAATCTGGCTAGAGAAATGAAAAGATTCATCTTACAACTAAAACTGTGTACCCTTTGACCAACCACTTCCCCATCTATGTGCACTTAATTTCGTAATTGTTTAAACCTAATTTTATATCTCAGTGAGTTTTTACTCCTCTATCCCAGGAAACCCCAATTTATTTTAGGTTTGCGTTTCTTTGAAAATATGATTAAATCTTCCTCCAAAACCTTTCTCCATATTCTTCCTCAAAATGCACATCTGCAAAACACCTTCTAGTACAATTTCAAAAGAGCTGCATGGACTCCTCAGAAGACACGGCCCAGGTGAACCACCCTTACTTTGTGAAATCTGTTGCTCCTGCTCTTCATTCTCCTTCCTACGGATTCCTTCCTTCTTTTTCCATCATTCTTGTTCATCTTCCTCCTGAATTTTCCGCAGCACATACGTTTTTCAAAAGCATCAAGAAAAATATAGAAAAAAAAACAAACATAGCCAAAATATGACTCTAACAATTTCAGGACTGTGAAAAATAACTGAACCATATGATCCCACAATCCCACTTCTGCATATATGTCCGAAGGAACCAAAGTCAGTATCTTGAAGAGATTTCTGTACTCCTATGTTCATTGTAGCATCAGTCACTATAGCCAAGATGTGAGAACAGCCTTGTCTGTCCAGAGATAAGTGGGTAAAGAAAACATGGTGTATGCATAAAATAGAATATTATTCAGCCATAGAATTGAAGGAAATCCTGCCATTTGAAACAGAAAGTCATTATGCTGAGTGAAACAAGCCAGATGGAGAAAGACAAACACTGTATGATGTCATTTATATGTGGAATCTAAAAAATGTTGAACTTAAGGAAACAGACTAGGATGGTGATTGCCTGGGGCTAAGGGCAGGGTGAGGGGGAGTGGTCGGTCAAAAGGTACACAATTTGAGTGGAGATGAATAAGTTCTGAGGATCTGATGTCCGGTGACTATAGTTAATAGTGGATTATACGCTTGAAATTTGCTAAGATAAGAGGATAGATCTTAAGGGTTCTCATAAAAATATGGGGGGTAACTATGTCAGGTGATGGATGTGTTAATTAACTTCCTAGTGGAAATCCTTTTACAATGTATGCATGTATTAAATCATCACATTTTACACTTTACCTATATTATAATTTTATTTGTCAATTATACTTCAATAAAGCTGGAAATAAAATAAAACTGAATACATCACTATATATAGCATTTATCATACTTATATGGTAATAAATCATCTACAAAAATAAAGAATTTAGTTGTCACTTAAAATGTAGGGGTGGGCAAAAGAAGGTTTACAGTTGTGAGAAAGCAAAATAGGATTTATTATATTTTTATTTATTAATTATTGTATTGTTTGCTTTTATGATTTGTTTTATTGTTATTATTTCATATCCTTACTTATGATTTATCTTTTAGGTAATGATGGCTGTTAATTTGACCAATGAGCAACAAAAGTGGATATTTAATACTGTAAACTTACTTTTGCCCCACCCCTGTGTAATTGAGAAAAAAATGTATATGCAAATATTTTTAATTTTATTTTTCAATTACATTTAAAATTATTCTGTATTGGTTTCAGGTGTGCAGAGTAGCAGTTGGGCAATCATGTACATTACAAAGTGTTACCCCCAATATTTCAAGTAACCGCCTGCCACAAACATAGTTATTACAATATTGTTGACCATATTCCTTACACTTCACTTTATATCTCAGTGACTGTTTTATAACTACCAATTAATACTTCTTAATCCCTTCACCTTTTTCACTGAGTCCCTCAACCCCCCTCACCTCTTACAGCTGTCAGTCTGTTCTCTGAATCTATGGGTGTGTTTCTGTTTTGTTTGTTTGATTATTTTGTTCTTTCGATTCCACATATAACTGAATTCACTTGGTATTTGTCTTCCTCTGTCTGACTTATTTCACTTAGCATAATACCTTTTAGGTCCATCCATGCTGTTGCAAATGTTAAGATTTCATTGTTTTTATAGCCAAATAATATTCCATGGTAGATGTACCACAGCTTTTTTACCCACTCATCTATTGATGGGCACTTGGGTTGCTCCCAAATCTTGGCTATTGTAAATAATGCTGCCATCAACCTAGGGGTGCATACATTCCTTTAAATTAGTGTTTGGGGTTTCTTCAGATATATACCCAGAAGTAGAATTGCTGGGTCATAAGGCAGTTCCATGTTTAATTTTTTGAGGAACCTCCACACATCTTGATGGCTGATTTTTAAAGACATATTCAGGTAATATTGACGGATGGGTCCTGTGCATGAACCAAACACTGGGCACTGTAACAAGCACTTCACGTGTATTTGCAAGTAACCCTGTAAGGAAGGCACCATCATCAACCCCATGTGACAGATGAGCATTCTGAGTCTGAGAGGGTTAAGTGATGAGTCAAAGGCCATGCACCCAGTAAATCGTAGAGCCAGGCCATTTTATTCCAGACACCAAACAGTCCATCAAGATGCTACTAGTATATACTGCTTCCCCAAGGTTGGGCTCTCTGTAAACACAACTCGGAAAATCTCCAAACCATATACACTGAGTGGCCAGGTTATTATGACCACCCCATCAGTACTTCGTTGGGCCACTTTTTGCCTTCAATACTGCGGCGATTCTTCTTGAGTCAATGCCATATCTTATTAGTTACCAAGTCTTGCATCTTTCTTTAAAATACCTTTTTTGTCACCCCTTTCCATGTCTTCTACTAAAACTCCAATTTACGTCTTTAACACTTCACTCCTGGATTATGGTCTACCTCAGGTTGGTCTTCTTGTCTCCAATCCTTTTGACACAGCTTGCATCTTATGCTTTTGGTGACATAGTGAGATAATCTAATAAAGAGCCTCTCTTGAAAAGAGACTAAAAAATATCCCATAGCTTTGTAAGAATCAACACCAAATATTACATACGTGAAATACCTGCAATGGCTTATATAACAGCAACTTTTCAACACTATATTCAGTTCACAAAAGTTTCTCTATTTGCCGTAGTACTGGGGGCGGAGTGGGGGGGGGAGAAAAAAAAGATAATTGAAGAAAAATTTTGATGATGTAGTTCTCTTATAAATTGGGAACAATGACCCTTGAAGGACCGTAAAGAAAGTGAATGTCAAGATAATTTATTATTGTTGCGTTATCTACCTCATTTTTCACTTTGTCTTACTGAGCTGTGATATCCTTCCAGCGTATACCAAATATCCCAAACATTAGTGAACGCTTTACCAGTGTATCCAAGAAAGATAAAAAAGAGCTCAAACAAAGAGTTAGTGAACTGCCCCTCTGCTGTCACTTTAATATCAGAAATGTGAGCCAGAATGGGCCATGCGTGCGACCGCTGTGTAAGGTCTCAGATCTAGAAGGTAGCTATCTGTGTGATTTCCAACGGCTTGCACCCTTTCTGAAGCTGACATACCTCCTTTTCCCGACCCACTGGGCTCCTTTTGTGACTTACGGTGGATTGTTGCTTTCGTTGTAGAAGAGCCAGTTTCTACGCGTGTCGGTTGGACAAACATTTATACGTTATTGGTGGAAGGAATGAAACCGGCTATTTGTCCAGCGTGGAGTGCTATAACCTAGAAACAAACGAATGGCGTTATGTGTCCTCTTTGCCACAGCCCCTGGCAGCTCACGCAGGAGCCGTGCACAACGGGAAAATATACATTTCAGGCAAGTCATCCCCCGCTTTCTGCTACAAAGTTCAGTTGCAAGTAGCTTTCTTGACTTGTATGTGTGTGTTTAATCCACAGGGGGTGTGCACAATGGAGAGTATGTCCCATGGCTCTATTGCTACGACCCCGTGATGGATGTCTGGGCTCGCAAACAAGATATGAACACAAAACGCGCCATCCACACTTTGGCTGTAATGAATGATCGCTTATATGCAATTGGAGGAAATCATTTGAAAGGTCTTTTTTAAGAAAATCACAATAACATTTGCATTTCATGTTTCTCGCTAAAGGGGTGTCTCCTTAGATAATCATAGTTAATTTACCAGTACCATTGGGCAAGCATCTATTTTGGCTCCTTTACAAGATAGGATTATTTTTTTAAGTTACCACACATATTAAGGAAATGAATAATAATGTCTCCAGAAAATTAAAAAATGAAAGCACTAATAACTGAAAAAGCACAAACAATTTGTTGTAACAGTGGATTCAGTAAAAATAAATTATTCCTTATCAACAAAGTTATAGTAATGGATTTTGTCCACAAAATTGTTTTCTCTAGTAATCATAAAAACTGTAGTCATAGCTGTGCAAAGAAGCTAATATGTGATTTTTCTTAAGGAAAACACTTAGAATTTCATGTCTAAATTTAGAATTATCTCTTTTAAGGCTCATCTATGATTCTCAAAGTTTTTCTATTTGCTTTTTTTAAAATAAAAATCCCTGCTTAAAGCACAGTATTTTTAGAGCCATGTCTTGGTTCCTCTCCTTCGCACGTGTGCGTGACTACATATTTTTGTAGTGTATGCATGTAAATGTAACTTTATGTGCAGTTGAACTTGATAGGAAAGCAGAGAGATAATGCTATTGAGATTGTTATTAGCTGCTTTGGGCCTCAGTTTCCTCATCTGAAAATGAAGAAACTGGTCTAGTTGGTCTCTAAAAACTCCTGAAGCTCTGACCTTCCAGGATCCTTGAAATTGAACTAAATGAGAACGAGGCCATCTGGTATGGTAGATAAGGCCCATCTGAGCATTTATGTTTCAATTAGATAAACAACTTTTTAAAAATAGCTTACACATAGACTTTTTCTATTTTTCTTAATACATGTTTACCCCTAAAGATAATAAAGACCAGACAAGTATAACTTTAATGTAAATATATCCAAGTTCATATTGAATCAGAAGTGCCATTTCCTGGTCTCTGCTGCTCGTCTTTGAGCTCTCCCAGTGGAGGCGGATTGTAGTTACTGCTGCTGCTCTCCCCCTTTGTTTTTCTCCTTCGCTGGTGCTCCTTCATGTCAGCACATACTCCATGGCCTTTGCATCCACATGTTTTATATTAACTTTGTAGTTGTCTGCATTAAAACATGACTTCTACTAATTTCTTTGCACAAGAATGCCTACTTTAGGAAATTTTCATATTTATGGTTATACTTGGACAGGAAAGATTTGAGTAATGACAACCTACATGAAAAATAGCACACACACATCAAATTAGGCTGGCTCAGGGCGGCCTTGTGGCTTAGAGGAAAGGGTGTGGACGTCGCATCTAAGCTCAGATTTGAATCCCAGTTGTGCACTTACAGTTGTGTGGTCTCACTCAAGGCACTTAACCTCACATCTGGAAATGCGGGATAGTGATCCCATCCTTGGTAGTTGTGAGAATTACAGCCAACGAATTTACTTGGTACAGAGAAGGCACACATATTCTCATATAATGCCACCAGGACCTTAGAACCAAGAATTTGCCCAAATCTTCATTCCCAGTATATATGCTTCAAAACCATCACCAATGATCTTAATGGTAAAGGAAAGAAAATATATCACACAGTTGCAGGAAGCACATTACTCTGTTCTTCCCAAATCTATGTGATTTCTTTTATGTAAAAAGTTACTGGCTTGAAATACTGTGTCTGCCTCTTCAAGAATGAAAATTATTCTACTTTCTGGCCTACCTTGCCAATTAACTTGAAGAGTCCAGTATGCCAATTTATTTATATTATGTGCATTATAATGGTCCGCTAGCAAATATCCGTACTATACATTTAACTAAGGAAAAAAATCATGAAAGACTTAGTTTGCTCAATGGCCATGAAACTTCCACTAGGGTTTTTGACTCCCTAAATTAGAGGCAGGGAGTTGTTCTCTGTGGCCTGGTGGTGCCCCAGCCACTAAGAAGCTTTATCAGAGGGTGGGGAGAAGCCCTGTAGTGGAAGTTAGACCCCCCACTCGAAACCTTGGTCCTTAGTAGATACTGGAACCGGTTCACATTGTCGTAGCTGTTTATAAACTTAGTCAGGTTGCCAAAAAGGTAAAACATGCTGAACAACAAATTTTAATTAAACATTTTGAGAGATTTAAAGATTCATTGAAGAAAAGAAATATAGCCCAGTCTGTGTGGCTCAGTGGTTGAGCAATGACCTATGAACCAGGAGGTCATGGTTCAATTCCCGGTCAGGGCATATTCCTGGGTTGCGGGCTGGATTCCCAAAAGTGGGCATGCAGGAGGTGGCTGATAAATGGTTCTCCCTCATCATTGATGTTTCTCTCTTTTTCTCTCCCCCTCTCTTCCCTCTCTGAAATCAATAAAACTATATATTTTTAAAAAGCAATCTAGTTTAGTCTATAAAAGTAAATCTATAAAACTTTAAAGACTGTTCACTTAGGTTCAAATCTCAGTCTATCTACTTACTGGTCATGTGACTTACTCAAGTCATTATCTCTGTCCCTCAGTTTCCTCATCTACAAAATGAATAGACTGGTATAACTATCTCATAGGATGACTGATGAGATTAAGTGGGTTCATTTATAGAAAGCGCTTTAATAAGCTAGTTGTTTAGCTTATAAAAGCACCCTATAAAATGCTTACTTTAACTCTTACTATTTTAAGCCTTTTAAAAAGTCTCAATAAACCATTTCGAATAAAATCTACCCCCATATAATCAACCAAGGATATCTAGTCAGGCATTCCCGCTTTCAGTTAGTCTGGAACACCCAGAGTCGGGTTGTTTGTTCGCTGTTTGTTTGTTTTAGGTCTTTCTGACACATCTAATTCCACCAGTAAATGCATGCATGCATGCCTTCGAGACACATGACCTGCTTCTGGCTCTAGACCCTTTTTAAAAAGAAGCCCTCGCCTGCAGGTGGGACCCTGAGAGTTCGTTGTTTGTCATTCCATTCTGCTCTGTCGCTTAGGCTTCTCCCACCTTGATGTCATGCTGGTGGAATGCTATGACCCAAAAGGTGACCAGTGGAACATCCTGCAAACGCCCATCCTGGAGGGTCGAAGCGGCCCTGGCTGTGCCGTGCTTGACGACAGCATTTACCTCGTGGGAGGCTACAGCTGGAGCATGGTACGTGCGCATTGAGCTGCTGCTCCTCCTCCCGGTTTGTGCTTGCTTATTTTTTATTTTTGCATTCATTTCAGCTTTTTTTTAAACCTTTATTCTTGAAAGTATTACATATGCCCCCCTTTGCCCCACACTGACTTCTTTTAGCCTGCCCCTGCCCCGCCCTCCCCAGGCCTTCACCACCCTATTGTCTGTGTCCATAGTTATGCATCTATGCATACAAGTTCTGTGGTTGTTTCCCTCAAAATGTGTTACCACCCATGCATGTCCCTTTTAAGAGTATTGTGCTCAAAAAAAGAAAAGAAATAATAATAATAATAATAATAATAATAATGGTGCTTATATGCAAACAGTAAGTTACTTTAGTAATGGAATCAGTGTGATTGCGGTAGAGCTGACTTGCTCTCTGATCGGCTGTGTCATAAGTGGGTTAGGTCTCGGGTTGTCTCCTTCCCCATGCTGTTGCAATTCTGGCTTTCCAAGGAAAAGTCAGACTAAAGTGGCTTTATAAATGTTCTGTTGAAATTGTTCGAATAGGAGAGTCTGAGAAGTTTCTGCCCAGTAAGGCGTGAAAATGGAAACCAGTTGTTTAATATCCACAAATTCTGTTTAGGATATGTAATTTGCCATTGTGCTTCACTTTCCCTCCTTTATCATTAAATTTCCAAACACACCCCAACATTCAGAGCACAGTGGACCCTCATTAACACACCATCCAACTTCAACATCCATCAACATTTCGCCACACTTACCCCATTTATCCTTCGAAATTGTTTTACTGGAGCAATTTGAAGCAAATTCTAGCCATCATATTATTTTATCCTAAATGTGTCAGTATTTATCTTTTTAAAATTATTCATTTATGTAAACACAGTCCCTATCACACCCAACAAATAATTGCTTTATATCCAAAATAATATTCTCCTGAATATTCTCCTGTTCATTTAAAAAATGTATTTTTCACATTGATGTGTTAACACGCGCCTCACTTGTAGGAGTTGTTAGCTCTTACACGTCTCCAACGTTGCCTCTCTCCCACTCTTGTTCCATGCCTCTGACCAGATGAAAAGCAGGGTAAGTTCCATAGGACATCCCGCACTCTACAGTTAGCTAGTGACGTCCTGGTGGCGTCATTTAAAAATCATCTGTGTCCATATTTCCCATAGACTGGAAGTCAGAGATAAAGGCTTAATTAAATTCAGCTCTTCTTTTAAAAAAATTTTTTTTATTTATTTTTGGCAGAAACGCTTGAGGCTCTATAATTCAGCTAACATCACATCAGGCGACACCTAAGGTCTAGTCTACCATCACTTTTTAAAAGATGACTTTTTCTCTTTTTCTATTTATATGTGTTGGTTTTGTAAGACTAATTCAGGGTTTTAATCATGTGAGTTTAGTTATTTTTGGTCGCTTCTAACAAGGGAGTTATGTAAAGTTCTGGGGGGAGCTTTAAAAAGGTATTAGTTATATGGAGGCACATCTGTATTGACATATGTAACTAGATATCAGTACATGTGCCTGTGTGCTGGTGCACATTGCTAGCCGCCAGAGTACCCGTGTTTGGAACCAGACACCAGGAGTCACTTTCAGAAAGTGACGGTTCGGTTGGTGGGGAATTTTGTTTGTTCGTTCCCTCCGATAAAAAGAAGGCCGCTTGGGTCTGGGAAGGGAAATGTTAAACAAGCACCAACCCCAGAGTTTGACAAAGGGAACAAGCTTTTTGTTTGTTTTTCACGTGGCCTCTTGAAAATAAATCAATCAGCGCGCGAAGAGCTCGGCAAGCTTCCGTCCCCAGTTCATTTTAACCCGGTTTTGCGTCCCAGCGCTAATCCCTTCTACAGGATGACATAAAAATGGAAATGTGAGGCAGCGATCTAAAATCCAATTTACTTTAATCATTTGACTATTTAAGGTGAAATTTTTAAAACTTAAACCACCAGGATAATTCCTATTTATTTATTTTTTTTTTTGGTCAATTATTTTAAGGGATTTGTTGATTATCCAGGATGTTCTAGGTACTTAACTTTTCTTATTAGTGACACACGCAGAAAAACCGATTTTAAAATTTTGTCCATCTCAAATTTCCCATTGGATTAAGACAGGTCCAAACGCCCTGCTCTCATTCCGGAGTTTTTAAACAAGAGCAGAGAACTGATCTTTTCTTTGCGGGGTGAAGGGATCAGTCAGCTGCCCTTGCGGTTCTCCGAGCCCGCTCCCTAAGTGCTCTGTTCTGCCGTTGCAGGGGGCCTACAAGTCGTCCACCATATGCTACTGTCCGGAGAAAGGCAGCTGGACAGAGCTGGAGGGGGACGTGGCGGAGCCGCTGGCAGGGCCCGCCTGCGCCCCGGTCATCCTGCCCGCCTGCGTCCCTTACAACAAATGACGCCAGGAAGCCCTGGAGTGACGGTGTCCGCTCTAGGAGACAGCGACAGGTGACATCACTGTTACACTAGGGACGGTGCATTCGAACGGCTGCTGATGCTGTACGAGCGACCGCAAAAGAAGAGGACCTGCTCTTGAGCAGACACTGTGTCTGTGACTCGGATCACAACCAACTCCCCGGTGGTGACAGGCGCTTCCATTTCAGACTGGTTGGAACTTGTCCCAGCTTGACAAAAACACCTCCCGAGGATCTGAACTTTCAGAAGGAGACAGGAAACACACCGACGAGCCCCCCAGAGAGACCTACGATCAGTATTGTGCGTTGTAGTCTACCTGCATGTGGTCTTTGTTGAAGTTTTGGGGATATCGTGTTCATGAATGACTCAAAATTGGACCCACTAAAATATGTTTCCTGCATTACAGGAAGCGCCACTTGATTCTGTATTCCTAACCTGAGGCTCCATCACAGACTCCATAGGCAACACGGTTGTAGAGAATCACGGAAGGGTTAAAGAGAAGCACTTCTGTTTCTATATATCTTGATTTCATATACCTTCTGCCCCCTCCAGCCTCGGGGGATGAGAGAGGAGAACGAGGCTGGCTCTTGTAGCGATTGCTTTCCGCCCCGGAGGCTCCAGGCTAGCCAAAGTCATCATTTCTGTGTCCTCAATTTTGTCTGAAAGATTAAAAGAAAATACACGATGTCACTGTTCGGCCCGTGGAGTCTTGCTCTTTTTTTGCAGAATAGAAGCAGGTAGTGAACACTCCGTATTTGCTCCCGAAGGTAGGATCGGCAGGCGGTCAGACACGATTGTGTTTTCTGTTGGGTAACGTATCTGACCCAAACTTCACCCACAAGGAAACCTGGGAGATCGCTTTCAGGAATTCAGGAGCAAAAAGAAAGCGTAATTTCTGTCAGTAATTTCTATGACAGTCCCAGTTGTCTCTCTGTCCCTAAAACACAGGGACAGAGACACAGGAGCAAGCCATCGCTCCTAACAAACACCCTCTTCCTCCCCTTGGCTCTAGAAATGGCTCTAGGTTGGGCTCTAGGGAAAGCACATGACTTACCCTGGTCATTCCCCCAACTCCTCCTACGCGTTCGTTATCAGCAGAGACGCCTGGGCTCGGCGTAGTGGGCCGTAGCTCGGTGTTTGCCGGAGCCTGGGGAGCTCAGGCCCAGGAGGGCAGGAGGGCAGGAGGGCAGGAGATGGTCTCAGTGGGGCCAATCAAACCAACAAAACTGGCAGCAACATGAATTTGATGTTCACGCTCTTTGGATCTGGAAAACATCTGGTAGGAGTCAATAAAAGCCTAAAATATTTTTTTAATCACCCAGAGATGTCTGTGAGTCCCTCGGCAAACGTGGCCTTCAGAACAGCAGCCGGGAAGCCACGGATGGGAACCGCCTGGCGCTACGTTCTCACTACAGACACGCCAAGAGGGACAGGTGTACCGGAATCCGCTGCGTCTCTACAGTCAAGTGCAATCTTTGTTGTTTTGTATTTATTTGTATGTTCAGATCCAAAGGATCCGTTGTAAAATATATATAAATATATACCCAGTGCAATTAGCCTTCATTTCCTTTTCCTTGAAAGCATATGAATATATAGAAAGCAAGAAAAAGTACAGTACTTTGTGGGGAAATCCCAGCTGACGTCATGAAGAGAACAAGGTCTGCTCCGAACCTTTTACCGTCACCTGTCACCACCCCGTCTGAATGTCGCCGTTTATACGCGGATATTTGCTTCCCTTACGCTTGTTCTTCATTTATTTTTTATTTCTAACGAAAATAAATAAAAGCATTTATGAGGACAATAAATAAAGCTTTCTGTACTTCAGAAGGACACAAACTATTAGTGGGAAATGAATAAATAAGTCACAGAGGATGTAAATTTTGTACAGTATTAGAATGTGTAAATGAAGCTTGCTTGGAAGGGGGAAACTTGAAATAAAAACTTTATGTACTAATTCAATTGTCTCCATCTTCCTACTTATAAAGCCTGTGTATAAATCTCTACATTGAATTGTTTAAATGTTTGTAACATATAAATGCGTGTTTTTATTCTGCAGTATACTTTACAAGTTGATTTAGCCTCCTGGCAGTATATAAATGTATACAGTACGGACAATGCTAAAAAATCTGGAATGTGTCAGGAAAATGTTGAGTTAAAAATAATGAGTTGGACCAGATTTTTCCACTGTTAGAGTGTTATAAGGAGGCATAACTTATCCAAGATCTAATAACTAAACATTTATAGAAAGTAGTAGAAGCACCATATGTATTAAACAGTACTTGTACACTTTCTAAAAAAAAAAGTGGACCACATATTCAATTAGATACATTCTCTAAATATATAGTATTTCATTTTTTTAAAAAATAAGTTGTACAGAGCAAGGAAAGAGGCTGTGGCAGACCATAGGGGAAACTGAGGCATGTAGCTGAGGTTGCAGGTGGGCAACCTTCCAGGTAAAGAGTTATGAAGGGTCGGAAGCTACTTCCTGAAGCTTGCAAGCTAGAAAGGACTTACTGCCATGCTTCCCAGCCAAGTCTACCATTCTTGGGTTCAAACTCACATTTAAAGGGTATTTGATCCTCCTGGTATCCCATGAAAGCAAGCCTGGTGCGTTCTGTGTTCTTGCCCTGGCCCTGCCCCTCTGCACACTGGCGTACCATTCCCGAAAGAGGCCTCTCTCTACGGTGGCCTCCGTTACCATCTGCCTTAAACCCAATGGCTCCTTTTGGCAGGGCTTCTTCCAAATGCCCTGAATTCCCCAAAGCTCTAGTGCTGGCCAGATATCAGGAGCAATGAAGTAAATATAATTGTCATAATTGTCTTTGTCCTAATCCCAAGCAAACACCTACCTTGAGTCCATAACTAGACACCCTAAACCTGGGAGAGGGTTTAGGCAGTCCCTGAGCACAGGGACCCGGGTTTTTTATTA
The DNA here is from genome assembly GCF_014108235.1 of Myotis myotis. NCBI lineage: Eukaryota > Metazoa > Chordata > Mammalia > Chiroptera > Vespertilionidae > Myotis > Myotis myotis. The sequence continues at coordinate 5,500,880 of NW_023416401.1, read as the reverse complement.
ATTAACTAGAGGCCCGATGCATGAAATTTGTGAAAGGGGCTTGGCCCTCGCAGCCCCAGCTTTGTCCGGAAGATCATCCAGAAGGTCATTTGGCTGTCTGGTCTAATTAGCATATTATGCTTTTATTATTATAGACTAGGGGCCCAGTGCATGAATTCATGCACCTTGAAAGGAACCGTGGGCCGTGAGGCTGCAGTCGGCACAGGGGCAGGTCTCTGCCCATCCTCCATTCCCCACCCAGTCCCTCCTGCTGTGGCCCCCAGTCTCCTGTCTGCCAGCAGCCCCACTCCGGCCACCGCCACTCCCACGCACTAATGGTGCCAGCCACAGTCACACCTGCTGACAGCGCAGAGCGATTGAGGCAAGCGCCATCAGCATGTGCGAGTGTGGCTGGCACCATCAGTTGGTGCAAGTGGTGGCTGCTGCCCCGATCACCCCTCAGGAGCAGGGGGAGGTGGAGAAGCCCTCAGGGGCGATCAGGGCCGGCAGCTGCTGCTCACACCTGCTGATGGCACCAAGTGATTGGGACTGGTGCCAGGCACCGGCAGTGGGTGCAAGCAATGGCTCTGGCGCTGGCTGCAGGTGCAAGCGGGGCCAACACTGGCAGCAGGTGCGAGCGTGGGGTAGGACCGTGGCATGTGGGAAAAAAGAATTTTCAGTAACTACCAGAGGCTCGCCCTGATGACAACAACTGGCGCCCCGCCTTGGTCTGGCACCCTTGCTTGCCTGCTCCACCATCCTGCCATGGCCAACTCCCACCATGTTCCGCATACATCCCTTAGTAGTCAGCACACATCATAATGACCGGTTGTTTGGTTATTTAGTTGTTCTGGTTGTTCTGCTGTTCAGTCTATTTGCATATTAGGCTTTTGTTGTATAGGATTGTGTCTATAGACTTAAAGTTATCACCTGCATTTGTTCTCTCCTCTTAGAGCCAAATTTACATTTTCCCAGCTGCTTGGCACATCACTTAAATTGTCATAATTATCAACATTGTAAGTATCAAGTATCCTATATAATAAAGAGGTAATATGCAAATTGACCCTCATGCCATAACACAGTCATAAGATGGTGGCGTGCACAGCGGGAATGGGGCAGCGGGGGCGGGGCCAGCGGGGTCCCATGTCTCACGCGATTTTGTGTGACGGGTCACTAGTTTATTAAACATATCCCAAAAGGCAGCCAGCCCATAAATGCCAGATTTCCCATTAAACCAGGTTGTCTAGGTCAAAATATTTTTAAAAGAAATGAGAAAATGGACCAAAATAGGATTGAGTTCCTGCAGATAGGGGATCAGGAAGAGCGCAACTAATCAAGTCTGGCTTCTCAGCAGCACCTGACCTAGAGGACAGTGAACTGATAGAAAATAAAATGGCTGTGAGCAACAAAAAGGCCCCCCAAGAACATATCCCAATAGGATGTTTGCTTTGTGTAGCTTGGGTTGGTAGGGGTGCTCTGGATAGTGCAATAAGTATGGTCCAAGTACTGGATGGGGCTTTAGCATCTGTTAAGTCTACAGGCTTGATGCAGTAATAAAAGGTTCAGTTCTAGAGACCCATATAAAAACTGTGCTTCAAGAATACAACGTGGGCTTAGGAATAAGAAAAAAATCTACAAATTGAAGCTTGTGTGGCTTATTCTATTCTATTTTGTTCTATCCTAGACTATTGCCTAGCACATATTAAGAACTCGGCAAATCTCAATTCTTCATGTTAGCAGGAGTAGTAGTACCTTAGTGTTTTTAACTCACTAATGTTGCTAAAAACAACACTAGGAACTAAAAACACTAAGGTAGTGAGTCGACCTGTAGGACTGCGCACTGCTCGGGCTCTGAAGAATCAGGTCACTTCAGTAAAGTGATCCTTCATTCTAATCCCCTCTCGTTGTTTATATCTTAAGTCGACCCTTCCTCTGTGACCTTCTAAATCCTCTCTTTACAACAAAATGGCATTTTGAGGTGAGCAGGGTGGCAGGCAAATATTTGGCTGCAGGACAAGGTCATCCTACACTGCTCAAATCTGGGACATTTGGGAACCAATTGAACTAAATTAGGCAAAAGGAATAAAAAGAACAGCATTTAGTTACTAATTCAAAGCTATTATATCAACAATCCTATATAATAAAAGCCTAATATGCTAAGAGTCCAGTTGTCCATTCAACCAATCAAAGCATAATATGCTAATGATATGCTAAGGCCACTCAACCATTTGCTGTGACATGCACTGACCACCAGGGAGCAGACGTTCTGACTGGTAGGTCAGCTTGCTGCTGGGGTCTGGCCGATCAGGACTGAGCAAGATGGGCCAGACATGCCCTGGAGCCCTCCCGTGGTCCCTCCCAAGTGGGACAACCTCCCACGTCCTTCCCCGGCCCCAATCGTACACTGGTGGGGTACCTTGCCCTGGCCTGTGCCCTCTTGCAATCCAGGACCCCTTAGGGGATGTTGGAGAGCCGGTTTCAGCCCACCCTGCAGGCCAGGCCAAGGGACCCCCTGGTGTACGAATTCATGCATCGGGCCTCTAAGTTTTATATAACACTTCTACTCACGGAATGTTTACTGAGTCAGGCCCTATGCTGGGCATTTTATTCATGTTTTCTGTTTACTCTGAATGGCTCTTCAAGGTAAATATTATTCATATTAAAGGTAAGGACACATGCTCAGAACAGATGAGCTGTTTAGTAAAGTGTAACAGCTGGGAAGTAGCAGATTCACACCAAGGTGTTAACCTAAGGTCCTCTTCCAATCACCATACTCTCTCCTGCCCACAAAGAAATGTCTTAAACCAACCACTTGAAGTCATGTAGGAACTCCTAGTAGATTGGCTGCTTTTCCCACATAGGAATAGAACGTGCTGGAGGGAAAAGTGAACGCGCAATGCTGATGTGTTCTGCTCAATGCTATGTTGCTGGTGAGGATGAGTACTGGAAAGCACAGGCGTGGGAGAACCAGCAGGAGCCTGCTCTGTGACCCTGAGAGGTCATCTAGTTTCTCCGACTTGAGTTTTGTATCTGTGTTTGGAGTGCTGATCTCCTCTTCAAATAACTGCTGTGAAAATCATGTGTGAAAACACTGTACCTCATAAACTTCTGAAGTAAATTACACATCCGCTGTTAGGTTGTGATGACCAAGTTCAAGTGTTAGTCTGGCGTGCGAGACACCTTCAAGTCTGGCCTCAGCCTCACTTTTTTTGTTCATTGTTTTATTGCTTAAAGTATTACAAAGAGTATTACATATGTCTCCTTTTTTTCCCTCCCTTGACAATCCCCTGGCCTCCCCTACCCCCCAGTGTCCCATGTCTATTGGTTATGCTTATATGCATGCATACAAGTCTTTCGGTTGATGTCTTACCCTCCCCTCCTGCCCCCCAACCCTCCCCGGCCTTCCCGCTGTAGTTTGACAGTCAGTCGAGGCTGCTCTGCCTCTGTATCTATTTTTGTTCATAAGTTTATAATGGTCTTTATTATCCATAAATGAGTGAGATCATGTGGTATTTTTCCTTCATTGACTGGCTTATTTCACTTAGCATAATGCTCTCCAGTTCCATCCATGCTGTTGCAAATGGTAAGAATTCCCTCTTTTTTACAGCAGCATAGTATTCCATCGTGTAGATGTACCAGTTTTCTAATCCATTCATCTACAGATGGGCACTTAGGCTGTTTCCAGATTTTAGCTATGGTGAATTGTGCTGCTATGAACATAGGGGTTCAGCCTCACTTTTAGGTCACATTTTTCTTTACTAATCTGTTCATTGAGCAACGTGCATCCCTGCCTTTCCACACGCACAGCTATGCTTTTCCATTGTGCACTTTTGCTGGAGCATGTTCTCCATTGGGAATGCCATTCCAGGCTCAACACTACCTATTAAAACCCTGTCCTGCAAGGTCCCCATTCAGACTCCACTGCCTTCATTAAGGCTTCATGATGGCAAGTCTTCTGTGATATTTTTCATCTGACTTCCTACGGTTCTCTTATCCATTCAATGCTATTCATCAGATTTTGTGTCTTACCCTCTTACTAGATCCAGGGTTTTTTGAGGGTAAGAATAATGTGCATTATGTCTTGAATAAACCATAAAGCCATGAAATATTTGTTGAATAAAATACTTTATTTAATGTGCCATGTAATCAAATTATAAACATTTTGGGAAATACAGGGAAGAGGGAAGAAAATTGCCTTGACTTCACCAACAACACAATAACTTTTACTTTTGTGGGGGTATTTGCGCTTTTTGCATTGTGTACAACTGAATTTATATCTTGGCATCTTCACTTTTTAGCATTTCACAAGCATGTTTCTATGGAACTGGGTGGTCTTTACAGGAATTGTTAACAATTTCGCAGGGTGCTGATGCACATTCCAACATCAGCCACTTTTGACTGATGTCCTGGTGTCACTCACAGTCCTCAGACAGCATTTTTCTGTGTTCTTTCTGACTCCCTCCCAGCAATTTCCCTCCACATATCATGTTCTACCCAACTGCCACTATTGTTTCACCATAACAAACACGTCGAAATACATAAAACTCCTGGCTCTCCAGAAATATAGCATATTCAGTTCATCTCTGGCCATTTCCCTCATCTAATATTTCTGACGAGAAATGCTCCAACTCCAGGCCCTTCCAGAATAGTTGTGGTGAGTTGTACTTTCCTTGTGAATGGACTTGGACCACCAAGATTCTACTTCAGGCCACATGGCGCTCATAGACTTTGGCAGGAAGTTCTTTACTTGTCTTACAGATTTGTCTTAAAAGCAATGCAGACAATTAAAACCAGCTGGGGTGGAATGCCATACTAAATGTATTCATTTCTTTCCCAACATGACTCGCGGACGTTAATCCAACTTGCAGGAAAGAAAGAACTTTAAAGCCATACAGCCCTGGAGACTACATGTCTGATGAGAAAATATAACCCAAATCTCTGGGTAGCCATCCTTAGGGTGGTCATCTCCTCCTCTAAGTTCTTAGAATGTTGCCCGTCTATACTGTTCATATGACACCTCTTATGTTTTATTCTATAGACGGTGTTTTACTGTATTTTTAGACCTTGTTTTCACTAATCTCCTTGCTGTAGCATGGACAATGCCTGAAATGTGCTTTTCCCACAGTGTTTTGCCCATTGTGGTACTCAACAAATGGATAGAGGCATACAGAATTCCCAGAAGAGCACAGTCATTTCTGACTCAGAATTTTATGCTCAGAATCTTGAAAATGTAAGTTGTACATGGATTTTCTCGAAGACAAATCTGACTGCTGCCAATATGACAAACCCTGTCTGTGTGTGCAAGTTAGTTGCCTTTGTTAAATTAACCATATTTTTCCTATTTAGTGACTGTGAAAACCAGAATTTTAATGCAAAAACCCTTGTTGGGTTGTATAAAAGCCCTACTATTATGAAAATCTTGGCCCAGCACATAAATGGGTTAGTAATTGTGAAATCCTGGCCTCCAGCTCAGAAACACAAATGATGAGGATGAGAATGTAATAAATCTCTTGATATCCCCAAACAATATCTTCAGTATTATACTGTCAGTCTTTTGTTCACATATTCCTTCCACCTTGGGCAAAGCTATATGATATGCCCTGCTGAGAATATAAATTTCTATAAGTCACTATAATGCAAGGTACATGGCATAAAGAAATACCAATAAGGTGACATGGGAGTTCCCACAATGATGAATTTATGTCCAACTAGGGAATCTTGAAAGGCAGGGCCAGAGAGAGTATACAAGGTCAGTCCTGAAAAATAGGTAGAAAAAAAATTTTCTTCTATTAATATTTGTAAGGTGACCCTTGAAAATAAAGTAAATAACAAACCAGTTTCATATGGAAAATTACTAGGTAAGATATTATAATCATCTCCAGTTTAGTGTATTACATGGTGGTACAATTGATCAAGAAAATGAAGAAGTGTGAGGGCAAGGACTTTCCATGTTTAGATAGAACAAGGTGAATCTGCAGTAGGACACGGGCATTTCAAAGCTATGAAAGTGATTAGGACTCGATGAACTAAAGTTCCACAGAGAGAGACGGTGTTTGGAGGTGAGCTGATGATGGCCAATAACGTTTTTCTCTGGGACATTTCTATGTCCCTGCCACAAGTTGTCCAACCTTGGCCCATTCAGAGGACCTACGCTGTGGGAAATTGGCCAACTCTTAGCTGTCACACAGAACTGGAGTGACAAAATGAAAACCTGAGGCAGCCCTACACAGGCAGCCGATTTCCCCTGAAGGATATCGCTGGAGTTCTGGTGTTATACAGAAAGATGAGGAAGTAGGCCCAGAACTTCTAGAAGGCGAGAAAACGTTTCCACAATTTCACAGCGCTTCGGAACGGAAGACTTGCCAGGTGGGGAGATCCGCTTCGAATACATGGCTGCTCATTTGCAGATTGGAAAGCTGTAGGAGTTAGGAGGATAAAGAGTTAAGCCGAAAACCACAGAAGGGAAGAAGAGCTGAATCTTCAGGCTTCAAGACTGGGAAGACAAAGACCAGACTCTCAGCCAAAAGCCCAAGAGAGCCTGCCCTAGGAGTAAGGACAGACCAACAATCGACTGAGAAATACTAAAATGAGTCCCAGCCGAGCTCAGTCCCTGGTGGAATCCAGATAATCACCTTCATGCTCCATCTGCATAACAGAGAAAGGCAGAAACCTTTGATATGGAGCCACTACAGTTCTTTTATACATAAACCGTATATTCAGTCAAAAATTACTAGACAAGAAAAATAACAGAATAAAACAGAGTAGAAATAGGCCCACTGCTGATCCAGAGTTTTGAGTTAGCAAACAAATAACTATGATTGACATGTTAAAATGAAGAAAAAGTAGACAAATAAATGAAAGGATGGAGAATTGCACCAATGAATTAGACCTTTTAAAGATCAAATGGTTATTTTAAAACTTAAAAAGAAAGAAAATGTTAAATTAAGAACTCAATGAATTAATAGTAAATTAGACCCAGCCAAACACAGGATTGGTAAACTGGAAGAGAAATTAATAGAAAATAACTAAAAATGAAGCCCAAAGAGAAAACAAAGTAGAAAAGTATATACATTAAAATAAAAGAGACTTCTGGAACATGCTCCAAATGTCTACCATTTGTGTCATTATCATTCCAGAACGAAAGAAGAGAGACGATGCTTAAGCGATATTCTAACCAATATTGGCCAAGAATTTTCCAAAATTGTTAAAGGATATGAACCCCCAAATTCAAGAAGCTTAACCCCAAGCTGGATAAAGATAAAATCACAGTATATCATAGTAAAATTCATAAAAACCAAAGGCAAAGAATAAAAAGTCAAATTATTTTTAAAAGAACAATAATTATACTTTCAACTTAGTTTTCAACAGAAATGATGGAAGCCAAAAGACATTATTATAACATTTTAAAGCGCTGAAAGAAAATAAAAGTCAATTCAGAATTTATATCTGGTGAAAAAATACTCTGAAATCTGAAAGAGGGGTTTTCAGAAAAAAGAAAATGATCATAAATGGAAACATGGAAAAAAAAGAAATAGGAGGGAATTAAGAACACAGGAAAAGATTAATATTTAGGTAATGATAAATGAGGAGTATTGATCATACAAAAAGTAATTATGGATTCTTGTACAATTATAACAATTATATAGCAAGAACAATTCAAAAGACAGAAGGGCGTGGTAGAGTTCAAGTGTTCTAACTTCCTATCACTAGTAGGAAAGAGATAAAAGTAATAATTTGTAATAAGTCAGGGAGGCATATAGTGATCTCTAGGTTAATCATTAAATGGATAATAAAAATGTAAAATTAACAAATGAATAAGAGGAAAATAGAATAATAAAAACATTTAATACAAGAAAAAGCAAGAAAGGAGAGAAAAGGATACAAAACAGACACAATAAAAAACAAATAGTAAGATGAGAACTATAAAACAAAATTTTCATAATTTTATTAAAGATAAATGGACTAAATACTCGGAGTCAAAAAATAAGATTGTCAGACTGGTTTGGGGGAAAAAAAACCATATAATGCTTAAAGGAGACAAAATTTAAATATAAGAATAGACATAAAGAAGCTAATGTGCTATAATACCATTTGATATAGTAGAGAGACAGAATAAAGTTCACCAACGGGGGCATGATTTATTTCTGCGTTAAAAGCCTAGCAACTCTGAGCTGGTAATATTTTGGCCTATTAGACGCTGTTTTGATTGTTATACGTCAGTTGTAGGTAATCAATGTTTTAAGAAATAATTTTTTAGAAAAGTTTATTTGACATGAAAGAAAAAAAGGAAAGAGAAAAAAATGATAAATAGGTTAGAAAGATGATAAGTGATTAGATGATAGATAGATAGATAGATAGATAGAAAAATAATCTTGCATATTTATCATAAACTCTCCTAGAACTTATATCTATTGCTTATATTACCTGGGATATCAATTAAACACTCAGATTCAGATCTGACTCTATAGAATGCCAGCTGAGGCAGACAGATAGATTGTGTGAGAAGCAAATAGTTAATGGGAGAGGCGGATAGCGTTCATCAGTTTCCAAGGGCTTGTTCCGTCAAAAAAGATTCCGCTAATCTGCAGGAGCCGAAGTCACAGGCCCTCAGCGCCACATTCTGTGAGCGTCAGCGTTCCACACCAGTTACACATTTCTGAAGGGCCATGGAGCAAAGCTCTGCCCTTAATGTGTAAGCCGACACCGCTGTGACTAAGGCTGCAATTGGACTGGGACAAATCTCTATGATCTTGATTTATGAAAATCCAAATGGATGGTTTCCATAGAAATGAATAAAAACCTTTCCAAATTACTTACTTGGGATTAATCCGCCGCAGCTCCACAAAGCAAATACCTTTGATTAGGCTCAGTAAAGCAGCCAATGAAAAATAAACTAAAATTGTCCGATAAGGGACCATGCTGCCGTCGCTAACAGAAAATCTTCAGCTAAAACATGGATTTCGTTAAGGAAACACCACAGTCTGGAGCAGGAGCTCTGAGATCACACCAGCTGGGTTCGAATCCTGACCAAGCCGCTGCTGACCCTGTGACCTGGGGCTGGGCCTGAGGTTTAAATGCTGAAGACGCTGCCTGCCAGGAGGGGAGGTCACGGCTGCAGCGCCCAGTCAGGTCGAACATCGGCACTCGAGCCTCAGAAACACCCACCCCTGGCTGGTGCCGAAGGCGGCCAGGGCGGCCGTGGGACAGTGCGCCTGACTCCAGGCCTCACCGAGAAGCTCTCCCCACGCTGCTCCTGCTGCCGGAGACCCACAGGGGAGGTGCTGGGGGAAGACCATCGCCCAGCTGGCCAGGTTCATGGCTGTTGGGTGAGCAGATGCACCGTGAGAAGCCTCCAGCCAGGAGCTCCTCTCCACTGGCCTCTCCCAGCAGGAAGCCTGCCAGTGCTGCTGCAAACTTCAACCCCGCTGCTGACACCAAGGTGGGCTTTCCATTCTCTGTCTCCAGGGAGAACTGCTCCCCACGGGACATGGCACTTCCTAGTTCTGAGAACTTACCAGCCAGGGGCAACATTCCCTCGGCTGGTGTCTCCACCCCTTTACCTCAAAAATTAGTCAGCAGAGGAACCCAAGCTTCCAACCTTCCCTTGGACCCAGGAACCACCTCTCAGCCCACATCGGGGGCCAATGAGGGGCAGCAGCCTAAAGCTCTTTACGTGGGGAGGAGTGGTGGCCTCAGCCCAGTCCGTTGCGGGAAACTGGGTAAAGGGTGCACAGGATCTCTGTGTTATTTCTGACAACCGCATGTACATCTGCAATCACCTTCCCCTAAAACACTGAATCTAAAAATCTTAAAGTTGAAGAAAACCTGAAGTGATGAAGTTTGCCTGGAGTTGACTACATTATGTTTTCTACCATTATATGGACTGAAAGGTGGAAAGATTAGGATGATTTGAACAGAACAGTCATTTAAAGGGAGAGGAGAGAGAGAGAGAGAGAGAGAGAGAGAGAGAGAGAGAGAGAGAGAGAGAGAGAGAGAGAGAGAGAGAGAGAGAGAGAGAGAGGGAGGAGGGAGGAGGGAGGAGGGAGGAGGGAGGAGGGAGGAGGGAGGAGGGAGGAGGGAGGAGGGAGGAGGGAGGAGGGAGGAGGGAGAAGAAGAGAGAGAAGTACCTTAAAGATTTATTGTAACTTAAGATATCCCCAGGTACATGCATTTGCTCATCTGCTCCTACGGAGCCACGGACTGTTCTTTGAGTGTCAAGTGCACCTAGAACTGTGCTGGCCGCACCCCCAGACTGTGCCGTCTATTCTTCCCGTTTGGTTCTTTAAAGGGAAAGCTTTAAGAACTTGGGGCATGGCCAGAGTACTCCATGTCTAAGATTTTACAGGTATTTTCAGTTTTTGTTTTTTCTTCTTTTTTCAAATACTTTACAGTTATCTCCCACTCAGGTCTAATTCAACAGTATATTTTTTAAAGCAGCTCTCTGGTCTCTCCTAAGGAATCATAAAAATGAAATTACTGCACCCGCCATCCCTCCCCAGGGGTATTCTCTTACTGTGTTACAGACCCGTTAGTGCAGGTCTAATTCCAATGGAGTTTTAAATGAAGGTGAATATTTAGGTGAGATTATTTGCATTTTTCCTATAAAGTTTGTGTTACTTTGTAATAAAAAAAAAAATATGTTGTTGAAAAATAAGTTGTTAATCTTCCTATAATTCAAAAACCAGGTAAATAAGTTCATGTTTTGTGATTTAAAAAAATAAGTTATCGATGTTTCAGTGTTTCTTAGTCCCCTTTCTACCACCACAAAAAAATAGACATTTTTGACCAAGGCAATTTTTTTATTCACCTCATTTTCCCATTGCACTCAGTACAATCCTGGACCAACTTCTTCCAGTTTCAGGTACTATTTAAGCTCAGGAAATACAAATTTTCACCATCAGTGAAGATAAAGTATAACTGGAATTAAGAAATTTGCTATATAAGTTTTACAAAGTAAGTACACTTTTGGAGAACATTCTAAATCCAACTATGAGGGTTTGAGATAATTTTTGGCTCTGTTGTCCTGGTACAGATTCAGCTGGTGGAGTCAGTTCATTTATGAAGCAACTAATCTGCCAGGTGAAAACATGCCAGGCGCTCTCGCTTGGGGAGGTAACCCAATGGTTGAGTCATTGCTGTCAGTCCTGTTTCATGGGCAGTGGGTTGCCCATGTTTTGAGAATGGTATTTATGATTACCTTGGACCTTCTGTCCTGCCAAATTCAGTCATACACCTGTACAGCTGTAGAGAGATCTGGTAACAGAATTGTGTGTGTGTGTGTGTGTGTGTGTGTAAGAAACAGAAGTATTTAAAAATGTGTATACCCTGAAGTAAAAAAATATGGCGCGTTTGTATATAAAAGACTGCTCTCCATGTATATGCTTGCGTGCTCACCCGCGTGGAGAAGCCTAAGCTTTTGACTGTATTCCAAGCCAAGGAGAGATTGAGTAGATAGGGCAGAGCACGTGAGTACCGGAAAGGACACCGGAGGGGAGCTGGGGAGACCACCCACAGGCTCCATCACTGACAATCCAATTTCTGCACTTGACTTTGGCTCCCTGCTTGGAGCGCCGGTGGCTGTGCTAGCAAACTACCTGGAGACAATGATTTCTCAGAGGACGCTGAACGGAAGGAGAAACCGCTGACAGGGAAACAAGTGCACTCGGGATGAACCCCACCAGGGAAATGTTCCCGGTAATGGCGCAATTCTGCTCTCAAGTGAGTCCCTCTCTGCTTCACTTTATTTTGTACATATTATCTCCAAGCCATGATTTTTGTATCTATAATCCTCTTACTACGTAATTTAGACCTTCAGATACAGCAGTAAGATCTACCCTACATCAACAGTCTGCTGCTACACTGTTTAGCCGGGGTAGGTCTGATCACTCCCACTTGTCCATATCTCTGTTCAGAGCCCAACTTGGCGAGGCAGTGGGGGATGCAGCCTACATGATCAGGGTTGTTTCAAACATCCCAACAAGCCCCCAGCAGCTGCTGCATCCAAGGGCTAGGTACCACTCATCAGGACGTACGCTTCTTTCCACCAAAGGAAGTGTAACTCTCATCCTATTTCCCCACATAAAAGCTAACAGGTAGGAAGAGCACAATGGTGGGTGTCAGGCAGAGCTGCCCCAGGAGGGAGGAGCAGGGGAAAAGGGACCGGAAGGGGTGGAACAGAAACAGGAAGTAATAAGTGCAGAAAATTGACAGGACCTGGAAGAGGCAAATGTGGACAGAATCAGGACAGCCCATTCTTCAGTCATCATGACTATGAGATATAACCCATTGCTTTTCTGTTTGGTCATCTCAATATTTATTTCCACTGTTTATTTCCGGTGTTTCACCATGTGACAGGTGCTCAAAAAGGAAGGAAGGAGAGGAAGGGAGGAAGAAGGGAGTGAGGGAAAGAGGGAAGGAGGGAGGGGGGAAGGGAAGGAGGAAAGGAGGCAGGAAGGGATGGAGGGAAAGAGAGAGGATGAGAAGGAGGGAGGGAGGGAAAGAGAGAGGATGAGAAGGAGGGAGGGAGGGAGGGGATGAAAGAAAGAAAACTTGGTGATCCATTTTTTCTGTGTATGGTAGGAGGAGGGCTCTTCTATAGGAAAAAAAATCTTATAATCTCCTATGCTTTTCCTCTGGGTTTCCAGATAAAAACACCCCCAAAAAGACTCTGCTCCCCTAATATTTGTAAATTTCATAATAAACAGAATCTCATGGGAAAGTTTCGCCCTTGTTTGAGGTCAGCCTCTCATCAGAGACGTCCGGTCTACTGATGATGTCGTTGCACCTGGACCTTTATTAAAACCTGTTTCTACTTTGCCTGGGAATCACTTTGGGAAACAAAACCGGCAGAAGATTCTAAGCAATAAACTGGTCCAAATTTGCAAGTTTGGGTACAACCTTCTCACACCATCCAAAAGTGTCTAATATTGAAATTCCAGCTTCAGTGAAGTGTATTAATGCACATTTTAATTAATGCAAACCGTGAGGTCTAGCAATGTAGTGGAAACATTCCCTTTAAAGAGAAAAATAATTGCAGAAGGATACAGGGACTTAACCCACACCTACAATTTTCAAAGAATTTATTCCTAGTAAATATAGGAATGTCACTTTACCTGAAAATTAAATTCACTTTAATTAGTGACTATGAGAAAACTGAAGAATGTATTATGCCACTAAAAAGGAAAAAATCAAAACATTGAAGGCAATATAATATTAAGGATGTCTTTCAGAATACTACCCACATAGGATTTTAATAGAAGGATTTCTTATATTTTTTAACTCAAACTCTCATCTGAAATTCAGCACAATATTTGTACATAATAGGATGCTATTTCAAAAGGCATTTGATTACAGCAGAAATGTGGATGCCATTAAGAACCCATAGACAATACTTTATAGTAAAACTAACTCAAAAGATACAAAACTAAAAGATGCAAATCTGAAAACCAAAAAAGAAGGGGTTTTCAACAGAAATAAAGACAAACAATAGCTGTTATATTGCAGCTATAAATACCACTCCCCCAAATTTTAGTGACTTAACAGAACAAAAATTTATGTCTCAAACTCTGCTGTAGGTCAAGGTGACCCTTAGGAGTCTCCCCCGGACACTGAATGGGGACACTGTGAAGCAGTCCACTGATCCAGGCTGACAGGAGCCCCACCCTCCTGCAGCTGAGCCATCTGGAGCACATGATCTCCTGGTTCAATAGAACAAAGAAGAGCATGGAGAATAGCACGCCAACATCTACGTGCCACCGCCCAATACACTTCTGTTCATAAGTCATTGGCCAAAGCAAATTCCATGGCTCTGTCTTTGGGGATAAGAACATTGCATCTTTCATGGGAATGGAGAGGGGATCAAATATATTGGCAAACAAGAACCATGTCTACTACAGAGAGTAAGAGCAGGTTGTGGAGGAGAACTCAAGTTTTCTGACTATTTTTAAGATGACTTCAAGCCAAAGATTGCTTCAAGCGTCACCTGATGATTGGGACTAATGTCTGGAGACAAGGAGATCATCTGCATCTTTTTACCATTCTGCTGAGCCACCTGAATGCTCGCCTCTCTCCATCCGGAACCCTCTCATACTTCTGTTTCACCTCCACTCCTATTTAAAACATTCACCTGCTCTGGAAACCAAAATCGATCCTCCTAGACTGGGTAGAGAGCCCTCTACTGTGACTTCATACCATCCTGTAGTCACTCCTCTCTATCAGTGTGTACACATAAAGATAAAATGTTTTGATGCATGTAAAATGCTCTCACCTGAAATGACATCATCATCATCATCATCAATCATCATCATCATTGTCATCATCACAGCACCTAGCACTTCGTATTTATTAATTTAACAGTCTCTCTCACAGGACTAAACCCCTGCCTCTTATCTGAGGACACAAACTACACCAAGTCACTCTGCTCCCACTCAGCTCACACTAGTACCAGCCTTGACTGCTGACCTGGAATTGAGCCCCTCACAGCCTCTGCTTCTCAGTGGTTCCATGTACCCCCTTTTCCACTAAGCCCCCATGTTTCTTTGTGTTCACCTTCTTCCATAGTTCTGGGACTGTTACAGTATGCATAAGCACTACGCCTTTTAGTAACACAGACACACATTAGTAAGTGGTTTCGTTGGCAATGAAATTGATATTAGGACATTTCAATAGATAACTTCAGGAAGCAAATGTTCAAAAATGGCCACCGTCCACATCCATGTTCATTAGTAAAGTACCGTCTCCTCCCTCCCATTCCAGGTCATCTTTTCTCCGACACCCCACGTAGCCATCATACGGTGTGGATGGTTACATTTCAAATTTTATTCATCCACCCTACCTAACCGGTTTGGCTCAGTGGATAGAGCGTTGGCCTGTGGACTGAAAGTTCCCAGGTTCAATTCCCGTCAAGGGCATGTACCTTGGTTGCGGGCACATCCCCAGTGGCGGGTGTGCGGGAGGCAGCTGATCGATGTTTCTCTCTCATCGATGTTTCTAGCTCTCTGTCCCTCTCCCTTCCTCTCTGTAAAAAAAATCAATAAAATATATTTTTAAAATGTTTTCATTCATCCAACATCTTTGCACTTTTATTTTCTACTAATTCCACAAAACTGATTCACTGGCAGACATCGGAAATTATTCCATCGTTAAATAATAAGAATTTACATATATAATATGAATATGCATATGCACTTCTATACATGTATTATCTCATTCAGCCAGCAATATACCATTTTAAAGGTCCTCCTTTAAGAGCTACATTCAAATTAGTGCATCATATGATAAATAATAATAAAAGGCTAATAAGCAAATTGTTCCCTCGATTGGGAGTTCAACTGGGAGTTTGACAAGTGGGCGGGGCCAGCCTGCCAACGGCCTGTGGCCCCTCCCCACCGCCAGCCCCACCCCATCAGCCCCTATGGGGGTGGGCCAGCCAGACCCGACCCATGCACGAATTCATGTACCAGGCCTCTAGTGATAAATAACCAACACCAACTATTAGTTTTATCAGAGAGTGGCGTAAATTCGCCCACTGTTGTTATGTACCTTTGTGTATGCCTTATTAACATTCATTCCAGAAACAGGTTTATTTATACATCTGGTTTTCCCGAGAATCACTCCTGGCTTCTCTGGGGGTCAGGGTGTCTTCTCCCTGTAGGATAAAAACTCTGACCTTCTCATCAGTGCCGGCCATGAATAATTTTACAGCCTCCCCGGTAGGTGATGTGCTTTGGAATTTTTCATTGGCCTGTGGAAAATTTATTATATTCTGCGACCTTATTACACATGCTGTAAAACGTGGGAAAGATATCGTCCCTGTCCAGTTCCCTCTTCATCTCAACAGCACAAGCCAGCAAATAAAAATCATGCGTTACAAAGATCGCTTTCCATTTCCTTCATTTCTTTGGAGGATTATGATGTCATTTTTCAAAAACCATGTCCTGGAGCCCCGGTCTAAGGAGAGCCTGTGGTCATATGAGATTAGAGGGTGGTTCGCCAGAGAAATGAGTTTTGAGCAAGACCCACTGGAGCAGAATTGGGGCCATACATCAGAAGAAAGGCTGCAACGGAGCTTAGCATAAAAGAACTGCGACGCCAGCTTTTAGGCAGCAGCATCCACTAGATGAAACTCTAATTTTGGAGGAAAGAAATGGTTAAGTGCCTGGTCCTTGCTCTTAACAGCGATGAAGTCTGTGACCTCGGGCAAATGACTTCACCTCTGCAAGCTTCTGTTTCCTGGGGTGTGACCAAGGGTCAACTTTCTGTCCTGTGCTGCTTGCAGGGATGCTGGGAGTTCCTGCAATAAGGTACACAGTGAGCATTCTGAGATCTTAGTTGCAGGGTCCTGCGCACTTTGCTGACACTGACCGACAGAGCTGCCAGGATCTTGCATGGGTCCGAGTATTGGGCTTTTTTTTGTTCAGCACATGGAGGAGAGCAATGCTCCCTTTGCTTCTCACCTACATCGTCTTGCATTCCAGGGAGAGGGTGAATCTCCCTGCAGTCAATGCAGGGGGTCTGGAAAGAGAGCATGAATTCCAGGCATTTGGTGCTGAAATAAGGCATGAAAGTTGGCCTCACAGGAGAGGGTTAGGCATGAACAAGCAACCCAAGTTTTCAGTCTTTGTACGCAGCTTCAAGCCAGTCTATCCCAGAGTCAGCAGCAAAGGCCCCACAAAGAGAGAGAATATCCACAATGCAGAAGGGTTGCCCTTTCGGTGAGAAGGAAACATACCACATTCGTGGGAAGACTCTCCAAGTAGAGCACTGATGTTGAAATTCAGGCAATGCCCCAAAGCTCCAGAGCTGTGCTATCCAGCATCATAGCCACTTGCTATGTGTGTCTATTTAAGTATAAATCAATAAAAATTTAATAAAATTCAATTTCTCAATCTTCCTAGCAATCTCCATATTTCCATTGCCCAATAGCACTTGTGGTTTGTGGCTACCATTTTGAACAGAAGAGATTCACAGAACATGTCGATCATCATAGAACGTTCTAATGGACAGATGGCTAAGATGTAGTTAAAATTAAGAAACGATTAAAGCTCATAAGATATTTCCTCAAGGAATAGTATTTGTTATTTCCTGCTCTATGGACTATACACAAGTAATGTGGCCTAGGGTATATTTGCCATGCAAGTAAGCAGGAGTAAAACTGTGTAATGGGGATAAATATTGGAAGATCAGGTACCATATAAAGACAAGTGAGTAGGAAATTAAGAATGCTGGTATAAGAATCATTTCATTGCCCAATCTGAGGGACCGAGGACAGGCAAGATCTTCATTGAAGTCAAAATGAGAACAAATGGATTTTGAGAACTGGGAGCGGTAGAGGGATTTGAGGTCTGGATGTTGGCCAGCAATGAATACAGTAGGGGGATAGGGTACTAGTAAGTAAGGTGGAAAGTGAGTCCAGATCTTGAGTCAGGGATCTTGCGTGATGTTGAAGTCCAGCATGTGGCCTTGCCCATGGCAGCTGAAATGGAGCTGAAGACCACATTCAGGGACTACAGGACCAGGATTTTGTAAGGGCCCTCACCATGGATTGTTCTAACTTTTTGTTATAAATATTTTCAAGCTTATATGAAAGTAGAAAAATAGTACAAGGAACCCTGGCATACTTTTAACCACCCACTGACAATTAATTACTCACGGTCAATCTTACTGATGTGGATTTTCATGTCACCAAGACATTGGAAGGTCTTGGTGTAGAAAAAAGAAAGTGAGGTCGGGTAGTAAGAAATGAAAAAAGATGGGACACCCTCCTCCTCATGGCCAACAGTGGCAACTAAGAAGAAGAGGTAAGATTCGAAAGAGGAGCAGTACGATGTTCGCTCCTGCAAACAATGGAGAGCAGCTCGCACAGCATCTGGCGTGTAGTAGAGACTCAGTGAATAAGAAGGCTGAGAGGCATGGACAGCGGGGAGAGCCAGGCATACCCTACCCTCAGGTCCCTACATCTGCAGGGGATTCAAGCAGCAGGAGACAGACACACTGAAAGAACAACCCCTTTGGGAACGGCTGCAAATTTTAAAATATTTAGGTTGCAGTAATGGGTACAGTTCCCATAGATTATAATTATAATAACCTGGCCAAGCCACATCACATTCATAAAACGTTAAACAAAAACAACACAGCCGAAAAATTAGCTCCCTGCTGGTATTTGAATATAATACGCAGCTACGAAGACCGGTGTCCGTTCATGTGATTCCAGCGGGCTCCCATCACCCTTGGCTACCTGTCCTGATGGCACCTTTCAGCCTCACCTTTGCACTGTGTCCTCGATCAGCACCATTGCTCTGCCCGGGCCAGGCCACGGCTGCGAACGCAGGCCCTGCACAGCCTCACACCTTCCACGGCTGCCCACGGCCTCCACTGCAACAGCATCTGCAAGTGACAGAGGCCCACCGTCACGTCCAAAGCTGCCTTCGAGGGTGGCCTCTTGGGGTGTTCTTTGTCCTAAAAATCGAAATGCAACCAGCAAAAGCACGGGGTTCGCATTCCTGGGTGTTTAAAGCCAAGATTCTAAATCCATCTCCCTTTTCCCAGAGGAAAACGCACCCCAGGCTCCCGCCGCCGCCAGAGTTCAGCGTGTAGTTTCGCCAGGCATTCCCCGCTTCATTTTCCGTCTGCGAGTCTGTGGAGCCGGTCGGATGGGCCCCCCTAATACATGTGGTTTACATTAATGCTATTCATGACGCTCATCCCGGCGCCGCGGGAGGCAGCTGGCCAGATGGCAGTCATGTTCGCGTGTTGCTGAAAAACACTCAGCATCCCCATTTTTAAGAAGAATGCTTCCATTGCGACGTAAATAAAACACCTGCCTCGGCGTTTGTTCTGGGAAAGGCCGTTGTGAACCGGAGGAGCCACGCCACTGCAGCGCCCTAGGAATCAGAGGCTGAGCTCCAAGCCTCCCGAGCCTGCGCCGTGATGGGGGCTCGGCCCGGTCGGCCGCGGCCTGCAGACCCAGCAGGCGCTGGGGAAGGGGAATCTCTGGGTGAGGGTTCGTTCGGCGGCTTCTAGGAGGACAGCAAGTGATTAAGTGCAAAAAAGGGTACATTTCCTAGGCACCTTCCTAGCTGGGGACCCGGCGCTCATCTCGGGCGGATACTAAGCGATGCGGTAAAGCAGCAAATTAGAAGAATGTAAATTCTTTAGCAGCAATTGCACGCCGGGGAGACATGCCTCCTAATGCTCATATTTGTTTCCATGTAAATAATGTACACTCTTCCTAAAATCAGGCCGGGCCAGGCCTGAGTAAGACATCAAAGTCCAAGCTGGGTCAGGGGCTGGCCTCCCAGGCGGCGGGGACCGGGTCGCCGCAGCGGGTGCGATTCCTGCAGGCGGAGGCCAAGGCTCTGCTCCGTGCTGGGCCCGCAGCCTGGGCTTTTGCTTCCTCTCCTATTCGTGGTCGGCTCGTGTGTTCTTGTGCTCATTCTCTCTCCCTCCCTCTCTCTGACTTCTTATTACACCAAATTGCATGCTAATTGCTTGCGTGATCCCAGATGATATCATTTCTATTTTAATTGGTGTAACTGCTATTGTTATTCCTTCCCTGTCCCTCTGTTTGTCACCCATGTGTCACCCGTGCAGGGATCTGGTGATGCCCAGCGCTCTCTCCGAGGTTAAGGGGTCCCCTTCTGCAGACAAGGGCCCGTCAGACCATCAGGGGGCATCTTAATGGCCTGGGTTCTCTTAAGACCAGAGCCTTAGGACAAGGGCACATCCCCATCTCCCAAAGGGCCTTAATTGCTTTCTCTGAGCCTCCTCTTCCTTCCTTTTACCCCGAAGGGCTTATGGCACACATGGCCCATCTCAGCGGTTAGCGCCTCCTGTAACATGCCTGGCAGTCTCCGCTGGGGACACTGTTCTCTCCTTTGCCCGCCTAAGAAAAGTAAGGCTACACGTTGTACCGGAGGAGCCACGTGCTGCTGCTGTGTCCTGGCAATTAGGAAGGCGCAGCCCCAGCTCTCGGGGAGCTCACCCCCAACCGAGGGGCCAGGCAAAGGGGTTAGAGCAGTGGTTCTCAACCTTGTCTGCACATTAGAATCACCTGGGAATCTTTTTGAAATCCTGATTTCTGGGCCTCACCCTCCGGAAATGCTGTTTCTTTGTTACTAATGTTGTGGCCTCACCCCATCACAAAGAAACAGCATTTCCGGAGGGTGAGGCCCAGAAATCAGGATTTCAAAAAGATTCCCAGGTGATTCTAATGTGCAGCCAAGGTTGAGAACCACTGGGTTAGAGGGTTTACAGTCCCCTGCTCAGAGGCAGCCAGCACAGGGTGGGTTAGATGTCCCAGGAGGTCCCTGTATCAGTGACGTCTAAGACAGGATCGACAGGACGAGGAGCAGGTCACAGGCAAAGCTGGGACAGAACCCCCTCAGGCCGAGAAGAAAGGGCAGTGTGTGCGGCAGGTGCAGGAGAGCCGCTGGGGAGACCAGCAGACATGGGCCGAAGAAGGCAACGTACTCAGAGACGCTCAAGGACTGCGTTTTTAGGTTGAAGCATGCGACATAACCTCAACCAGAAATGTCTGACCTAAAAACTGCACTTTTCTATGTTACAAGAGTAATTAATATTATATTTCTTTGTGTTTCCCATGCGTGCTACCAATATTTCCTTTAAAATACTAGGTACTCCCCCATCAACGGTGTTGGTCAGGTAGTTTCATCTGCTGGAGGGAGGGGGGTCAGGGCCCTAGCGGGGCCCCCTCCTCCCAGGCGGTTAAAAATTGAAAGGCTCTAATGGAGACTTCCCGCCACAGGGGGCTCTGAAACACTTGAGCTGTCTTTATGGCCGATCGGCTCCGGAGCCTGTCTTTGTTAGAGGAAGGAAGTCAGGGATGATTTCTCCTTGGTGAGATGAGTGGTGATGGAGATGTGGGTCTCGACCGGAACATTGTGCAGGCCCCCCACTCAGCACGAGCGGGTGAAGGCCAGCGGCCCCAGGCTGTGCGGTTAGGAGTGGCGCCCGGGCTCCTGCGGAGATTGTCCTGGGCCCGGCTGCTGCCTCAGGTTCTCCTCGTCAGCGTCTGGCTGGATGCTGGCTGGATCCTGCAGCTCAATTCCTGCCTCTTTGCCTCCAGTGAACCGCCCAGGTGAGGCGCTGTGGGAGCACTCGAGGGGCCTGGAGCCAGGATGCCATCAAGCCTTAGGACAGGTCATATGACTCCTTTGTGTCTCCAGGCTTACTACACACATTCTCAGGCGGGGCCTGGGCATCTGCATATGGATGTCCCAGTCCAAGAGTTCTATCACCCTTACCAGCTTCCAGCTGTTGGAAGTTACCAATACTTTCCCCAAAAAGCTGAATGAGACCGATGGGGTTGGTGCAGGTCAGTGCCCATCATTCCTCTAGCACAGCGCCTTGCACAGCAATGGGCACAGAATGGGAAGGCAACTGAACTGTGAATGAAATTAAGGCTTGGGCACAGGCTGAGATGGGTAGGAATGTAGTTGCATATACTAGTAGGCTGATAAGAGGAAGTGAGAGATATTTGAGGGAAGGTACTTCCCTCCTCCCAAACGTTGGAGAGAACAGCCACTGGCTTCTCTTGAGGTCCCTGGTGCCATGTCAGAATGAATGCCGGCCCTGACCAGGCACGCACTGCGGAATGGGAGTCTGGCTTCCACATTTAAGAATGTCCCATGAATGGGCCCTTGGCTCTTATGGTGAAAGAGTTCTCATCGAGAGAAGGATGGTTCAGAGATCATCCCTTCCAATCCCCTTGGTTGATAGACAGAGAATCAGAGGCCTTGCAGGCTCGCTAATAACCTGACAGTTGGCGCTACCATCTAGGTTTTCTCATTCCTACCATGTTCATTTCACCAGACAGTGGCCCTCAAACGTGTGTGCGCGCATTACAATCCCCTGGACGGCTTGTTAAAATACAGATGCTAGGAGCACCCCAAGAATGTCTGAAGGTCTGGGCGGGGCCTGAGAACTCACATTTCAGGTGAGGCTGATGTGGCTGGCCCAAGAACCGCACTTGGAGAACTCCTGTACGACTCTAGATTCCCTTCCTGCTTGTGACCATTCCACACGCCACCTTCCAAACATACCGGCTCCTTACAGTCGGGGTCAGCTCCACGTACATGACCTCAGCTTCAAACTGAACGGATGCACCCACAGCAGCCCCCATCTTCTCATGACGCGCAGCTCGAGGCCCTGCGTTCTCGTTACAGGTGTGGCACTGTCCCCCTTCAGGGAACTTCAAGGATACGCTTTGTCTTCTTTTCTTCTTGAAATGCAGGGTGTCTGTGAGGAAGGAAAGCCGGTTGAGTTGGGTGCAGATCTGACTGGGTCTGGAAGAGCAGGTCAAGGCTGAAGGCTACCAGTTGGACCCAGTTTCAAGGCTTCGACTTGTGCATCCTGAGAACCCACATCAGCCTGAGGAGACCAGGAGAGCTTTCCTCCCTGTCAAGCATGTGGTTTGACCTGTGGCTTCAGCTCACAGAACCAGTGGTTGCCTCGCCATACATGTGCTCCCATTCCTTATTCCCAGGTCTAGGCAGACAACATAGCACCATCACCCAGACCCTCTTGATCTACTGAAGGAGAAAGAGAGGGAGACAATCAATTATCTCATGACGGCAGGTCCTCCAATAACACGGTTTCATTCAACATCATTTCGTTATGCTATAGTTGAGATGTCTTAAGAAATGAACTCTTGTTCAGATCAATCAGTTGATTGTAAAATCGGTTGTATCCTATGCATTTCGCTTAAAGTCACAGAAACCATAGACAACATTAAGTGACATGTACTCCAATCAAAGGTGTTTCTGCGCTGGAGTGAGAGGAACAGGGTTGTGCTTGAGAAGTATTGGGGGGTAGGGGAGGGGGCAAGGGAAGGAGCTTGAGAGGAGGAAAAGCATGTGAGTTTCAAGGCAGTTTTCTTGCAATGGGGACGTTACGTATGCCCACAGGCAAGAGGGTCAGGGAGAAACACAGGGGAGAGAGCAGTTCCCGCCTGGGGAGGGGAGAAGGCAACAGAGACGTGGAACGGCCGAGAGGGTGTGGCTTGGTTTTACTTCCACATCACATCCCCTCTGCGGACCCTCCTTGTGGGTTACAGGTGCAGTGGGAGACACCAGGGGTAAAGGAGAAGGAGCTGCTTGAGAGAGATGGTCCCAGAAGAGGCAGGAGGAGGAGGCATCAAGGCATGAAGGAGGGGTCACCCTTGGATAAGGGGGTGCTCGTCTTTCTCAGAGACCCGAAGATGGAAAGTCTCTCTTTGACGTCCCTTACCTCCCTGTTTGATGCCTTTGAAAGTCAAGGGCCCTGTGCTCTCCCTCCTTGAATCCCAGACCCTTCTCCTTCCTGCTGAGAAACTTGAAGAAGTCATCTGACTTCCCTATTTACAAAAGAGAGGAAGCAACGCCTACTTCAGCAAGACGCGTGAAAGTCAAGTGAGAGGAGGTAAGTCAGACACCTAATTTATATTAGCTGCTCATTAAATGATTTCATTTATCTCGTTCCTGTCTTTTTCCCCCTACCCCAAAATCAGTCTTACCTGCAATTACATAATCCCTTGGGAGTTTAAAAACCCCTCTAAGAAAGCCACATTTTTCTCCAGAAAGGTGCTTTTCAATTTCGCCTACATTTCAGGGAGCTGACTGGCCATTGGGAGCCCATCTATGGGTTTTCTCGGCTGTGGAAGTTCTGTGTTGGAGGAGGAATCTATGAAGCAGGATTTGCCACCTAAGCCATTGGGGGTTGGGGGAAATGTATAGTTTATATACATTTACGTTTTCATTGTTAGCTTTGCATTGGTACAATGTATACAATGTTGGTACTATAGTACACATATATTTTAAGATAAATATATACATATTTGGGGTCCTCACATTCACTAAAGGTCACTCTTAAATTACAACCCACTCAGAGGGACATCAATATTTTAAGTAACTAAAGTATAAATAATAGAGGAAAGTAAGAACACTTCAGAGTGGCCAGGACAAGGGAACTCGGGCAGACAGGAAGGAGTCGGGCCTTCCTGGAGGTCTTCGTGGTCATCCCTGAGTCACCCCACTCCTGCTTTCGCCTGCGAGGCAGAGCCCTGAGAGGAAGGGAGGGAAGAGAATGATTGGTATTCTCCCAACCCACAAAGACAAAGAGAGAGGATTTATTGCTGCTCAGCACTGAAGGCCTCCTCGCCCGCCATCACCCACTCCCCCTTAAACAAATGCTGGTTGTCATCACGAGGATGACGATTACAATGCAGACCAGATCCTCTGATGAATCGAAGCTGATGAAGCACTCCTCTCCAGTCGGGAGACTGCACTATTCCCAGGCGGCCTGATTTATTCCCAGGAAGTGGTGACTTTCCAAGTGGAACTCTGGTGGCTGCAGAGCATCCCCTGGCTGCATGGGGTGGAAAGTTAACCCTTCAGAGGACACGGCCCTGGAGCAGGAGCATAGGGATGGAGCCAGGAGCGCACGCAGGTGGCCAGAGAAGAATGCAGCAGCTCCCATGGCATCTTCTGCACTACAGCACGTCCCCCGACTGGAATGAGCCTATGGACCTGCTGGAAAGCACGCAAGAAGTTTCCTGGGCCCATCTCCAGAGAGTTACATCCCCTGGTCAGCGTGGGGCCAGTGGAAGGGCACTTCTCACAGGCTCCCCAGTGACAGCTGGGCTGTGGGAGGCGGCCATGGCCACCATCCTCCGAGTGACAGCAGGCACCCTGGTCAGAGTCCCGGACTTCAGACCCCGTCCCCGTGCGTCTCTCTGCCTCTGTGCTCCCCGCTGCAGCCTCTTTGCCCTGCTGGCTGCTAGAGTGAGCTTTCTAAAACCTGAGTAGACCTATCATCCCTTTCCTCAAAACAAGGTTGACTGTGAACTTCAGTTAACTCTGTAAACAGAACCCAAATGGCTTCACATGGCGCAGGAAGGCAGAGCTGGTAGGCCCAGTTTGTTTTGTTTTCACCCCAGTCGCACCAGTGCGGGGAGCACACGCCTTCTCCCCCGATCCTGTGAGTGTAGGTAGCTAGAGATTAATAAAGGCCTGGGAGCAGAGGGAAGGACCCGTTATGAAGCCTATAATAAACTGGGAAGCTGAATCCAGTATGGGGCCTGCTTCACTAGGAAGCCAGCACTTCCCACTCCCCAGGGGACCCCTACTTCCCGATCGGGCAGGAAGGATTGCTAGCCAGTCATTGCCAGGGGAGGGTGAAAACCAGCAGGAGAAACTCTCCGCTGGGCACATGCCCAGTGAAGGCCAAGATGGCACAGGGGCAAGTGCTTCTACCATGAGGCATGTGCAGTTGGAGTTAAAGTGGTGACCATTAGGGGGTGTGTCTAGCCTTGGGGAAGGACCGGATTGGATAAGGGACACAAACCCCCAGAAGATCTAGGAAGTCGATTGGTTAGGAGGTGCACCCATCAGAAGCCTGAGAAAGATTGGGAAGTTGATTGTTTAGTTGGAAAGGGCGCCTAGCCTTCCCCAGCCCGAGATAATATAACCCAAACTTAAGGAAGCGCCCTCGCTCTGCTTGGTGGTTCTCTCTCAGAGTCATGCAGGCCTCGCAGCCACCGGGGGCCCCAGGAGACCGCACTGGCCTGGGCACCGCGCCAGCCGGGTGCACCCGGGAGCAGAAGCTAACCCCCCCGGATGGGCATAGAGACATGGACTGAACCGATGGTGCAAAACATCTGGACCCAGGCCCTATTTCTGGGTCTGATGAAGACAAGGCTGAACTTTTCCCACAGTGGCTGGAAGGAGATGGGGCATTGGGAACCGGGGACAGCCTCCCACTTCCACCCAAATAAACCTTCCACGCAGACCGCATCCTCCCTCGCATGGGTCTCCGGATGCCCTGCTTGCGACTCCGTGGCAGGACTCCATTGCCACCAGGCACAGGGCTCCCTTCCTCCCTGTGGGGAAACCTGAAGACACGCAGGCCCAGGCCACGTCTTTGCAGGAGGTCAGTTGGGTGACACTCACACCCCAGGTGTCTCCTGGTCCCCCTCCCCTCGGCCCACCACCATCTCACTCACGGGATGAAAGGATTCCCTTTCCTAATAACAGTGTGGAAGGCATGGAGGGAGAGAGAAGGAAAAGCATTCCTTAATCATGCCCTTAGTGGGAGCGAAGCCATGTGTTCCTCAGTGTTGCTGGTGCTGAGAGAACCGCCCGCACGTGGTGACTGGTGTTGCTGTCAGAGCCGCACTGCACAGGTTCTCTTGTGTTTGTTCGGTCAGGAGGCATCAGTGGCCCCGCATTGGTCATCCCGTTAACCATCCTGCTGCCTGGCAATGGGAGACACGGACACTCGGTCTCAACTGTGAAGAACAAAGACCACTCGAGGGCTGCCCACCAGCAGCTCCCGGGAGTCCCGGCTGCAGACCTTCTTGCCGGGGTCCTGCCCCAGCAGGTCCAGGGGTCCCCAAAGGTGTGGACGGAGTCGGCGAAGAAGGAAGGACACGGAGACAGTGTTCAGTTGATCAGCAGCCTAGCCAGGATCTCCAGCCAAGTTCTGGTCTGGATCTCCAGCGAAGTTCTGGTTCGGACCTCCAGCCAGGTTCTGTTACCATGTTCCCTCGCTAGGTTCTCCAGCCAGGTTCTGTCCAGGTTCTCCAGCCAGGTTCAGTCACCAAGTTCTAGTCAGGTTCTCTTGCCAATTTCTGTAGTCAGGTTCAGGCCAGGATCTTTTGTCATGTTCTCTCCCTAGGTTCTGTCTCTAGGTTCTGAGGCCAGTTTCTGTCCAGGATCTTTTGCCATGTTCTCTCCAGCAAAGTTCTTCTGTCTCTAGAGAACGTTCTGTGTAGGTTCTGTGCCTAGGTTCTGTCTCTCTTGGTTCCGTATTCTAAGTTCTGTCTCTTGCTGTCTTATTACATCTGTATTTATACCAGTTGATTCAATCCTATCAATCTCTATTACAAAGGTTAGGGCGTTTCTTATCTCCATTCCAGGGAGTAAAGATTATGTAGCTTAAGCATGATTGTTCATAGTTAAAGTGATTAATTACCCACCTGGCACTAGTTAAGAGGTTTTATTCCCTCCCTAACTTCAGGGGAAAATCCCTACCTGGGAAAACAACCTTTCTCAGAGACCTTGGTTAAAACACATAGTGCCAAGAAGGTGAGCAAACATATTAAGAACAGTATGCTATATATGCCAGGTCCCTTGAAACAGCAAGCATGGACCGGCTCCCGGCACCTTCTCTGGGTAAGCACCGCCGAGGGCAGGCCGCAGGGGGAGGCTGTACTAGTAAAAGAGGCAACCAAGCAGCTGGGACATGGGAGTCTCCGGGGAAAACCTGAGGGGCCCTTGCTAGGACAGCCTTCTCCAGACCCCTGAGATGTCCCTTCCTGAGACCCAGTCCTGCCTCAGAACCTGCCTCCACCGTGCTGGACCCTCTACTCATAACCCCAAACCACAGTTGTTTTTTTTTAAAAAAAGTTATTCAGTTCTTGAGTTTTAGAATTTTTATTTCAAATAAAAATTGTCAATTGGCTTTCCTTAAGAAAACAAACAAACACATTTATCTGATTCAATATCTCAAAAACCTAAGTTTATTGCAGGATTTATTTAAGTGCTTATTAGAGAAGGCCCGAGATATGAAAACTGGACCTTCTACTCATATATATCTATTAATATATATATATAGGTAGATAGATATAGATACACACACAACACACACAAAACTTAATTCGCTCGGGATGCTAACAGCCTCATGGGCACTCTTACCTTTCAAGAATCGGATGGTTGGCTGCCTTTATGGCCGCATTTAGCATCTCAAAATGGGCACTGCTCTTGTGAGAAGGGTTGCTGCATGACTCAGCCACTTAGTCAATCTGACTAATTAGCATTCTGTCGCCTATTAACAGCATTAACAACAACAACCAGGGCTCCACCTACTTCTCTGATTTCCAAACCGACCTTTCCAGTGTCAAGGACATTTGTTGCTCCCTGACCTCGGGGAACTTTTGGCCTCGTTCAAACCCCGAAGAAGCCCTCCTACTACCTTTAATAGAGAAGGCATCCTTTTCAATGGCCTCCTGAATTGTCAGCCTCCCAAATTGTATTTTCAGAAATACAATCCCAAATTAAAATTCTACGTCAGGAGGAAAACATTAACCGAATTGCAACCGTTCTTATGAGCTTCATTTAACTCAGGTGCATAAAGTTGAGAAGGCAAATTTGCATAAAGCTTGTTTTGAGTTTTAATGTTTCTCTTTTCTTGGGGGGTGGGGAGTTTCTATGTATTCATAACTGTGTAAGGGCTACTGCTAAAAATTAGATATAAAACCACAAAATTAAAATTCAGCATTTGCTCCAGGGCAGTGCCGAGAAAGAAGAGAAAGCCAGCAAAATATTGAGAAAGCATAACTGTGTGGATTGCGTGCTATGCAAACTTATCAGGTTTTCTTTTATTCAACGGAAGAAACTTAAACAGCGAATGCATCGAATAAGAGTGGATTCACATTGCCCAGGAATCAAAGCAATGTTTTCAGTCTCCTTAAGTCTTCATTTATTTTCTGTTCTCTTTTGCTGACAACATGTGGGGAGAAATGAGTCACTGCATTATCTCGGGAAAACGTTGACAGTCATGTAGCCATTTAATAAGGACGTTTGTGCCGTTTGTCCTGCTTCTGTGCTGATGATATCGCCAGGGTAGACATGCTCTCTGACAGTGGCCACCATCCGGGGGAGAGAGCTACAAGAAGAGTGACAGAATGGAAGTTACTAGACAGGACCAGAGCAAAGAGGAGACCTGTGTGTAGGCGAAAGGGTTGATCAGGGGATGTGTTCCAGAAGAAATCACTCAGAACGTAGGCCTTGGGCCTGACTGGTGTGACTCAGTGGTTGAGCATCAACCTATGAACCAGGAGGTCACCGTTTGGTTCCTGGTCAGGGCACATGCCCGGGTTGTGGACTCCATCCCAGTGTGGGGTGTACAGGAAGCAGCTGATCAATGATTCTCTCTCATCATTGATGTTTCTATCTCTCTTTCCCTCTCCCTTCCTCTCTGAAATCAATTATCCTATATAATAAAAGCCCAGCAACTGAATAAACGATCGGAACAACTGGACCCCACCAGTGCATGAATTTGTGCACCAGGCCTCTAAAAATATATATATATATATATATATATATATATATATATATATATATATTCTAAAAAAAGAAAGCAGGCCCTGGGTTTTTCTCTACTTCCTTTTAGAGCCAGGCAAGCACTTCCTTTATAGGTCTGCAGATTTCCTTCTCCTCTGGGTTACTGAGTAGTGACTAGGTCTCAGATACTAAACGAAGTATGTTCTATGTGTTTTCTCAATTCTTCTTCCAAGACCGATGTGCAATAGGTTTCAATATTATCTCTATGTCAGTGATGGCGAACCTATGACACACGTGTCAGAGGTGACACGCGAACTCATTTTTTTGGTTGATTTTTCTTTGTTAAATGGCATTTAAATATATAAAATAAATATCAAAAATATAAGTCTTTGTTTTCCTATGGTTGCAAATATCAAAAAATGTCTATATGTGACACGGCACCAGAATTAAGTTAGGGTTTTTCAAAATGCTGACACGCCAAGCTCAAAAGGTTCGCCATCACTGCTCTATGTTATGAGCTGAATGTGTCACCACAAAATGCATATGTTAAGGCCCCAATCCTAGTACCTCAGATGGTGACTATTTTTAGAGATAGGGCCTTTAAAGAGGTAATTAAGTTAAAATAGAGTCATTAGTGTGGGCCCTAATTCAATATTTCTGGTGTGTTTATAAGAAGAGGTAACTAGAACACACAGAGGGACCAGCATGTGAGGACGCAGCGAGAAGTGGTCTACAAGCAAAGGAGCGAGGCCTCAGAGGAAACCAACCCTGCCGACGCCCTGACCTTGGACCTCTAGTCTCCAGAACTGTGAGAAAGGACATCTCCATTATTTAGCCACCCAGTCTGTGGCATTGTGTTATGGCAGCCTTAGCAAACTAAGACCCCCATTGTTGTTGTTTTGCAGATAAGGAAATGGAGACTTAGAATTGTTACTGAGTTACACAGAAAGTGCCAGAACAGGATTTGAGATGGGGTCTATCTGACGCAGAGCTCCCTTTAACTCCCAAGCATGACTGCATCCTGGGAGCCCCTGTCTGAACCCCGCGGGAATGATCCCCTTTGCACAGCTGCCCACCCCTCCTCAGCGTTTTGCACAATCCCCTTCCTCAGCTTACCTACCTCATTCAATACAAACCTCCACCTGCGGCGTACTCATTTCTGAGAGAACCCAGGCTCAGAGCCAGTCCCATGGGAAATGAAAAGTAGATACCAAGGCAGTTAAAATGGCAATCCCAGGACCACAAATGATAGTGCGGATAACAAAGAAAGAGCTGGCTGCCTCTCTACGCCACACCCCTGTCTCCCTTGCCACTCCGTCCCCTGCAGCCTGGCTTCTGTACCCATGGCTAATCTGAAACTGCTCTTGCCAAAGTCTCTTCGTTCCCAAATCCAATGGACACTATTTAGTTCTTATCTCATGTGACATATTTGTACGTTTGACATCATTGGCCATGCCCTTCCTTCTTAAAACATGCTTTTTCCTGGTGTTCTTGGTGTGACTCTCTGGTTTTCCTCCCTCTTGCTATTGTTTTTCAGTCTTCTTTGCTGGCTCCTTTTCTTTATTTGATACTAGAGGCCCGGTGCACGAATTTGTGCACCAGTGGGGTCCCTTGGTGTGTGGAAAACGCAGGCAGTGCTGCCAGTAGCCCCCGAGCCTTGGCATTGGAGTTTCAATGGGATTTGGTCGCATAGACATGGCTGGACACTCACATGGCTGACCTGCCTCTCCAGAGG
Organism: Myotis myotis; assembly: GCF_014108235.1. Classification (NCBI taxonomy): domain Eukaryota; kingdom Metazoa; phylum Chordata; class Mammalia; order Chiroptera; family Vespertilionidae; genus Myotis; species Myotis myotis. Next base: position 5,470,106 of record NW_023416401.1, on the reverse strand, counting down.
TCAAGCTGATACTGTGTGGCCCAAAGCCCAATAAATCCTATTGTTCACATAGAACCATGGTCGGCAAACTGCGGCTCATGAGCCACATGCGGCTCTTTGGCCCCTTCAGTGTGGCTCTTCCACAAAATACCACGTGCGGGCGCGCACGTACAGTGCAATTGAAACTTCGTGGCCCATGCGCAGAAGTTGGTATTTTGTGGAAGAGCCACACTCAAGGGGCCAAAGACCCACATGTGGCTCGCGAGCCGCAGTTTGCTGACCACTGCCCTAGGGGATTGATTGTAAGAGCTTCAACTGCATCAGTTGTTATATCTATAAAAAAAAAAAACTTTTTTAAAAAATATTTTTATTGACTTCAGAGAGGAAGGGAGAGGAAGAGAGAGAGAGAAACATCAATGATGAGAGGGAATCATTAATTGGCTGCCTCCTGCATGTTGGACTGAGCCCACAACCCAGCCTGTAACCCTTCAGTCCACAGGCCAATGCTCTATCCACTGAGCCAAACCGTCTAGGGCTAAAAAAAACTTTTAACTGGATCAAATACAGCAAACAATCACCATGGATTACTTTCAGTCCTGCAAATGGGTCATGTTCAATATGTTGCATAGAATTACCATATGACCCAACAATTCCACTCTAGGTATATACCCAAAGGAATTTAAAACAGGGACTCAAACATGTGTGCCCATGTTAATAGCAGCATTGTTTACAAGAGAAACAACCCAAGACAGAAACAACCCAAATGCTCATCAACTGATGAATAGATAAACAACATGTGGGTTATCCATACAACAAAATAATATTATTCAGCCTTAAAAAGAAATGAAATACTACAATATGCTACAATATAGATAAACTTTGAAAATTTATGGTAAGCGAATAAGCCAGACACAAAAGGACAAGTATTTTATGAGTCCATTATATAAAATGTCTAGAATAGGAAAACTCATAGAAACAGCAGGTAGGTTAGAGGTTACTGGGGCTGGAGAGAAGGGGAGAGTAAGGAGTTATGGCTTAATGGTTAACGTTTCCATTTGAGATGATGGAAAAGTTTTGAAATAGTGGTGATGGTTGCCCAACATTGTAAATGGAATAAATGCCATTGAACTGTACACATAAAATGATTAAAACAGCAAATTATATGTTATACGTATTTTACCACAATTTAAAAAAATTAATATTGTAATAAAAAACCATTGAACTGTATATTTTAAGTGGGTTAATTATAGGATATGAGAATCATATCTCAATAAAGCCGTTTAAGAGATTTATTGCAAGAAATTGACTTAACGCACTTGTGGAGGCTGAGTAGGCAAGTTGGGAATCTGTGGGGCGGACGATGGGGGAGGGCTGGCTGGAGCGCAGGCGGGGGCGAAAGCTGCTATGGGGGTGGCGGTGGGTAGAGGGGTTCTTCTTCCTCAGGAAGCATGCGGGGTCAGACCCGCCCAGGCTGTATAAAGCAACCTTCCTTTCTTGAAGTGCCTGACTATACATTCTAGTCACATCTACGAAATGCCTTCACAGCAGCACCGGCTTAGTGTGTGACTGAATCACTAGCTGTCGCCGAGCCAAAGCGACACCTAAAATGGGCCATAGCATCATGGTTTACAGTAGGGGTGCATCTTCCTCCTGTCCTTGACACTGACATGCATTCAAAGGCAAGTCATTCAATAGAATTCAAAAGTATCCAAGAGTACTATCGACGCATTTTTGAATATATAAATTATTTTTAATGTGTGATATAAAAATTGTTAGTGTAATAATTACTCAGTGGCTTTTAATATCTCCTAACAAAAGATGAGGATTAATGGACTTTTAAGTATCTGCCATAAAATCTACATCTACCCTTAAAAATAGTCTGTGAACCGGGCAGTGAGCTTAGATTAAGGATATTAACGTTCATAAGGCACAAAGCTGGCCTCGGGGAGTTCCTAGTCTCTCCTATTTGCACAGCAATAAGACGCGGTCCTTCCGCAATCACCAGGTGATGGATCCCACAGGCTGGCCGGGTCTGCCCTGCAGCCCACCTGGCTCAGATGTCTGTGCAAATACCCCCCTCTGATTGGCTTCAGAACCTCAGGCGTCAGGGTGTGCCAGCTGGAAAACAGTAAGAAACAAAACTACCTCCTGCTCTTTCAGAGAGATCAGAGCCATGTCTTTGTGGTATAATTCTTTTCATGACAACTTTCCCAAAGCAAAACTACGTCAAAGAAGCAGAAGCTAGACAACAGTTTCTAACTGAGATGTGAGAAAGGGATGGTCCCAGCACCTGAGGTAGCTGATGACCCCCCACTATTACCCAGTGTATCTGTCTCATCCCTTCCCCACATTCTTGCTCTGAGCGTCTTTTCCACTCTTCTACATTCTTCTCTTCCTTCTCGCCTGCCTTTGCATGCCTTGGGCCCATCATCGGGTCCTTGGCCATCGTTAAGCCCCATCGTGGCACTCAGAGTTAAAGAGAATGCCACGGGCCATGTCTAACCTGTTGGTAGAGGGATGAGAAAAAAGGGGAAAGAAAAATTCTATTTAAGGTGAAATGGTAAGAAATGGGAAATCTAAAGTGTAGTTTTAAGTTTCATTAATGATGTAATTTTTTAGCAATGTTCTATAATTACTTTATGTTGATGACGATAATGAACTACCAATGACTTTGTTCTTTTTTTTAAAATATATTTTATTGATTTTTTTACAGAGAGGAGGGAGAGGGATAGAGAGTTAGAAACATCGATCAGCTGCCTCCTGCACACCTCCCACTGGGGACATGCCCGCAACCAAGGTACATGCCCTTGACCAGAATCGAACCCGGGACCCTTCAGTCCGCAGGCCGACAGTCTATCCACTGAGCCAAACCGGTCAGGGCTGACTTTGTTCTTTTAAGAAACTTTATTTCATGAGAAGACAACCACTACTACAATGTTGCAGCACATTTTTTTCCATCTTAGGGGTACTTGTCCTCACTTTTGCTGCCTTTAATTATTGAACGTCTTTTGAAAAGGAAAATCGATACTGAAACTGTACAATCTCCACCCTTATTGAGCATCAGGCAGCATGCGACCATGCGTGTCAACTTAATTGTGAACAAATAATGCAGAATTCTATGAAAATTAATTTAATTATGCTCTCAATATTCTTCTATTGACGGAATGCGCAGGGAACTCCTTTAGGACAATAGCATGGCTTATGAAACCTAATTCATATGAGCAAAGGGTTTGTAGTTGTTTAAATCATTAAATTTCTTATTTCTCTCAGAAACCATTGTGTCCAAGGGAGCGGGTGTTTCAGGGCTGTTTGAGAGGAGAAACTGAGGCAAATAGACTATTAAGCCAGGAGGTTCCTCCGGAACCTGATAACACGTTCCAGTATCATCTGCCTTCCAGGCATCAAGACCTCAGTGCCATGTTGGATGCTGGTAGGCAGCGCACACCCCCCCCCCCCCCCCCCCGCACTGCACGTTCCCTGGCATTTCAGTTGAACCAACACGCGAAGGACCCTCCCAGGCGGATGTCACTGGGCTCTGGGCCATTCGTGTCCAAAGCCACATTAACGTTGTCTTCCTGCCTCTGCACCTTGGCAGCCTGATAAACAGTGGCCCTGAGAGAGGTGTGAACGTCCACCATTTATCTCAACGGGCTGTTAACTTTGAAGCCTAATTATGATCACTTAAATGCCAACACTGTTAATCATTTCCCTGCTGGGCAGTGTACCAGAAACATACAGCCACAGCGACGCGCTCTTCCCGGGCCGCCGGACTCAGTGGCCAGGTCCCGCGTGCTTTTCCGGGATGTCCCCTTGTTCGGAGGGTCAGCCTTGGGCTGCTCAAATGGGTACATTCAGCCCTGGAGCAAGCAAAGCACCTATGACTCTGTTGGGAACAAAGAAAAGAAATCGATATCTGTTTTCATTTTATTTGTTGGTTTTCAAACACAGGATTGAGTTTTCTTTGTGGTCATTTCTTAATGGGGGGCGAATTAGTATCGAAAAGCACCAAACAGCCCAGAAAGTTGCCCTACTTCAACATCACAAGGTAACATTAAGTAGGGGAAATATGAAAGCCCTCTCCTTGTTTCTAGGTTCCAAACATTTAACCATAAATTACATGATGGAGAGCTGAAACCGGTTTGGCTCAGTGGATAGAGCGTCGGCCTGCGGACTGAAGGGTCTTAGGTTCAATTCCGGTCAAGGGCATGTACCTGGGTTGCGGGCGCGTCCCCAGTAGATGTGCAGGAGGCGGCTGATCGATGTTTCTCTCTCATCGATGTTTCTAACTCTCTATCTCTCTCCCTTCCTCTCTGTAAAAAATCAATAAAATCTATTTTTTAAAAAAATTACATGATGGAGAAACTCGGACCTGTGTTGGTTTTTGAAAGTTGAATATGATTCAAAGTTGAGTATGAGTCAATGTTTTGCAAAAAGTAAGCGGTGGAGGACGTTACATACCAGGCTATGGGGCTGGACAGTCCGATCTGTTCTGCAGATTCCAACGTAACTTAAATACGGGGATTCTGTGGGCAGGGGAGCCGTATCCAATACTCCTGGATCGCTGCCTGTTCTGATACACTTCACATTATCTGAGTGATGTTTGGCAGCAGTTCCCTTGCATTGAGCTGGGGCAGGGGTTGGCAAACTGCGGCTTGGCAAACCATGGTTCGCGAGCCACATGCGGCTCTTTGGCCCCTTGAGTGTGGCTCTTCCACAAAATACTGACTTCTGCGCATGGGCCACGAAGTTTCAATCGCACTGTACGTGCGTGCCCGCACGTGGTATTTTGTGGAAGAGCCACACTGAAGGGGCCAAAAAGCCGCATGTGGCTCACAAGCCACGGTTTGCCGACCACGGAGCCGGGGCAACTAGAAACAGAAAGCCTTTCAAAGGGACTCCACTGGCACCATTAGTCACCCCAGGGAACTAGAAGGCACCTTGGGCCTCTCCAAGGCTGGGTGCGCCCTAGGCCTCCATCCCTACCCCCTACACACACACACACACACACACACACACACACACACACACTGCTCCCACTCAAAAGCTATCTTATATTCCCCAATGATTAAACAATTTCATTGAAGAAATTAAATTACATTTAAATTATTGACATTTAAAAAGACTTCATGTTAATAATATCAAAGAGGAGAAAGAGAAAAGGACGTACTTAAAAACCAATTATCCTGACGGAACTCAATCTTCCCATTTGCCTGCAATTCATAAAATGATTCCAGCTGTGTGTCTGTGGGTTTTGCTGCGAGGAGTACTTTAGTGAATAGTCCCCAAACCAACCCTCTGTCTTTCTTGATTCCCCTTAGGAATCTTTACAGTAAACGCTCCTGTTTTTCCTCTTGGAAACTTCAGAATGATCACGTGATCAGTTAAAAGGCTGTGGCGCTATTGTTAGGAGTGCAGAGGGCAATGGGCCTGAATCTCCCCTCTGAGTTTTGGAAGTGCTGACTGCAGAGCCCGGAGCCTGTGGGGCTGCCTCGCATGCCTTCCCCAACCACAAATTCTTCCTCCTGGCTCTGCTTCCTCAGTGCCTGCTCCCCATCTCGCCTGCTGCATCATGAGCTCTCCTGCTGATAACCGCAGGCTCTGATGTGCCCTGGACGCAGGGACAACCTCTTCTTTGTCCAAGGGATTTGGGACTTTTCCTGGCAGCACTGGAATTCAGCATTCATGCAGCCTAACTTCCCGTCCTTCGAGCACCTTGTTCCCCAGGAACTGAGTTTCTGATTCCAAAAGTCCCACGCTCTGGGACACTCTCTCTTAGGTTCCGCTGCTCCTGAATCCCTTTCCTTGCAGCCTGCCCACCTCCTCAGTTCCTCTTGAACTGGGACCTGTTTTATTTGATGGCTAGTCACTAACTCCTCAGAGGAAACTGCACTCATGGAAGTGGTGGGAGGTACAGGACTGTAACCTGCTTCCTGCTGCAGTCTGAGCTCTACCTATACCCAGCGAATCTGTTCTTTGTTTATTGACGTAACCAGTGGCTTTTCTTGAATATGTATGTTTATTGGTTTCAGAGAAGAAGGGAAAGGGAGGGAGACATAGAAACATCAATGATGAGAGAGAATCATCGATTGGCTGCCTCCTGCACAACCCAGGTATGTGCCCTGACCATGAATCAAACTGTAACCTCCTGGTTCATAGGTCAGCTCTCAACCAGTAAGCCACACTGGCCGAGCACCAGTGGCTTCTTCTTCACCAAATTCAGTAAACTATCTTTAATTCTCATTTTATTGCACCTTTTCTCCAGTATTTAACATAGTTGAACACCATTATTTCATGATCCTTTCTCCCACCACAGAAAATTCAGTGTCTTTCATATAAATACTAGAGGCCAGGTGCATGACATTTGTGCACTGGGGGAGGAGGGGGGCGGGGAAGGTGGGGCGCCTCAGCCCAGCCTGCGCCCTTTCCCATTCCGGGAGCCCTTGGGGGATGTCCGACTGATGGCTTAGGCCGCTGCGCTTGCCAGCCATCAGCCAGGCTTGTGGCTGAGCAATACTCCCCCTGTGGGAGCACACTGACCACTAGGGGACAGCTCCTGCGTTGAGCATCTGCCCCCTGGTGGTCAGTGTGTGTCATAGCAACTGGTTGTTCTGCTGTTCAGTCGATTTGCATATTACCCTTTTATTATATAGGATTTCATTTTGCAGTTAATAGCAACATCTTTCTCCTCAGCACCCATTAAAAATCTGAAACTTCCAAAAGTCCCTTCCACCTCCTCTGTCCCCATATTCAACTGCCCCAAATCCTGTTGATTCTGCATCATAAGAGCCTGCGCCTCACGCTCACCTCTGCCATGGCCTTACCTCAGGGCTCGGCATCTCTCAAACCTTTGGAGAGACCCCGCCCTGCCGGGGTCCAACCCCAGCAGGTCCAGGGGTCCCCAAAGGCGTAGACGGAGTCGGCGAAGAAGGAAGGACACGGAGACAGCGTTCAGTTGATCAGCAGCCTAGCCAGGATCTCTAGCCAGGATCTCCAGCCAAGTTCTGGTCTGGATCTCCAGTGAAGTTCTGGTTCAGATCTCCAGCCAGGTTCTCCAGGTTCTCCAGCCAGGTTCTGTGTCCATGTTCTCTTGCTAGGTTCTCCAGGCAGGTTCTGTCCAGGTTCTCCAGCCAGGTTCAGTCACCAGGTTCTAGTCAGGTTCTCTTGCCAATTTCTGTAGTCAGGTTCAGTCCAGGATCTTTTGCCATGTTCTCTCGCTAGGTTCTGTCTCTAGGTTCTGAGGCCAGTTTCTGTCCAGGATCTTTTGCCATGTTCTCTCCAGCGAAGTTCTTCTGTCTCTAGAGAACGTTCTGTGTAGGTTCTGTGCCTAGGTTCTGTCTCTCTTGGTTCTGTATTCTAAGTTCTGTGTTCTAAGTTCTCTGTTCTTACATCTGTATTTATACCAGTTGATTCCAATCCTATCAATCTCTATTACAAAGGTTAGGGCGTTTCTTATCTCCATTCCAGGGAGTAAAGATTATGTAGCTTAAGCATGATTGTTCATAGTTAAAGTGATTAATTACCCGCCTGGCACTTAGTTAAGAGGTTTTATTCCCTCCCTAACTTCAGGGGAAAATCCCTACCTGGGGAAATAACCTTTCTCAGAGACCTTGGTTAAAACACATAGTGCCAAGAAGGTGAGCAAACATATTAAGAACAGTATGCCATATATGCCAGGTCCCTTGAAACAGCAAGGATGGACCGGCTCCTGGCACCGCCCAGCCTATCCTCCTCCCCTCATCCTCCACCTTCTTGTCAGGGAGAGCTCTCTAAGCCTCAGATCATGCCAGGGGCAGATCCAGGTGTGTGGATCTTGAAGATGATCGCATTTAGAAGGCCCTCTGTAAAATGAAGGATTTATCTTTCAAATTTTGCAAAAGCATAGGACCATTAGCACATTGCTCAGGATCTTCCCTGGTCTTGGAAAGGCCTATGCAAATGCATGTCTAGCAAATGCCAATGCTCTGATGAAAACATTCGATGGCTCCCTACCAGTGAGGGGATGGTATTCAAGGTGTTTTATAAACACCTACACTGCAGCCGCATAGCTTCTCACTCCCCTGACATTCTGCACACTAGTTCCTTCAAGTGGTTACCAGTCTCCAAATCAAGAAGCCTTTCATCCCTCGATACCATTTTACAAACTGCTCTTGCATCTTTAATGCTTTTCCTTCTTAACCTGGCCAAATCCTATGAAACTCTTAAGGAGTGGCCAACTTTTGCCTCATTTGCCTCGTTTGTTAAGACTTCCAAGTAGGATTTAGTCGTTTCCTTCTGCTGGACTCATAAAACTTTGTATTTTTCCCTACATTCCACCACAACCCCTGGCATTAACAGCTGTTTAAAGTTTGCTTTCATCCTGGGTTGTGAGGAAGAGGCCCTGTTTCACTCATCTTAGAATCATAACACCTAGTATAGTGGCTTCCCCATAGAAGACAATTAATACTTCATGAGTAAATAAGTAATTCTGGGTCTATTGGCTCTTGCTTCAAAACGCATGGACATCATGCCTGTTCCGCTTGCTCACGAATCCTTTCTGACCCCCCTGACAGAGACCAGCTTCCAGAGCAGCTGCCTGCTGCTGTCATCATCCCCTTGCATTACTGTGTCCACCTGGCTGAACGTCCTGTTCAGCCACTGGGTCCCTCTTCCCACTCCCCCAGGGCGTGCTCCGGCCTGATGAAGATGTCTTTGTGTGTGTGTGTCTCAGACATCGCACTACGACCTAGTGCCTAGGTCTTATTTATTCATTCTCTTCAGCAAATAATGTCACAACAAAAGAAAGGAGAAGACTTGAACAGCGATCACAATCACTTGTGGCAGTTACTGTGATATAACTGTAACTATACTAGAATCAAAGGTAACTGTAACAGGGGGAATGACTCCATCCTGCCTGGAATGTATATGTCTTGTATTTGAGGAAAGTATTTTGATTTAAAAAAAAAAAAAAAAAAAAAAAAAAAGATGGAAGACAATCACCTCTGATTTCTGTCCATTGATTGGCTTTCCCATAAACAAGATTATTTCACTGGCCTTTTCCCTCATGCTTAGTCAGGGGAATTGATTTGTATGATATACTAGAGGCCCAGTGCACAAAATTCTTGCATGGGGGTGGGGGGGGCGTCCCTCAGTCCGGCCTGCACCCTCTCCAATCCGGGACCGCTGGCTCCTAACTGCTCACCTGCCTGCCTGCCTGATCGCCCCTAACTGCTCTCCCCTGCCAGCCTGATCGCCCCTAACTGTCTCTGCCTCAGCCCCCACCATCATGGCTTTGTCCAGAAGATGTCTGGTCTAATTAGCATATTACCCTTTTATTAGTATAGATATTGATGAAGATTGGGTCTCCCACTGCGTGCTGCGCAGGACCCAGCTATACTTACATATGAACATTTGAGAACCAATTATCCTTTGACCTGTATAATCCTAAAGAGCAGGCAAAGAGTAGACAATGGCCACTGGAGAGAATGTCAGCTTGCCCTGAGGGGCTCACAGGGGGCTGGCTGAGGGCATCCAGAATCTCCACACAGCCTTTTCTGGGCTGTGTCAATATGTGCCCAGATTATTGGACAAGAAATTTTGCCTTTCTAAGTCTACTTGCTTACTGAGGATAAACTTGAGATTCAATGAGATGAATGTCAAACACTTAAAGCAGAGTTTTATAAATGGTGTTATTATTATTCACCTTTCTGCTCTTGGCTTAACACACACATATACACACACCACTGCTTTATAGGTTAACTTAAATGCCTATCAAATAAATATCTTTACTGTGACTTCAGCTGGACAGATTTGCACAACTTAAATGTGGTGCTGTGAATTTATCTCCAAAATGTACGTAAAACCAAAATATACCAGTGTAGGAAAGCATCACAGTGTAAAATCCTAAAGAAAAAATTTGAAATAAACAGCAGTTTGCATTGATCATCGATATAAAATAGCTGCTAATAATGCTGCGCCCGATTATCATATTTGTTTATGAGCATCTACTCAGAGAAAGTTTCCAGCATCGCACTGGGGCTATGCAAGCAGCGTGGACTCCTCATGGTACATACTAGCAAAGTGCTCTCGTTGACTACGTGATGTTCAAGCTAGAGAAACATCCCTGGTCTCCGCTGTCTTTTTAAATTCTTTATGTTTATCTCTCTAAATTTAATTGAAGATGTAATTATAAGCCTTTTGGTACATTTCCTTGCTCTGCATGAGGGTTTTTAAAAGCAACTGTGATCGCTTAGCATATTCCCGTTAATTGACATGCATTTTGCACTCAACTGGTAAGATCTGGTTCTTTTGCTTTGAAAGCTGGAGCGACGCAAGCACATCCTAAACTGATTTTATACAAGTTTCACCATTACTTCTCTCACCACCCCGACTGCGAGTGGTAGCAAGTTTCCCAGGAGACGTGCTACTTGAACAGGCTCTTGGGAAGCAATCTGCCTGCAGGGCCCTCAGAGCCAGCCGGCCAGCCATGACATGAGTTCTGAGATTGGCCTGGAGTTCATGATGAGAGGCAAGATTTCACTGCTCAGGACTAGATGCTCCCAAAGATGCAAGTTCACAAAAGCCAAAATGATCCATACTAGGCTGCACATTATTTCGAAGACTTTGCCTGAACATTGTAAAGAAAGAAAACTCAGATCTTTAAAAAAAATAAATAAATAATGAAACCTGAACTATGTAAAACTCATTTGCTTTCAAATGAAAGCTTTTACCAGCAAAGGATACCCCAAAGCTTAAGGGACACTATCTCTCCTTTAAAATTTCTCCCATCACCCAGCCAGCATGGCTCAGTGGTTGAGCATCGACCTATGAACCAGAAGGTCACAGTTCGATCCCCAGTCAGGCACATGTCTGACTTGCAGGCTCTATCCCCAGTGTGGAGTGTGCAGGAGGCAGCCTATCAATGATTCTCTCTCATCATTGATGTTTCTGTCTCTCTCCCTTCCTCTCTAAAATCAATAAAAATATATTAAAAAAATAAAATTATTAAATTTTTCCCATCATGTTAGCAGCCTTAAAATTTTTATGGAATTAAGCAAAGAATAAACAAATGTAACTTAGAGTTCTAATGCAAAATGTTTGGACTTCATCCTTCTGTAATTATTTTTTTACAGTTTTGTGTTTTCTGTTTAAGTCACTTATGCACTATAGGTTAATTTTGTAGAGGTTTGAGATTTAGGTCCAGATTCATTTTTTCACCTACCGATGTGCAGTTGCACCCACATCATGGAATTGTTTTTGCAACTTTGTCATAAATCAGATGGACATATGTTTAAAGAGCTAGAAAAGACATTTGGGCAATAATTGTGGAATTAGAAGATGGACTGTATGTTAGAATACATGGAATTAGTGCCAAGTTTGTGATAATAGTATCGTGATTATGAGAATACATGCTGAAGTATTTACATCCTTCAATTTGTTCAGCAAAATATCAATGTAGATTGAGAGGAAAGGAGGTAGCATGCTAACAGTTGGTGAATCTAGGTGCAGAGTATGTGAGTAGTCATGGAACCATTCCTTCAACTATTTTGAGAGTTTGGCATTTTTCAAAATTAACATCTGGGGTTGAGGGGGTATTTACTGTTAGCTGACTTCTGTTCTCATGGCAGATAGACCAGAGCAAGAAGCCCTCCCAGTCCCTCCTCTAAATATATAAACACTAGAGGCCCAGTGCACAAAATTTGTGCATGGGTAGGGTCCCTAGGCCTGGCGATCAGGGCCAATCTGTGGGGTAACCGGCAGGGCAATCAGGGCCCCCGCTCACACCCGCCTTGGCCTGACACCACCTGCTCATCTGCTCCACCATCCTGCTGTGGTCCCACTCTCATCAGGGCCCATTGGGGCTGGCAATGCCTCCACTGCTGCCTGCTGCCAGCGCTGTGTCACCGATGCCCACCATGTTCCATGCTGACCCCTGGTGGTCAGCGCACGTCTAACTCCTGGTCAGTCGAACTCCCACCCGTGGGGACAATTTGCATATTAGCCTTTTATTATATAGGATACTGGGTTAATTTTTTTCTCAATACATGACTAGGCTTGAAAGCAAGGAAAAGAAAGCTTAACTTCCAGAAATAAGCAGAACTTAAAGACAACATGCTGAACAGAAGCTCAACCAAACAGTCCGGGGGCCACTACCCCTGGGAAGCTGGGTCCCAGGCCCCTGTGGAGGGGCAGCTGGATGAAGCTTCTGGGATTCGGGGGGAAAACACCCTCAACCTCACAGAGCCTTAATGGCGGCCGGCTCTCTACCCAGAGATGTGAGTGAAAAAAGAGGGGAGAAATCAGAAACCCAGCCCTGCCCCGTAGTGACTAGTCCCGAATCTATAAAATGAATGGAACGAGCCTCACAGGAGAACCTCTGCCATCAGTGCAGGGAGACGGGCCAGCCTGGGGCAGAAGTGAGGGCGTTGACTGCACTGCATGGGGCTCTGCTTACAAAAATCGCAGCTCTCAGTGGGAGCTCCTAGAACCACCTTTGCCTCCTGGCAGAGCCTGGAGGGGAGAAGGCATCTGAAGGTGACCCTGGCCTCTCCTCCCTAACCCCGCTCTGGAGATGCACTGTAACCCCAGCCGGCACATCTGCCTGCATGCCTTTAAAGGTCCTGAGTGTGACACCATCGGTCTTATTTGGGGCAGGGGGTGCCATTTTGTTTTTTATTTGTAAGCAAAGGGACACGGGGTGTTTGCTATTAATGCAGCTTACTGGGTATTTCAATAGAGGAGACCCTCCCCTCCAGCTTTGAGGAGGTATTTCTGAAGATGACTTCTTCCCAGAGATCCTTCTGTCTTTCCTGTTCTGATGATTTCCTGAGGAAGTTCCTCTTCCATGCCAACACCTCTTGGCATGTTTCTCGCCGCTGTTCTATTATCTCCTGGCGCTGCCGTGGCTTCTAACATCTGGCAGCTTGCAGGAAGGAAGCCCACGATCAGGGGGAGGAGAGAATGGCGACTGCTTTTAGGGAGTGATCAATAACACTGGGAACTGTACTTGGCGCTTGTTAACAAAAATTCTTTCTTCAATCCTAACTCATCTCACAGCCCGGGGCCTCCTGCCAGGGCCTGTATTCTCTTCCCAAGTTGGTCTAAATCACGACTCTCCACTGGACCCTGCGCGGTGATAGGCGCGCGCTGGCAAGACTGCTCTCTTGCTGGGCCATCGGAATTGTGAGGAAACATGATTCTGGAAGGAATCTGAGACCTGCTCTCCTCTAAGTCCCACGCAGTCCTAACTCTGCCCTCCAGAGACGCAGCCCGTCGTTTTGATTTGTGGATTCATATTTGCAAATTTGCCTACTCAAAGTTTGTTTGTGTCCCCCAAACCAGATCTCCCAACACCAGCGTGGTCATTTGCAGACCCCTGGAGAGTGGCCAAAAAATGTTAGTGCCCCACACCACACAATCCCACCTGCCGTCACACAGGGCAACGCTCTGCCTGCCGGTTCCAGCTGTCATGTGTGCACACACGGGCTTTGCACGGCCACAGTTTCTACATTTTTGTGCTTTCGTTGGTGATTTCAAGGTCGAAAATGGTCCCAAAGCATAGAGCTGTCTAGTGTTCCGAAGTGAAAGAAGGCTGTGATTTACCTTAACAGGGGAAACGTGTGTTAGAGAAGCTTGGCACAAAAATGAGTTACAGTGTAGTTGGTTGGTCATGAGTTCAATGTTTATGATGCAACAATATCTGGTAAATAAGTTGTCTAATAAAATGCACATAGGACACAAGGCTATGTGCTGATTGGTTGACAAAAATGTTGTGGCCAGAGGCTCACAGGAACCTAACCCTGTATTTCCCCTAGGAGCTATGGGTCAGTCCTCATTAATTCAGTGTTTTGGGCAACTCTAGAACATAAATGTTGTGGATAATGGGAATCGGCTGTACATCTTTGGGTTGGAAAACAGTTCACACATCAGTTCACAAACTCTGCTAACATGTGAGTTTCATTTTTTTAGAGATGGGATAGGAGAAAGGAATAAATACTAGTGAGGGGTAATGGGGGAAATTATGGTTGGAAATCGCCTTTGAATTTTCCCAAGTTCTTATTAGAAATACCAAGGATTTCTCTCGGAGCATGAGAGTCAGAGAACAGTTAGACAAAGGGCATCCCAATAACAACTGTTCTGACCATCAAACATGGTGCACTTTTCATTCTGCAAAGCTTTTTGTTTTTATTTTTAATATATTTTTGTTGTTGATAGTCTGACAGATATCTCCCATTTCCTTCCCCTTTACCCCCTTCCACTCATTAGCTGCTCCATTGGCTGTCCAGCCCTACAATGAAGTGGTTCTAAAGAGATAAGGCCATAGTCGATGTTGGAATTTCCAAAGCCCAGTGATCCAATACTCAGAATAGCCCTGTACACACACACACACACACACACACACACACACACACACACACACCCTTCAGAGAAATACCTTCCCAATCTGGAGAAGTCGCTGGGCATCTTATAAAATTATCCCAGACACCACTCTTTTTGCTTACCTGAGGGAGCGGGGTGAGGGAAGAAAAATGTTTTTGAAAGATTTCAAATCTGTCCTCAGGTCACGTACATAACAGGCCACATTGTTCACCTTTTCCTTCTGTAAACTGGAAACAGAGAAAGCTAGAAGGACACGTGAAGCCCTTCACTGAGTAATTCTGCACTGAGGTCTGCGAGGCTGGCAGCTCACCACACCATGTAGGTCCTGCCCGGGCTGGGACTCGGGGGCACAGAAAAGGGGTTCAGTCCCAGTGCGAACACTGTGTAAGGCAATGCCAGGCAGCAAGCATGTTCACCGCGCTGTCATCATGGAGAGAAAGGAACACATGGACTCTATTCGGAATTAACTGCTGGTTTCAAGAGCAGGCACACAGTCCCCTCTGCTCCTGGCCGTCCCCGGGCAGCTGAGGATGGAGGCAGCTGGCCCCCCTGGAAGGAATGCATGTGCTAACGCTGCTGCTGTGATTGGTACGGTTCTGAGCAGTCTGCTTCCTCCACACGGGAAACGTGTGTTGATTGCCTTAGTCACCTGATCAAAACCTGTCTGGATGTCCCAGCGTCATCAGGAAATAATTGGGGGGGATGCCCCATTGCAGCTGCAGTGCTTCCCCACGTGTCCCCAAAGGATGTGAGGTTTGAATTTTATGTATGAACCCCACTTGGCCTGCAGGTCTGCCCCTCGCGAAGGGAGGAGGGCGGGGGGAGCAGCAGGTCACTCATGTTCGCCTTCCTGACGGAAGGTGGCATTTGTCCCGGCCACTCCGTCAGATGCCGGAGACTCTCGTGTCTTTACAAAATATTTTTCTATTTAGTGGAATCAGGCAGCACAGCCCCGATACGTCTTCCTCTGTGACTGCCTTTCACAGCCCGTGCCTTCATGGGGCTTAGATGAGGTTTGGGTGATTCATGGCGCTGAAACTTCTCCGAGCACTTTTTCAATTGGAAAATTCTCCCAAACTGGATGCATCATCAGCACAGCTGTCCATGCATAAAAGAACTAGAAGCAAAACAATGAGCACCATTTTTTAAAACCTACGCTTAAGCCAAGAAAAACAGTTATATCACAAAATGTTAAAAGGCCTTATTTTTCAGTTTCCACGGGTCTCTCGGGGAGAACGTGGCCTGTCTTTGTCTGAGAGCCGCTTTTCCAGGCTTTCTAAATTGCAAACAAAAGAAATAGTTTATATGCAGTTTAGCTTGTTTTCAAGTTATTAACATGATCGATAAGGGCCTAAGCAATGCCACCTGCTGTATTTATGGAGAACGGATCACCCCTCAACCACATTAATCCTGTTCCCCATTCTTTGGGCAAAGGCTTAGAAGTTTCTTTATGTTAGGTGGTTTTCTCGTTATTATTTATATTTTTATTTATTAAGTAGGAAGATAGTTCTTTAACATGTTTGGATGGAAAAGATGAACCCTAAACCTTACCTGAACTTCAAATTAAAATAATTGCCTCTAGTTCCAATCCATAGGGAAGCATTGGGTGTTGGAAAGGGTGCCCCAGGAGGACTCAGGGAAGCAGGCTTTAGTTCCTCTCAGTGCTGCCTCAGTCTCCCCAAATGTAAGATGGGCACCCCAAAAGTTTCCCACCCTTCCCTGGCCGGTGTGACTCAGCTGGTTGGGTGTCGTCCTGTGCACCAAGAGGTTGCTGGTTCAATTCCCGGTCAGGGCACTTGTTCAGGTTGCAGACTCAGTCCCCAGTGGGGGACGTGTAGGAGGCAGCCAATAGATGCTCCACTCTCACATCAATGTTTCTCTCTCTCCCTCTCCTTTCCTCTCTCTCTAAAAATCAATTTATAAAAAGGTTTCCCATCTCAATGTCAGAGCAATTTATTCTTTCATCTATCAAGTACTTATTGAGCACAACTGAAAATCAGGAAAAGCAGTGCAGGGCCTTGTTAAGAGCCAGGCTTTGCAGGCTTGATGCATTATGAACATGGGTCCACTTCTCCATCTATAAAATGCTACCCTCTCCCCTTAGTCCCCCGCAGGTTCCAGCTTCCAGGAGGCTCTCCATATTATGGCCCACCTTGGATTAGCCCTGATTTCAGTAGAGAGTGTTCATATTCCTATAAAGGGCTTGCCTTGTGTCTACTCAGGATGAACTGTCACTTACATGATATAAATTAAAGGACAACAGAATGTTCCCTGACCCCAAACCATCACTGGCTATCAAAGTAAAGCACTTGCAAATCCACTCTCTTTGCTTGTGAGACTTAGTCCTTTGGGTTATTCCTTCCTAAGCAATCATCTGTAAAATGCATCAGAGATCAGATAGACTGGGTCATGGGCACCTAGAGTAAACAAAGGGACCATGCAGCAGCATCTTCAGAAACAGCAGATGCCCGGAGCTCCCTGAGAATAGCAATGTCCACAGGACTCAGGAAGAGGAGTGGAGTGAGGGTGAGAACAGTAAAGAAAATTGCCATCTTCTATAGTTCTATTTCTGACGCAAAATATGTTCAGCTGGAGCATGGTCAAATGTTCCTGCCTTAGTTAGATTTGTCAATATAAAAGTAGCTAACTGTATATAATTTTCCCAGATTCTTTTCGGTTTGATTATTATTGAGAGCACATATTTATTTCAGTCGGTAGGTAGCTGCTTTATCTTTTAATACTTCTCATAGCAGATCAACCAATGGACTTGTATGCATGCATATAAGCCTAACCAATGGACACAACACCAGGGGGGGTGAGGGCCTGAGTGGTGGGGGTGGGGAGCAAAAGGGGGATAAGGACACATATGTAATACCTTAATCAATAAAGAAAAAAATACTTCTCATAGCTTGTGGCTCGCCGATAAAGTAACATTTAACTTTAAGCAAAATCTAGCCGCCATCTTATTTTACTGGGACTGTTTGGTTTGAACAGGCTTGCGGAGGATAGCTTCATTTTAGAGGGTTTTCCTATTCTTCCCCCTTTGACAATAGGCATAACTCAAGACTATTCCCAAGAGAACTAGTATTGTAATACGCTTTACACTCTTAGAATATTGGGGAAAGAAGTAACACTTGACTACTATAAGATGTCATAGTCAAGACAGCCAGATATCCAAAAGCAACCGCTTCCTGAATTACCCATGAAAACGTCTCAATTGGGAATGAAGCTAAAGATAAAGTAGCTACGAAACTTGGCTAAGTCCCTCAGCCTATTTGTGTCCAGGTTCCCACTGTGACATAAGAATCATAACACTTGCCATAACCGGTTTGGCTCAGTGGATAGAGCATCGGCCTGGGGACTGAAGGGTCCCAGGTTCGATTCCGGTCAAGGGCATGTACCTTGGTTGCGGGCACATCCCCAGTAGGGGGTGTGCAGGAGGCAGCATATCAATATTTCTCTCTCATCGATGTTTCTAACTCTCTATTCCTCTCCTTTCTTCTCTGTAAAAAATCAATAAAATATATTTTAAAAAAAAAAAAGAATTATAACACTTGGGTACTAGAGTTGTACTGAGGGGCCAAAGTGATGACATATGTAAATAGAGCCCCATCAAAACGTAACTTGTTATCCAATTATTATTCAGTCATTAAATGTGTATTGAGTGTCTGCTATCTGCCAGGCACACTGAGAGTTCAATGATAAATAGGACACAGTCCCTACTCTAATGAGCTTTCACTCTAATGAAGGAAAGAAACAAATGGCTTGTTCCCATGCAGTGGATTAAGGGCTGTGGTGAAGGGATCGCACGGTGTTATCGGGGATAGTTGGATACATGGAGAGCAAACCCAGCCTTGGAGAGATGAGTGGTGAGCAGGAAAAGATCTGTGAGGACTGGGGTGGAGGAGGGCAATGGCGTCACAGAGCGAGGGCGTGCGGCCAATGTCCTGAGGCAAGGGCCAGCAGGGGGACCCCTGGAGGCCGGCAGTGGGCTAGAGGGGAGCATGGGTGGGAGACACACCCGGTGGCGTGTCATGACGGTTCTTTCATGTGTGACCCCTTTCATGTGTGACCACGTGAGAGTGTCTCCTGGTAGGGTTCTAATGAAAACTTTAGAAGGATGACCTAGATTCACACGCTGGGAAATATTAAGGAGCTAGATAAGACAGGATTTGCTCCTTCAACAAATATTTATTGAACATTTTTATTTAAAATAATGAAATTGCTTTTAATTCACAAATTACATGAATAAGAGAGGAGTTCATTTTTTTTTTCAGGGATGTTTGTAAGAAAGTAATTTTTTTCTTGGTATTCTTGGCAATTGCATTCTTAAATTCCAGTTTGTCAGTTTGTGTTTCCAATATCAGAATGAGTACTCCTCATCACAGGCAATCTCGAGTCATCACTACACCACCTTCTCTTCCTACAGCCAGCAACATCGCAAAGGCTTTTCTAGGCATAACAACTCAACTCTGTAATAGCGCTCTGGAGACTGCCATTCCAAATTAAACATAAATACAAGCCTACTCCTTTTCCACGTTTGACCTTAGATGGCACTTCCTCCGGGAAGCCTTCTTTGTGAGTTCTCTCCTATCCCATAAGAGACTTTCCCAAGTGCTTGCACAGCCGCTGCCCTTCCTCTGTCAGAACTCTCGCCTCCCTGTATGACAGTTGTCCACTGCTCATCTGTCTCCCCCACCAGGATGTTGATCCCTGAGGGGCATGGCCATGTATATAGCATGTTTGTTACTGGTACTCTGCTATATAATTGATAGTCATTGGCTGAATAACCAATAAACAAAATGAAGAAACAGGAACTGAAAGAATCATTGTTGATCAATTGCCATTTCACAATTTGTAAATACATATGGGGTACCTACTACGTGCCAGGAACAATGACACGGTTGTATTTACTATTTAAAGCAAAAAAAAAAAAAAATCAAAAGACAATCACTTTGATGTTTTTCTTTTGCCAAAATGAAATGTCTTTATGGGAAATAAGCTTTGGTCATTTAAAGGGCTGTTTTTAAATAGTAAGTAAGTAGTAAGTGGCTTCAGTTTATCAAAATGGTCATCATTAGAGGCTGAAGAAAACGTGCTTTGGGAAAATAGATTAAAATAAGATGCAGTAACACTGCAGGCAAGAGTCCCCAAGGGCACCAGGTAGAGAGTGCAGAGATGTCACCAACCAAGCAAGCTCATTGTTTTTCCTTACAAATTATATCACCATTAAGGCTTTTTGTTTGCTTGCTTGCTTGCTTCCTTAAGACTCTTTATTTCTGGCCTCTGTCATTGACAGAGTGCGTTACATGTATGATTAGGATAGTAGACAGATGACTTAGGCACCACTCTAAGTGCTGGACTGTCTAATTGGAGACAGTGAGTGTCAAGTGAGGAGTGGGTGTGAGACCAACGTGTGGCCGAGTGTCTGCTGGCCGGGAGCGTGGCTGTGACGGCAGAAAACAGCACTGGCCAGCGAGGCACGCGGGAGCAGATTCAGGATTAGGAGGAGATCTACTTGATTCTTGAGCATCTTTGGGGGCTGTAAGAAGGGTCTTTGAAAAGGGGGCAACTGGAAAAACATGGCTGGAGAATGTCCGGGAAGCTACAGAGAAGGACAGGAGAGCGCGCACCCGGAAAGCCACGTGCCCTGGGAGAGCCAGGGAATCCGAGACTTCTGCCCAGGAAGCATGCCGGGGTGCTCAGCGTATATCCTCTAGGTCAGTGGTTCTTAACTTTCCCAATGCCGCGACCCTTTCATACAGTCCCTCATGTTGCGGTGACCCCCAACCATAAAATTATTTTCGTTGCTACTTCAGAACTGTAATGTTGCTACTGTTAGGAATCGTCATGTAAATATCTGATATGCAGGATGTATTTTCATTGTTACAAATTGAACATAATTAAAGCATAGTGATTAATCACAAAAACAATATGTAATTATATATGTGTTTTCCGATGGTCTTAGGTGACCCCTGTGAAAGGGTTGTTCGACCCCCAAAGAGGTCGCAACCCACAGGTTGAGAACCGCTGCTCTAGGTGACTGCTTTCCCACCCTGAGTTCCTGGGACCCTGGAGTCACTAAGACACGGGGTCCCGGAATCCAGAGGCGATCCCGATGAGACAATGGGATAAACCCTCTCTCCCAGGTGTTGATGTGCACAGATGCCGTTAAAAATCCTGAAAGACAAATTCACTTAAAGCAGATGGACTAGTTCTACCAATGCCGTGGGCAGTTCCTTTTCTAACGTGGAAAGGAGTCCGATTGCTCGGCGAGGCTGGGAGCCCGGGCCTGGATGAGGTGGCTGGCTGAGGGCTCCTGAGAGGCGAGGCCGGTGCCTGCAGAGCTTGGGGAGATGAATCTGTCAGCCGTGGGTCAGACCCACTGAGGCGGGGAGACCTGAGGCCGGAGAGATTCGGCCCAGCCCACCCCCAAAGCCCTGAGCAGTTTCTCCCCAGCATCTGCAGGGCCGCGCTGCTGCAGCGCTTCAGAGAGGCGCGGTGCTGAGCAGCCAGCACCTGGACAGCAGCCGCTTCCTCTTGCTAATCCTCTCCAGTTTCCTGGCCACGCAGTGGGCTCCGCACCGCACACAGGGACCTGGCGCTCAGCTGGGGAGCAGCCGCTGGGCATCTTTTCTAAAGTGCGTGTCCCTGGCGCTTCCCGCCTCTGCCTCTGCCTCTGCCTCTGCCTCTGCCTCTGCCTCTGCCTCTGCCTCTGCCTCTGCGGGGAGCAGCCCGGGGCGCCCACTGCGCGCGGGGGCCCCCTGGCGGGGCTGCGGGGCTCACGCTGGAGCAGATCCCCCGAGAGGAGTGCAAACAAAATCACCAAGCACAGGAGGTGACCCTCAGGACGTCCTGCGAGGCCATGAAATGTCTTCTGTTCAAATCCCTTCATGCAAAACACTGCAAGCACCAACCAAACAAGCTCAGGCAATGAGACTGAACAGAGCAATGGAATACAGGACAGGAGGAAACATAGGATTAAAAAATAGAGCATCAACCTGTGAACCAGGAGGCGACCTTGATTCCAGGTCAGGGCACATGCCCAGGTTGCAGGCTCCAACCCCAGTGGGGGGCGTGCAGGAGGCGGCCGGTTGATGATTCTCGCTCATCGTTTATGTTTGTATCTCTCTCCCTCTCTGAGGTCAATAAAAGATGAAGGAACTGAAGCCTAGAGGTTAGGTGAGTTGTCTGAGGAGGCACAGTGAGCTAACCAGGTTTTAGCGCCCCAACACACACTGTCGCCCTGGTCCCTTCACATCCTGTTCTGTATTTTTCAGCGGCACATAACCTTGAAGTTCTCCTGTAACCATCTCTCAGCAGGTGATCACAAACCTTAATGCACAAAGAGCCAGGACTTGCGGGGAAGGAGTCCATGAGTGAGGAACGGGGATAGCCCTGGTGAACTGAATCCCCTCGCCTGTTCTCACAGTGGCCGCCCTGCAGGGAGGTGATCACCATCCCCATTGTTCAAATCAAGACACTAAGGATCAAAGTGGCCAAACGGCCTAGCAGGTGGGCAGCTCTGGACCCACCTGAGCTCAGAAGTCTGCATGGGTTGTCACTACACACAAGGGAGGTACTGAAAGTGCTTTTAAAAACGAACCGTTTTCTACAGCATGACCACACTTTCTGTGTACTTACGCTTCTGCATTAAATGCATCAGGTCTTCTTAAGGTAGAAACTAACCTGAATGTTGTCTCTTTCAGCCTAAAAGACTGAAAACAGAAACTGTATTTGTTAGAAGGGTATCATAGGCAAAGATGTACCGACTCGATTTTGTTCTGAATTTGACAACGTTAAGTTTTAAAAAGGGAACATTGCTGCAGGGCCAATATTTCCTGCTTATGGTGATCACTAAACTACTTTACTTCTTAAACCAGCCACCTGGCTGGCCCGATCCAGCTACCAAGCCACCATTTCTGCCTTTTCTGCCATATTTCAGACAGCCTGGCTTTGGCCTTCCTGTTACTGTTTGTAAGGCTGTCTTTACTTCCCCTGCATATGAACACTACTCTTCATTGTCCATATTTCCATCTGTCCCCCACAATAGTAGAGTCACTGTGGACTCGGATTCTACCCCCGCGAGGAGCTGGGTTCCTGAGGAGCCTCTCCCAGCATGCTTTGGGAAATGTCTCTGGTGGCCTGACATACTGTAGTCAGGTCTCTTGTCATTACCGGGGACCATATCACACCTCTATTTAATAGCACTGTTTCATATACTTAACGTTTGTAAGACGGGGAGATCTCATATTAAATATTTTTACTATAATAAAATAATGTTCTCAGTTGACAAATACAGAGTGGGGGGAAAGTATGTTTACAGTTGTGAGTATGCGAAACACAGATTTTATTCTTGTATTATTATTCATTAATTATTGTGTTATTTTCCATACAAATAACTATAATCCTACTTTTGCCCCTCCCTGTATAAAAAGCAATTCACACAAATAGGATTTACATGAGTCGTAGGAGCCACGTTTTTTACCACACAAACTCAATCATTTATACAATGTCAAACCAAGTGTAAATAATTCTTAGATAAAAGAGGAAATCAAAACTGAACGGCAATTTATTTAGATATTAACAAAATAAAAACACTACAGATCCAAACGTGCAGGATGGGGACAAAGAGAACAATGTACAGACTTAAATAAGTTTGTTAGAAAATAAGAGTTGAAAATAAATAAATTAAATATTCAGTCTAAAAACTTAGAAAGAGAATCACAAAATAACCCTCAAGAAAGTAAAAGGGATTAATAGTAAAGAGGTAAATTAGTAATATAGATTTTTTTTAAAGTAAACGATCAAAAATATCGAAAGCAGGTTCTTTGAAAAGAGAACTTATGTATGCCTTTTACCAATATATTTGCATTATTAAGGAAAAAAGAAAGAAGATACAAGTTAGAAAAAACAATATGAATAAGAAAGGGTAAATAGGTATAGATGTAAAGAAAAGTTTAAAATTGCAAAGGGAGATGCACAGGTACATACAGAAAATTTGAAAATTTACATAAAAGACACCATTTTTAAAGAAAATACAAACCAGCAACTCAAAACGGACCATAAAGCTCCATAGATCAACAGAGAAGGAATGTTAAATCAGTCGCATTTTTCTTCCTACAAAATGCATAAGTCTTGGCTGACTTTATAGGTAATTTCTACCAATGTTTTTATTTAAAAAACCATAATCCCTATATGATTTAAATTGTCCCAAAGCATAGGAAACTATACAATAATTAATGATTTATTAATAAATTATCAAGAATTAATTATTAACAATCATTAATGAAGTATTAACAATAATAGAAGTGTTAGCAATATTTGCATTCCACACTTGCTGCACCCCCATATCCCAATGTTTATTTGTAAGGAGACAATAGTATCATCATGCAGATGATATAATTACCTGTCTAAAAATATATAAAATAATGAAGTAAACAATTATTAAAATGAACGGATACAGCTTAATAATGTGTAGGGAGAACGCTGGCTTTACTGGTGCCCACCCTCCCTCTGGCGCATCAGCGGGAGTTTCTGAGTTCCCCTGTCTGAGCACTGAACTCTCGTAATTAGCTGATTTAATAAATACCGTATTGACTGTCTACTGGGAGTAGACCCTTTAGGGAAGACATATTAACGATTGACTGATATTTTGAATTTTTATTATTAATTACATAATGTTTGCTTTCCTATTAAGAAACAAGTTGTAGATGTTTCCAGAATTGTAATCAATGCCAGTTTATGATGCTTGAGGGGAGGTTTTTTAAGAACATGGAAGATTTTATCTGAAATCAGTGAGCTGTCTTGATGGTTCTTATTTTTTGCTGTTTCCTGACCAGTTATGAAAATTGCTTGAAATGTCATATAAAGACGAAGAACTCAGGCATGCAATGGATATTGACTGGTATATTTTTCACTAACCTTTGCTGACCTTTTAGTCAATATGTTTTGAAGTTTACTTAACAAGTCAACATAATTTATTTTAGTTTAGATTTCAGTTGCCAGAGTTTTCCCCTTTCCTTGTAAACAGAAAAATACTGCCAGCCTCTACTGACATATGTGTTAAAAACTAGTTTCCTTGCAAATCATAAGTATCCTGCAATGGTATAGTTTTTTTTTCAAACCGAAGCATATTTAAGATGACCCTTTGTCTTTCGCCCTTTCATCTCACATGCCCTTATTCCTTTTAAAGAGCTATAATGTCTGGAAAGCTGTACAAACAATTAAGCTAAATCATTTTATAAGCAGTTCTATGAAATGCAAGACTGGTTTTTTTCTTAAGGTCCAAATGTGTAGCTCAGCTTACATGCGCATATAAGCATATTTTGCTTAAATTACATTTCCATCTGACAATATTAATTTCATCAAAGAAGCTTAGTATAAAATTAATTATAGCTATCATTTATGTTATTTCATCTTCCCCTTTTCATTGAAGCTTCAATGAGAATTCATCAACTGAAGGGCATGATTCACATTTTAACAACAATAATAATGGAAATAACCCAAACTACTTTTTTTTTCCCCCTCCTACTAGAATTCCGTGACTAAAGACTTATCTCTTAATGCCGTTGGAAATGTAATAATATATTGTGAGGATCAGGGGAAGTGCTCCCAATGGCTGTAATGAGAGCACATCTAGTCAGACTCTCCTGCTGACAAAGAACATTTATGTTTCATTGACTTTAGGGAATAACCTCCTGCAATTGTCTGAGAAACAAGTTCCAGGAACAAATCGGAACCAGTGTGCAAATGCCATCCCGTTGAGCATGAAGACAAGGGTATCTGCTTTTACTCACTCGCCAATTCCAGAACATTCTGCTCTATAAGGAAAGTGACCTCCACAGTCCAGCCACCTTCCCCCTGCCCAGGACCCCAGGCACCCACTGCTGGCAATGGAGTCGGCCCTCTAGGTCAGCGGTTCTCAACCTGTGGGTCTCGACCCCTTTGGGGGTCGAACGATCCTTTCACAGGGGTCGCCTAAGACCATCGGAAAGCACATATATAATTACATATTGTTTTTGTGATTAATCACTATGCTTTAATGACGTTCAATTGGCAACAATGAAATTGGGGGTCACCACAACAAGAGGAACTGTATTAAAGAGTCACGGCTTTAGGAAGGTTGAGAACCACTGCTCTAGGTATTGGCCCTGGGGTGCATCCAGGGTGCAGGAAGCAACCGCAGAGCAGGTAAGGATGCCATGTACCTCAGGCATCCAACTAGGGAGAGAGACTCCTCGGGACAGTCAGCCTTTCTGCAGTGTCCACGGGTCAGGACAGTTATAGGAAATTGATTCCATACCCTCAACTTCCAGCTGTGTGTTTTTCTCCAGCTGACCTGCCTGAGAACCGGAGAGGATTGCCCTGGTTCTCCTGCCCCTGCATCCCTTCACAGTTGCCCTGCCCTGCAGGGCTTTACTTCCGGAATGAAAGTCTTACCTGGCACCATTGTGAATGGAGCTCTGGTGGGAAAACTTCCAGGAGGCCAAAGAACAGGAAGATTCCAAGCAGGGGTGGAGCGCGGCCTCCCTCACTCATCATCCTCAGGTAACGGACGGGGAGCAGGCCTGAGGGCAGTTTCCTTTCACCGTCTTACCTCCTTCACCCCCCACGGAGCACTTCTGAGGGAGGGTCAGGGAAGCAAATGGGGTAGAAATGGGAGGAGTGCTCCTGGAGGAAACACGGGCCGGAGTGTCTCGGTTGCATGTTTTGCACGATTCTAAGAGAAGGAAAAATTCCCATGGTTTTTTCTATTACATGGCAGTATATCTTTAAGTACAAGGGATCTAGGGGGAATAGGTAAATTAATGTCTTATGTGTTCTTATGTTATTTGCCCAGGTAGAGAAAGCAGTGCATTAACCTTTGTTTTACATTAACCTTCGCATTACATTAGCTGCTGTAAACACATATTCATTTTTAACTAGGGTACCAACCTCTCACTTATCTGCATTTGCCTATGTTCATTTATTCCATAAACTTTACAGCTGAATTAAAAATAGATTATGTTATAGATTTCTACCATAAATCATGCATTTAGGCATAATATTTAATTCATCTCTTAATATGATGCATCTTTTAATTTAATGTGTCATTTATATACCCTACAATTAATATCGGTCATATAGTTTTTTGTGACAATTTTTACAAAAATATAAACCTATAGTCTTAAAAACATACCATCCTCTTACATGTAGATGTCAGACAAAATGTTTCTAAAATGTATTCTAGGATATAATTTCTTACATTCTAGAAAGCCAGTTTCATTTCATTTGCATAGGTTCCTCTTTTGCAGATTCCAATCTATTTTAATTATGTCAAATATATAGTTATAAAAAATTATATTTCATCATGAAATAAAGTTAGAATTTATTTATACATAATAATTCTTAAGTATCATAACTTTAAAAACTTTAAGATGACTCCCTAGATAGTTTAAATTTGGCATTGATATCTAGATCTGTGTTCAGAAATGATGGGTAAATTCCTGAAGTACAAAAGTCCAATTTTACAGAGTTCTTTTTTATCCCAATTTTATATAATTTTGGCTCCATAAACAAGAGATCTCTAAGTTAAAAATTAATAGGCATAACTGATAAATTATATGAAAGTCCTTTTAATATATTGCCCAGATCCTTTTGCAAATCAGATAGTTTTCAATTCTTGTCTTTTACAAAATTAATTATCATTATGAAGTCATCATATGTTAAATAATTAAAAATATTTTTTACTGTAGATTACTATATTCTTTTGGCATGCAGCTTAGAACTTCAAATAACTAAGTGCTATTCCTATATCAAAATGATTTCCCTTCTCACCAACTTTGTCAGCAAATTTTTTCAGTACCTACATCTAGATTAAGAAAGAAAGGAAGAGAGGAGAAGCAGGGAGGAGGCAGAGTAGGGGAGAGGAAAGGAGAAGGAAGAAAACGGGAAAGAGAGAAACTTGAAGTTGAACTCTGTCATGTTCTAGTGATAAATAATATTCATCACTAGATTCATAAACTGATAGTGGGAAAAACAGTTTGATCCATCACAATATCAGATGCATTTTCAACAGACTTTTCATTTCACATTTAATAATTGTCAAATTTTTCCAGAACTGGTTTGGCTCAGTGGATAGAGCGTCGGCCTGTGGACTCAAGTGTCCCGGGTTTCATTCCAGTCAAGGGCATGTACCTTGGTTGCGGGCACATCCCCAGTGGGGGGGGTGCAGGAGGCAGCTGATCGATGTTTCTCTCTCAGCAATGTTTCTGGCTCTCTATACCTCTCCCTTCCTCTCTGTAAAAAATCAATAAAATATATATATATATATTTTTTAAATTGTCAAATTTTATAATACACTAGAGGCCTGGTGCACAGATTTGTGCACCAGTGGGGTCCCTCAGCCTGGCCTTCAGGGATCAGGCAGAAACCGGCATTGACAGTCATGCATTCCTCTCCATCCTTGGGCCACTCAAAGACCCATTCTGATGTGTGTCCTTCATATCATTTGTGCCTTATTTAGCCAAAGTCATTTACTGGTGACATCCACCCATGGATATATGTTTCTCTTTCTTACTGTTACAGAAGTGAGGTATACCTTCTTGTGCATTAAACTAAAACTAATCGAAAGGTTATACTAAGAATCATTACTTTTGCCCTAAGCAAGTCCATCTCTCATGGGGTCTAGAGTAGCCTGAAGTCCTATACATAAAGAGTAACACTTGGCATGACTTGGCCCTTACCACAGAATGGTTTCTTGAGTTTTAGGAATTCTTTCAGGAATGTGGAAACAATCAAGCTACAATGTCTGAAACACCATTGTCTACATACACAGCTGACTTAAATTGTTTTTAAAAACCATGACTTTCAATGTGATTTTCCTGGAAACTATTAAAAATAATTATCTGAATCTAGCTTTTGGCAAAAAAAAAAAAAAAAATCTTTAGCCTTTTAATTTCGTTGCTTCTATATCTTTAAAAGTAATTTTAATTTTATGAATTTCAAATTGTCTTTTTAACATGTCATTTTAACAGTGACAATTTTAGAGCAATCAATTGATTCTGTAGTCCATACTATTTCTTGCGCTAAGCGTCATGCCATCTTAAACACTATTGCTAACTCATTCTGTTTGTTTCTCTCTGGGTATCAGGAGAATTGACTTGTCTAAAAGCCAAGGACAAGCAATAGAGCTGATGGATTTTCAATGATGCACTCACAAAGGCCAATCCACACAATTGTATCAAATATTCAAGCTTTAACTCTATTGCTTTTGCCTCTTAGTTTTGAACAATTCTTCTAACGTTAAAATGATCCCTCTTCCCCCTATCATGTGCCCTAAATTCTTGCTCCCTCCCTGTTATAACTGCCTCTTGCAAGAATATTTGAGACTAGTTCACAGTGGAGTGTAATTGATTGTTTTCAATGTGTGGGCATGGGGATAAAGGCTGTTCCAGTTGAACTGGAAGTTAATCGTTAAGCTAGAAGAATGCCTTTTCTACATAAGAATTTCAGATGTGTGGCTGAGAAAAAGATGTTTCAGTGGAGAAGACTTTCCCATCCTGAAACTCAGCCTATGTCTTCTAGGCCATTAGCCACGGAGCAGGCTAGTCCACCCTGCCTGGGACCCTGTGGCGGCTCTGGGAGAAGAGCCCAGCCTGCATACTTGGTGCCTTCTGATAACACTGCAGGCATTTGCCATCACTTGAAGATTTAGAATTGCAAAGGAACCTTCATGATGCTTTCTTTTCTTCTTTTACTTTATTTGGTCACTCCAGAAAAATCTGTTGACCACCTGCTGTGTGCCCGGATGGATACTAAGTGCTATGAATACAGTTGTGAAGAAGAAGTCCATGGCCTTAAAGGAGATATATCTAATGTGGGGGTCAGGGAATGAGCAGCTAAACTACAATACAATAAGATAAAGGCGTTGTAAATGGGACAGTAGTGGCCTCCGGAAGTATAGAAGAGCTCCTAACCCAGCTTTGGGAGGTCAATGAGGGTGTCCAGAAGGAGGTGATGGTTCAGCCAAGCCCTAAAGGACCAATCAGGGTGAGCCAGGCAAAAAGGAGGAAGAAGAATATACTGAGAAGAGTGAGTGAGCAAAGGCTCTGGGGTTGAGAGTGAGTGTGTTTCATTGGAGGACCACTTCCAAAACAATGAGTGAAGGGGGGGTGAGGGGTCGGGCAAAAGGCAGAGAAGGGAACTGGGAGGGAAATCAAGGCCCAGTCCTGGAGGACTTTGTAAGCCACTATACAGAACTTAAATTTAACTCTGAGGTGATGAGAAACAATTGTAGGATTTTCAACAGAAAAATGACAGAACCAAATATACATCCCAGAAAGTTTATTCTGGCAGCAGCATAGAGATGAGATTGAAGATAGGCAAGCTGGAGCCAGGAAGCCAGTTAGAAGGCTGCAGCAGTAACAAAGGAGAGTGATGCTGGGGCTTGAGCTAAGGTAAGAAAGCTGAGGTGGAGACGAGCACACAGGCACAGCGTTACCAGGTAGTGGGGTCACAGGCTTGATCATTGAGCAGATGGGGTGGTGGTCAGGAAAAGAAGAGTCCAGGATGACAAAGGAACAAAGGGCGTATCACCCCTTGACATGGAAATCCTGAAAAATAAATAGTTGGGTTCAGTTTGGGATCCTAAAGAAAGGATGCTGTGGCCCTAGCCTGTTTGGCTCAGTGGATAGAGCGTCAGCCTGCGGGTCCCTGGTTCAATTCTGGTCAAGGGCACAGAATTGCCAGGGTTGCGGGCTCCATCCCCAGTAGGGGGCGTGCAGGAGGCGGCCGATCAATGATTCTCATCATTGATATATTTCTATCTCTCTCTCTCCCGCTCCCTTCCTCTCTGAAATCAATAAAAATATTTTTAAAAGAAAAGAAAAAGTAAGGCTGCTGTGGGGCGCCGATGTCATGGCCAGCAATAAGAATGGCCCCCCATGGAAGGGCCCGCCCAGACTGTCCACACGTATGTGGTGCCCTGGCTGGGGAAGAGGAGAGAGACTCTCGTTGGAGATGAAGACTTGAGGGTTATCAGCACCTAAACAGTATTTGAATCTCAAGAGTAGATGAATTCCCCATCACCACAGACAGTAAGTAGAATAAGAGGGCCAAGAATCTGAATAAACTCTGCTGTTTACTGAACAGCAAAAGGAGAGAAATCCAAAAAAACACACTCAAGAAAGAGGATCCAGTAAAGCAGAGAAAGGAAAAAGGGAAAAGGTATTTGCAGTTTAGGTAAATTGCCACCAGGTGGAGTGTGGTCTCTAAATTAGAATCTCTTCTCAGAATTTAAAATTCCCGCAAATATCCTGACCTGGTCTGATAAGATGCTTGCACTTCAGAGCTTCCCAAATGAACACATTAGCTTTAGACCTAAATTCTAAATCTCTCCCTTAAAAAATCGTACACAGCATACTACTCTTTGTTATGTCAGGTTCAGACAGGAAGTATTGGAAAGAGCATATTCCCTGAGGCCAGGCCGTTCTGATTGCAACCCACAGGTCCAGGCGTAGCTCTCTGACCTTGTCACTTAGTCTTGCCTTGCCTCCGTTCCTTCATCTGTAAAATGGTGATGGTGGTATTGTGTCACCAATACAGGGCTGCTGGGAGCAGGAGCTACGCAGCGCCCCTGTAGTAGCTGCTGTCCTACAGTCGGCACTCCTTTAATATTATATCTTTGACAGGATTGCAACTGTGACAATCATTTTCACTGCAAGAATTTGCTTTTGCAAGAAGTGCTCCCCAGAAATTCCAGGCTTCCTGAGCCTGTGGAGTTGCCACATCATCAAGAGCCACCAGGAGGCGGTATTGCCTCTTAGGGGATCCTAGGTCTGGGGATCCTGGGTGCTAAGCACCGAGTTCTGTTTTCCAGAACACCACTTTCCATCATGCTAGGATCTTACAAAATAACAGTTGCCACAGAGTAAACCTGAACCACTTTGCATGTGCATATCAACAATCTATAATAATAAAAGGGTAATATGCTAATTAGACTGGATGTCATTCTGGACATCCTTCTGGATGAAGCCAGGACCAGAGGGAAGCTGCCCAGGTCCCGGGTGCCTGCCAGCAGCCAGAGGAGGGAAGCCCGGGTCCTGGATGCCAGGAAAGCCGGTGCCAGCAGCCGGGGGAAAGAAGGCCTACTTTTGCACGAATTTCGTGCATTGGGCCTCTAGTCTATATTATAAAAGGCAGTGGCCATAACGCCGTAATGCCGTAATGACCAAACGACTGGTCACCAGGAGGTGCACTGATGGGTCTCAGTGCGCGGCGGGTCTGGGGTCTCGCACGATTTCATGCGCTGGGCCTCTAGTAATATATATGATTTGAAACAAACCTTAATGAAAAGAGCGACTTAGGTACACATCACATACCTTCCTGATTCCCTTAAACTGTTTTTAATTATTTCTTAATCTAACCTGGGTTTTCATTCCCTCACATTAATTGCAATTCATTCTTATGTTTGCAGAAAACGAATAGCCCGTGGGCCGCGTGCTTAACCTTAGAGTTTGGCAGTGCTGTCCATGGAAAAAGCCCTTGGTCCTTTTCACCTGCTGGCGGATTAAGTCCCTCATTAAGTGGCTTAGGCAAGCCACTTCAGCCAGTGCTTGTAAGAAAACCTTGGCATCGGGATGCGATTTCAGAGCCTGGCCCTCTTCCGCTGCCTGCCTTTGTCCGCGCTGAGAAAGAAAACACTCACTGGCCCTCTGAGCCCCGTGACCCTTGACTGCTACTGAAAGCCTGGTTGCCCGAGCTACGCTGGCTCCTGCGCAGGCCCCTGGTTTCGTGCTGGCCACTGCCGCCCCCCAGCGGGCAGGCGCTCTGGGGGGGGGGGGGGGGACTGCTTTCACCGGCCAGGGTGGGGGCGGGGTGCTTGGTGAGCTGCAGTGCTCGGCCTCCTGGACCCAGGTAAGCCTTTCCCCTACAGCTGGCAAACATGTTCTTTTCTTCTTCTCAAACTTTTAAACAATTCTGAATGCTAAACAATAAAAAAAATATATTTTTAAATATATATATATATATATATATTTGAATTTTTACAGAGAGGAAGGGAGAGGGATAAAGAGTTAGAAACATCGATGAGAGAGAAACATCGATCAGCTGCTTCCTGCACACTCCCTACTGGGGATATGCCCACAACCAAGGTACATGCCCTTGACCGGAATCGAACCTGGGACCCTTGCATCCGCAGGCTGATGCTCTATCCACTGAGCCAAACCGGTTAGGGCAATAAAAAATATTTTAAAACAACTTTTTAAAGCATTGTTTTTCTAAAGGCGGTGAAACTACTCTGATACTGCATGGCAGATTCCTGTCCTTACACATTTGTCCAGCCCCCAGCAGGTACACCACCACGGAGAACCCTAATGGAAGCTACCGTGTGGCCCTTGGGTGGTAACAGCATGTCCGTGTAGTTCATTCACTGTAACAGACACCCCTCTGGTGCAGGATAAGGACAGTGGGGGAGGCTGTGCCGGGTGGGGACAGCGGGTACATGGGGACTCGGTACTCCCTGCTCAATTTAACTGTGAACCTAGAACTGCTCTTTTTAAAAAGCCTATGTTCACTGTCATTGGTATGAGTTTCTGCCTGTGATGTCGGTCCTCAAGGCATCCAGGAAGGAGGAAACAGGAGGCACGCTGTGTGAGTAGGTTTACCAGATGGCTATCGAGCACCGACTTCGTACTGGAGAGTGTGCAATGGGAACACCCCGCCCGTGAGCCAGACGGACCCAGCTCCTGCCCTCAGGAATCCTGTAGTTGAAAGAAAGGAAAAGAAATAAACTAAGTCACCCAACTAAATGCTTCATTTCACTGTGGTAAATGCGAAGAATGTGCTATGAGAGCGTTCCCCGGGGTGCAGCTAGAAAGGGCTATTTCTCTTCCCTTGGCATTTGTTCCCACTCCTTCTTCAACATCAACATGCTGAGTAGTTAGAGGTTAGTGCAATTGGGTAGCTGAGTTAGTGCAGTGGTATCAGTTCATCACCTCTTCCTCCACCCAAGCCTCTTAGCCCCAGAGAGCTGGAGGGTTGCTACTGTGAGCATCTTTGAGGTGACGCTTGTGTAGACTTCACCTGGTTCTCTCCAAAAAGGCAATGCTGCAGTTCCAAAGGCCCCCAGACCCATCTCACACCAGTCAGGATGGCTGTATATTTTATTTTTTTTAAATAGGAAATTGTAAGTGTTGACAGGGATGCAAAGAAGTTGGAGCCTTTGTGTATTGTTGGTAGGAATATAAAATGGTATCGCTGCTATGAAAAATAGTATTAAAGTTATTCAAAAAAATTAATAGATTTGCCATATGATCCAGCAATTCCACTTCGGGGTGTGCACCTAAAGAATTGAAAATGGATCTCAAAGAGGTGTTTGTACATCCATATTCGTGGCAGCATTATTCAGGACAGATAAAACATAGACACAATCCTACTGTCTACCAATGGGTGAATGGTAAGCAATATATGTTATACACTTAACAGTGGTCAGCAAACTCATTAGTCAACAGAGCCAAATATCAACAGTATAACGATTGAGATTTCTTTTGAGAGCCAAATTTTTTAAACTTAAACTATATAGGTAGGTACATTGTTATTAACTTAATTAGGGTACTCCTAAGGCTTAGGAAGAGCCACACTCAAGGGCCAAAGAGCCCATGTGGCTCGCAAGCCACAGTTTGCCGACCAAGGCAACTAGTACATACAATGGATTATTATTCAGCCTTAAAAATGACCCTGAGGGCATTATGCTAAGTGAAATACGCCAATCACAAAAAGACAACTACCGTATGATTTCACTCATCTGAGGTATCTAGAACAGTCAAATTCATAGAGACAGGAAGTAGAAGAGTGGTTGTCGGGCTTTGAGGGGAGGGAGCAATGGGGAAGGATTGTTTAGTGTGTATAGAGTTTAGTTTTGCAAGATTATAAATTCTGGAGGTGGGTGTGGTGATGGTTGGATGACAATATGAATGTGCTTAACTCCCGTGAATTGCACACTTAAAAATGTTTAAGATAGCAAATGTTTTCTTATGTGTATCTTACCACAATAAAAATAACTGGGGAGTGAAGCATCCGGAAGGCGAGACATTACTACCTTCTTTAGCTGCCCTGTCAAGTTTTTAACCCGCTTACTCACAAACCCGGTGTGGCAAACTGTGAAACCAGGCGGAAGGTGACCAAGTGCTTTCGTCATCTTGGTCCTCTATTCTCTCCTGCCCTCTGCCTCTCCTAGAGTAATTGTTTACTTGGTGAGTCAGAGAAAGGTGAGCATGCAGGATGTATTAAACAATGGGAACAGGGATCTTGAGATAGTGTGCCCCAGATTTAGCAATCCCCACCAGTTGAGAAGACAAGGGTGTGAAGAAATGGAAACTCACATCCGTGGCCAGTGGGAGATCCGCTGAGAGAACCATAAGAGAGAGAGGCACCACCTTCCAGCAAAACAAAATCATCTCTAACTGTTGACCAAGCCATTCTACCTCTGGAACGTTTTGTTGTGTTGTTGTTGTTAGAAATGCAAGTGGGCAAAGACACATCCATCAGGATGGAATGCCAATTGCAGCACAATTTAATACAACAAAAAGCAATAGATAGCCCGAGTGTCCATTACTCAAAGAATGGTTAAATAAATGATGGCACATCCATACAATAAAGTACTACGCACTTCTCAAAAGAGCACGAGGTAGGACTATATAAACCGAGTGGAAATAAGTCTATGATATAGAAAGTAAAACCAGTAAGTAGCAAGACGCTATGTCTAAAATCTCATAGCATTTAAAAGCACAATGTTCACATGTGTTTGTATGGGTATTTTTAAAAGTCTGGAAGGCTGTGCAGATGACTAAAGGAGCCTATCCCTAGGGAATGAAATGCCTTTTTCTTTAGATGACATATTTTTATTTGCTTTGACTATTGCTTGTGATGAGTATGTATCAGTAAGAAGAAATTATTTTAATAAAGTAATTTTTACATTTGAGCTGCTACAGACCAGGCTGGGAATAGTAGACTCATCCTTAATATTGATACTTGTTCTGTGACGGTTCACAGGTTTGATGGGAAACAGCCCCTTCCTGTTCAGGCCCCCTTTCCCGCACCCGGCATTCTGTATGAAAGGATGTCTGAGGATCGTGGAGACAAGAAGGTAGAAGAGAATGACAGGGCAAGACGGGGAGGTGGAAAGGAAAGTAAGAACCTGCCCAAATGAAAAGCAGTCATTAACACTGTGTATGTGGAGTATTTATGATACGGTAAAACATATTAAAAAACAGAATTCAAAGATGTTTCATTTGTATGATCATAACTAGAAAAGAGACAATCATTTGGCAAAGGTCTGGGGGTGCAGGGTGGAGAGCGTCCATGGAGGAAAAGGGGGAACATCTGTAATATTTTCAATAATAAAGATCATTTTTTTTTTAATCAAAGAAGTAAATGGACTCCCCCAGCCTCCAATAGGGACCCTGGAGGAAAGTAAACAAATGCCAACCATGGTAGACCAGAGAGCCCGGGCTGTGAGGCGGGATTTTTTACTTCCTCACGTTCTACATTTTGTTAAATGAGCGGATCATTGGTCGTGTAAACAACCACACGTTTATTTGAGATGTGTTATCACTCCCAACACTTCACCCTCCCCAGTACCACCAGAGGCACAGCTCCCAGCACAGGGCACAGGCGTGCCTAGCTCTAAACTCATTTCCACAGCCTGTGTGTCTCGATTCTGAGAAGCCCATCAAGTTCAGAGCTTCTGTCCGCAGCAGGACAACCTGAGGATCCCATGCTTTCCCCAAGGACTCCAGGGCGGGGCAGTACCATCCGTGGCTGTCAGGCCTGGGACTCCGAGGACATTTCATAATGTGCGTTCAGCGTCCTCAGAACCTCAGGGTGAGAGCCCAGGACATGATGGAAAAGGGTCTTTGCTGCTTACATGTTATCTGGAAAGCTGACGTGAGAAACCACGCGTGTTTAACAAAAGCCATCTCTGGCCCTCTCATGCGGCTTCGGGCCTACTGAATGGCCCTCCCTGGCCGGAGGCCCTCGCACCCTGCTGTCTGGTGAGCATTTGTGTTGGAGGCCTGTCTTGGTTTCGTTTGTTTGCTCACAGCCCCCAGCTGGGCAGGCTCCCTCTCTCATTTCTCGTAACATTTTTTGAAAGAACGGGGCCTCTGATGCAGGGCCTCACAATGAGGTCTCGGGTTCCCTGTGAAATGGGAAGTTTTCAGCACCGAGGGGAGCCGAGAGCGGGGAGGGGCGCCGGCTCCCTCTGACCTGTCAAAGCCCCAAGGATGTCACTCGGGTCCCGTAGGTCAGGTTTCTCGGAAACTGCCGCACACTCAGGAGAAGAAGTGCTCGTCGTTTTCTAACATCAAAACCTAAGGAGTCGCCGAAACCGGTTTGGCTCAGTGGATAGAGCGTGGGCCTGCGGACTGAAGGGTCCCAGGTTCGATTCCGGTCGGGGGCATGTACCTGGGTTGCGGGCACTTCCCCGGTGGGGGATGTGCAGGAGGCAGCTGATCGATGTTTCTCTCTCCTCGATGTTTCTAACTCTCTATCTCTCTCTCTTCCTCTCTGTAAAAAATCAATAAAATATGTTTAAAAAAAAAAAAAAAAACGAGTCAGGCCAGCAGCTGCCAGGTTCTTCCTGAAAGCGTGTCACAAGGGCAAGTTCAATCCCTAACCATCTCCTTCAACACTCACCCCTGCGCTTTAGAATCCCCTCCACATCCAGACCTGAAGATCTCTGGGTATTTGGTTTGACTGATGTTTCTTTATCTTGAAATAATAAGTGCTAGTTTCTCTGTGCTAAACTGTCTCCCCCTGTTATCAGAGTTCAAAGTGTCACTATTGCTGTTTGGTTTTGCTTTGCTTTATTTTATTTTATATTTATGTATTTATTGCTGCAAAAGCTTTATTGTTTCATGCGGTCCGATGCATGGGAGAGGGCTCCAGGGTGGTTAAAAGGATGCCTACTGGTTCTAGAGAGAGGCTCAGGCAGAAGCCAGACACCAGGGGGTGCAGAGGGGCCCCTCAGAGGCCTCTGGGCTCCACAGGCTCCTGGTCGTGCTTGAGGGGGAGCCTTTCCAAGAGACACTCGCCCAGCCCAGCCTGGGGCCTAGCAGCCTGGAGGTGAGTCAGGTGTCACCCGTCTTCCTGATGAGTTTCACCTCCTCGCCCCGGAAGTGATTCTCCCGGAAGTCACAGAGATAGTTTAGCATCTTTAAGAGACGCTGCCCTCACGCTTCTTCTCCACCAACTGGCGGAGGTCACACGGTCACAGTGGAAACTGAAGCCCAGAGAGAGGTAGGTGTGGGCCCCGCAGAGGAGCTGGCCAGGTGGTGATGGCAGCCTCCACCTCGGGGAATAATTCCGACAAATTTGGGCTCTCATGGTTGGGGGCAATAAGGAGTTCAGGTCAAAAACCGGTGTTGGCTGCTCTCAGAGGCTGAGGATGGCTGAGGTCGTTCCGGAGGTGGGCATTGGGAAAGAGGTTGGAGGGAGGCCAGAGGCTGGAGGAAGGGGTGTCCCTGGTCCGTTCTGTCCAAACACTGTTGAAGCAAGAGGCAGATTCGGAACTAACCAGGGCACTGCCTGCTTTGCTTTATTTTATTTTTTTAATTCTTTATTGCTTAAAGTATTACATGAGTCTCCTTTTTCCCCCATTGACCTCTTCCTGGTCACTCCCATCCCCCAGCACATGCCTCCACCCCCCTAGAGTCTGTGTCCATGGATTATACTCATCTGCATGCATACAAGTCCTTTGGCTGCTCTCTCACCCCCCCACCCTGCCTTCCCTCTGAGGTTGGGCGGTCTATTTGATGCTTTATTTTAAAAATACTTGACTTGTAGCAACTCAAGGGAATAGGAGGAGAGAGTTTATAGTGACCATGAGCCATGAGCTTCATCCTATATAATAAAACCCTAATATGCAAATCGACTGAATGGCAGAATGACCAGTCGTTATGTTGCACACTGACCACCTGGAGGAAGACGCTCAGTGCAGGAGCTGCCCCCTGGTGGTCAGTGCACTTCCACAGGCGGAGCGCCTCTCAGCCAGAAGCCGGGCTCACGGCTGGCGAAAGCAGTGGCATTAGCGGGAGCCTCTTCTGCCTCCACGGCAGCACTAAGGACCCCACAGGGAGCGGGCCTAAGCCGGCAGGTGAACATCCCCCGAGGGGTCCTGGACTGTGATAGGGCACTGGCCAGGCTGAGAGGCCCTCCCCACCCCCCACCAGTGCACAAATGTCATACACCAGGCCTCTGGTATAAATATAACGTGTTTTGTTTTTAATTTAATTTTCCCAGCAATGTAATATTTCTATAGATGAGGAAAGTGATGCTCAAAAATAGATGCTGGTTGTTCCAGTAGGAATAGTTTCCCCCATTTTATTAAAAACTGGGGCTCAGAGAGGTTAGCTATTTGCTTAACATCATGTGGCTTGCTGAAGAGAGATAGGATTTACCCCAAGTCTGTCTGTCTCCCAGCTCTTGCTTGCTAGGCTTCTTTGAGTCCCTAACAGGAACACGTCGATGAGATGGTGTCACAATCATTCTCCTTTTATTCAGTTACTTTTTATTTATTTCTATTAATGTCAGAGAGGAAGGGAGAGGGAGAGAGAGAGAAACATCCATGATGGGAGAGAGAATCATCAATCGGCTGCCTCCTGCATGCCCCACACTGGGGATCGAACCCTCAACTCAGGCATGTGCCCTGACCAGCAATCAGACCATGACCTCCTGGTTCATAGATCAGTGCTCAACCACTGAGCCACACCGGCTGGGCCATTCTCATTGTATAGGTGGGAAAATACGGTTTAGAGAAGTTAAGTAACTTGTCCACAAGTCTACTGAGTGAGCTACAGAAGATATGGTGACCCAGGCGGTCTGACTTTCTGAACCGCTTCATGGACTGTGTCCCCAGAAACACTCTTAAAGAATCTGCTCCAATAAAAACAAGGGAGAAAGGGCCTTAGGTGTGCAAGGTACAAAATGCTAATTTCCAAAACAGTGAGAGGAAGAGAGAAGCAAAAGGAACTGGCTGTGACGCGAGGCTTGGCCACGGAGCTTGGGCTCCTCCACAAATACGGTACAAACCCTTCCTTGGTATTCCCAGGAGGGCCCGTGGGCACCTGGTCATTTCTCCTGGCTGTTGCCCAGGAAACCTCGCAGCTTCCGAGCCAGGAGGCCAGAGCTGTGTGGGGGAGGCCGCTGTGCATGGCGGGGTGGGCGGCCGAGGCTCAGCCAGGCCTGCGGTTTGGGGTGGGCTCACTCGTGCGGTGTTCTGGGGGTGCGCGGTGTTCTGGGTCCGGGGAGAGCTCTGTCCAATGAAGGAGGGAGCCATCCTCCACACGGGGGCCAGGCCACTGCCCCATGTAGGGAGGGCACGGCGGTGCCAGTTCATAGCGGGGATGGTTCTGCGCCCATCTGCGTGCGCCCAGGCCCCTCTGCCCATGGTGAGCAATGGCGAGGCCTCTGCAGGCACCCGGACCGACCGGGCGGGGCTGCCCTGCTGGAGGAGATCAGCCACAGCTTAGCTACCTCGGAGCCTCAGAGGAAGCAAAAGCAGGTCCCCGTGTAAACCTACACCCTGGGAATGTGCGACCCAATTTCTCTCCGGCTTTGTCTGAGCAATTAAGAGACGAGATAAGAAACTGTGAGAAGGAGCCGTGTTTTGAATGTCGGCCGCAGCTCGTTGCCAAGAATAAGACAAAGCAGAGCTCAGGCAGGAGGCCGAGCGGGAGGAGGCAGGTCCTGGTGGGGACGTGTGAGATCGATGGCCTCCAGCTCCTGCGCTTCACAACAAGGCCACCCGCCCGAGTGCCTCCTGGGGAGACGGGTGCAGTGTTTCCTCCCGGTGGGAGGTGAGGAGGCAGCCGGAGAGAGCGCGCCTCATTACGCAGAGGAGCCCGCGTAAGGCCGCTCTTCGCCACCGCCGGGGTCCTTCCGAGAAGGCGGGTGGTGAAGGGGGCCAAGGGCCAGCGGCCCTTCATCTCATAAAACCCGACTACCTGCAACAGGTGCACCAGCACAGACACTCCGCGGAGCCATCGAGACCTGCGGAAAGCAAGCTCCCCGAGCTGCAGGTGATGTGGCTGCCGGCTAATGATGGTATTAATTATACGGGGAACACTGCAATGCGCTCATAAAATGGGTGTCTGCACCCTCATCATTTAGCATCTCATGCCATGATGATAAAGCAATCATGACAGGATAACAAACAAGCTTCCTGTTTATTTCTTTCCCTCGCTGAGAACTAGACTTTGAAAGTCAAATCACAAAGTTTGGAGAAAGTGGGTAGAGACGTGATGTCGGCAGTGGAGAGAGCAAGGAAGAGATCAGATGGATGGATGGGGGGGAAAAGACTTATTTCCTATGATAAATACTCTCCTAAAGTGAGATCAGAACGAAGGTGGCAATTTCCCCTGGCTGGTCATAGTAGCATTCTGTTGGTATGTTTAAAAATACCCAAACCAGACGATCAATGTTGATGCTTCTCTCTCGTTGGTGTTTCTCTCTCTACCTCTCCCTTCCTCTCGCTCTAAAAAACCAATACAAAATGGGGTTTTTTAACTGCTCAAACTGCGCTGGCCAGTGTGGGCCACTCGTTTGGTTGGAACATTGTCCCATACACAGAAAGGCCACAGGTTCGATCCTGGGGCAGGGCACGTACCTAGGTTTCAGGTTCGATCCCCAGTCCAGGCATGTGCTGGAGGCAATCCATCAATCTCTCTCTCTCTCTCTCTCTCTCTCTCTCTCTCTCTCTCTCTCTCTCTCTCTCTCTCTCCCTGTCTCAAAAAGAAAAGAAAATGTTCTTGGGTGAGGATTAAAAAAGAGAGACGTATTCGATGGTATGTGGCATATCTCCATAAAGCTGTTACCGAACGTACACTACATTTTTTTAATGCCCAGAGCCTTTGGAAGAACAGCACCTTCAGAGGGCCGTGGAGGCCGGGTGCACGCTGGGAAGGAACATGAGGTCGCTGTCATGCACACGCAGCACCTGTCACTCCTAGGACTGCTCAAGGTCCCGCCGTTCACAGGCCCGAGGCTGAGCAGGGCAGGCGGTGGGAGGTGGAACGCGGGCGGGAAGGAGCTGGGAGGGTGGAAACTGCCAGGGAGAGCACGAGGGCAGGAAGGGGTGGGTGGAGGAGCAGGAGGGCGCGTCCGGAGAGAATCCAGGCAGCGACACACCCACCAGCACCAGTGCCAAGAGCCGGCCAAGATCCTTATCATGGCAGTTTAGTAAATTGCGCCTCATAAAAATTAAGGGCAATTGGGAAGGAGGACTGGGGACCCGGGCAGCAAGGCGTGGCAAAGCCTGACTTACCCGGAGTCCTGAAACAACCTCTCAGGAGAGGGTCTACCCACAGTGCCCTGCCTGCTGTCACCCGGCAGAAACCCCCCGAGGGCCGGCCATGCAGCTGCCTCCCGCCTGCCCGCTTGCTTCCTCGGCATTTCTCAACGCCGAGCCCTGCTCAGTCAGTGTGTTGATAGGTGCAGTTTTCAAAACATTGGCAAGTCCTCATTGCGGTGACTCAACTGCCTGTTTGTTTGTGTCTAATGGAGAGGAGGAAGCAAATACTCTTTTCTATTTCAAAGAAAAAAGGAATAATTTGATTATTGACTCACCCTTGATTGCTCCTGGAGTACTGTCCCTGGGACCAGGGCAGGGAGTCACCGCAGGTGTGGATAAGTTACAGTATTGGTGCACAGATCCGGTCTCAACTGGTTCCTCAGGTTAGGGAGGTGAGGGTGAACACCAAACTGGCAAAGGTAGGTGGTGGATGAATGTGGAAAACCCTTTACGTCAGATTCCCAGGAATTCAGAAATGGTGATAAATCTAACCTGGAGGAAATTCACCTTTCATTTATTTCTTTTAAATGGCAGGGAAATTAATAATGTGCAAAAGCATTGGAGAAAACACTGTTTGATCTACCGAGGCAAGCGGTGCCTCACCTTGCTCCGGCATCAACAGCCACACGCGTCTGTTTCAAATGGGCACATCGTGGCCTATATTTCATAAGCACGGTCGTGAACTCAGCCAGTGGTAGACTGTTTTTCTTTTTTTAAATTTGAACCATCCATCTTTCATGTATAAAGTAAAATAAAAATCAGGTAGGTAGAATTCCTTGTTAATTTAAAAGCATATACTCTAGACTCATATGCAGTATGTGTGTTGCTATGTTCTGAGATTAAATTTGTATTTAGCTGAAGGTCACCTCATTCTGGAACCTTGAACACTGTATCACAAGGAACAAAGTCATTTTATTCGGGAGACTCCCAAGTTCCCTGACCTTTGGTGTAGATAACTTGTGGGTTAAAAGATGGCATCGTCCTCTGGAACCCCGTCTTCTCTGTTCCCCTCGAGTATTTCCACAGAACCAGGCATCAGGATGAATCAGGGTGATTGTATTTCCTGAGT
The DNA here is from genome assembly GCF_014108235.1 of Myotis myotis. Lineage (NCBI taxonomy): Eukaryota > Metazoa > Chordata > Mammalia > Chiroptera > Vespertilionidae > Myotis > Myotis myotis. The sequence continues at coordinate 5,427,372 of NW_023416401.1, read as the reverse complement.
AGTCAAAGGAACAGCCAGTAGGACAGAGGTTTGGCTCCATCTTCACATCTTACATCTATACCTACAGCAAAATCCTCCACACCACTGATAAGATGTGTCACCTCTCTTCTCTATGGAGTTGCCCAGTCACCCCCTGGCCTATTCGATTCTGGAAGGTACGTGTGATCAGAAAGCTGCCCCTGAGCCATCCCACACATGAGAGTTCAAGAAGGAGAGCAGAAGTCCTCTCTCTGGCCACCCAGTGTTGCCTTGACTCACTCAGCCAGGTTCGCTGACTCATTTGTTCTATGAATACTAACTGGGTTCTCCTTCATGGGAATCAGAGGAGAAAGGAGTTGGACTCCCTTCGCCCTGGGGCCTGTGCATCTGGAGGTTCTGGGTTTGGGGAGGGAATGTGAAGCCAGATTTGCACGGAAGCAAACATCACCTAAGTCTGTCAGAAAAATAGAAAAACAGATATGCCTGTTTTCTATCTTTTTTATTAGGCAGTGAAGATGGGTGGAGAGGGAGAGAAACTCACTCCTCTCTGGGATTAACTCAAAAAGCCTTTCAAGGAGATGGGAGCTGAGAGGGGTTTGCAAGGTTGTTTTCAACTCGAGATCAAGGGGAGCTGGGGCTCCAGGTGCGAGTCACATGGCCAGCAAGGAAACTGACATGGGAAACTGGGCTGATGGGAAACCAGTGCTTTGAGATTTAGGTACAAGAAGAGAAATATTAGCAGGTGAGTTTGGAAAAGAAGACTAGACCAGTGGTCGGCAAACTCATTAGTCAACAGAGCCAAATATCAACAGTACAACGATTGGAATTTCTTTTGAGAGTCAAATTTTATAAATTTAAACTATATAGGTAGGTACATTGTTATTAAATTAATTAGGGTACTCCTAAGGCTTAGGAAGAGCCACACTCAAGAGGCCAAAGAGCCGCATGTGGCTCGAGAGCCGCAGTTTGCCGACCACTGGACTAGACTATTTACTCAGGGACATTAGTCAAGAATCTGTTAGGTACTGGACCCCCTACTAAGTCGTGGGGACAAAAGTTTACCTAAAGATTTTCTGCCCAAAGTGAGCCCGCCAGCCAGCTGCATCAGCATCACCGGAGTCTGATTCCAAATGAATAATTTCAGACCCCACGCCACAGCCAAAGAGTCAAAATTTGCGTTTTTAACAAAATCCCCAGGTGACTACCGTGCAGGTAAGCTTGAGAACGACTGGAGTAACATATTGTCCACATTCAAGGAGCCTACGTCTTATTGGAGAAGGTAGACAAGCAGACCATTCAATGTAGTGCAGTGATAAATGGGGAAGGGAGACAAGAACAAGAATGGGAGATGCTGAGGCCAGCAAATCAGATCAAGGGGAAGGTCGCGGGGGGCAAAAAAGAACAGTTGTGCAGCCGTGTCCCCAATGGGGCCCGAAGGTGCCACAGTGCAGGCTGCCTACTGAAGACATTGACCATTAAAGAGAAGGAACCTCAACGTTTCCTTTACTGCCTGATCCTCCCCCACCGCTTCTTTGGTACCAGCTTCCATCATCTCCTGCCCGCACCATGCAACACCCTCTCTACTGGCCGCTGAGCCCCATCCATTCTGCCCGTCACCCCAACCCCCACCCAGTGTATCATACTGCAGCCAGAACCTTTGCAAAACATCAATCTGATCTCATCATCAGATGAAAGTCTACTTTTTAATGTTTTTCATTGTTTTTTGATGAGAGAGGAAGGGAGAAAAGAAAGAGAAACATCCATGTGAGAAACTGATTGGCTGGCTCTTGCACACCCCCTGCTGGGGATCGAGCCCGCAGCCCAAGCATGTGCCCTGACCAGGAATCATACCAACTGCCTTTCAGTGCACAGGACAATGAATGCCCAGTCAGCGGAGCACGCTGGCCAGGCCTTCACGTTCTTGGATAGCTTCCCAGTGCTTCCCTCCTTACTATGGTTTGTAAAGTGCTGGGGCCTCAGCTCCGGCTGCATCTCCCTCCCCACACAAATGGACTACCCCCTCCCCCCCAGCCTCCCCTCCTCCCCGCCCCCGCAGTGCTCTCTACTCCAACCAACAGGCCTCTTTTTCAGTCTCATACACTCTTCACACTTCCTCCTACAATAGGCATTTGAACGTGTTGCTGGTGTGGCTCAGAGGTTGCGTGTTGACCTATGAACCAGGAGGTCACGGTTTGATTGCCAGGTTGCGGGCTCCGTTGCCAGTGGAGGGTGTGCAGGAGGCAGCTGTTCAATGATTCTCTCTCATCATTGATGTTTCTCTCTCTCTCCCTCTCCCTTCCTCTCTGCAACCAATGAAAATACTTTTGAAAAATATTGGTTTTAGGTGGACAACATCGTGAACAGCTCTTGAATAAATGTTGTGACAGCAACTCTCCAGTCACTCAATTACTGTTTATTCATCTTCCCCACTGCCTTTGTGGTCTTTGGGGATACAGCCGTGAAGCAAACAGGCAAAAATCTCTCTCCTTGTGGTGGACGGAGGGAAATGAAAATAAACTAAACAAGCAAATGGTATGGGAGTTAGGACGTGATCATTGCTGTGGGGGCGGAGGGATGTGCAGCAGGGAGGAGAACCAGGGCGGAAGCAGGTTGTAAATGGAAGAGTGTGGGCAGAAAAGCCTTCCCCAACTCCTGTCACAGTGATGGCGAACCTTTTGAGCTCGCCATGTCAGCATTTTGAAAAACCCTAACTTAACTCTGGTGCCGTGCCACATATAGAAATTTTTTGATATTTGCAACCATAGTAAAAGAAAGACTTATATTTTTGATATTTATTTTATATATTTAAATGCCATTTAACAAAGAAAAATCAACCAAAAAAATGAGTTCGCGTGTCACCTCTGACGTGCATATCATAGGTTCGCCATCACTATCTTGTCAGCTCCGCGTCCCCCGCCACCTCCCACCCCCAACGCCCCAAGCTGCTTCTAAGCATCAGTTCTGGAACTTTCATGAGCGTCAGAATCACAGGGAGGTTGGCTAAAAGCAATTGCTGGGCTGTCTGCAGTTTCTGATGTAGTAGGTTGGGGGTGGGCCCTGAGAATTGCATTTCCCACAGGTACCCAGGAGACGCTTATGCTACTGGTCCAGGGAACATACTTTGAGAACGTCTAATTCTAAATAAAATTGAGGAGACTAATTGAAGTTGCTCTTGTTGAGTGTTATAACAACCAGTACACCGGAAGAGCGTAATAAGTAATCATCTTAGTTTCTCCTCCAGGAAAAACAATCCAATTGGATTTAATCTTCTAACCGATATCTCTTTCATCAATTCTACTGCTCTCCCCTAAAATCTCTGGGAAAAAAAAAAAAAAAATCCCCTTATGCATGTAGAAATTAAAACTAGGCATCATATATTCATAAGGGCCTACTAGTGAATTAAGTAGAAATAATAGTCTTCTGCAGCTCTTTCGAATAACCTGATAGTTTAAAAATACCCAATTTAAAAAATAGCTTTTTAAATTAAAGCATAATATTACTTAAAAGATCTCGCTGGGCTACTGACTTCATCACACAAAAGAATTTATTGTTCAGATTTTGTTTCTTTAATAAATACATAGGGAGAGGTGAATAGTCAACTTTCCTCTTGCCATTCTGCATTAGAACAATTCATTTTTAAAATGTGTGTTCTCAAACCACTTTTTAAAATAAGGGTTAAAAATTGCACAAAAGGAAAGCAAATTTCTTTTTTAACTGATAAACTAAAATGAAACAGGACTCTCACAGCAGCTAATAAAGCATGTCTTTTGACATTTGTAAATTCAGGAGATGCCACTTTAATACAGTGTGGAAGTGGATATTGATCTTCAGTTCATTGGTTTTAGTGTGCCCTGGTAAAGTATCTGACTTGCATTTTTCTATCTGCCAAGATGTCGGTTCTGACAGGACTCTCTTCAGGCGAAATGTAGTCGGCCTTTCCGCAGTTTTCGCTGACACAGAAAATAAACAATTTCTTAACATCATTTAGGATAATGCTATCTGAATCATAGCAAGTTCAACTCCAAATGAGGTGCACATGTGAAGTCATGTGCAGAAACTGGCTGAGTTAGTTCAGGGCATGACCATTTAGCAGCCGACTAACCAATGCTGGAAGCATATCTGACTGGAGAAAAACTCCCAAATACATTAAAACAGCCAGCCTTTAATGTCCTCATTTCCACTTGTGTATAACATTTGACTTTAATCGAATGTATATGCAAGTTGCTTCCTGCAATGTTGAGCATTAACTATAATGCACCCTTATCTAGAAGACATTTGATGATTTGGGTTGGCCATTAAAATGTTTAAATTGAGCACTTAAGTACAGTTTAGAAAATTATAGTCTCTACATTTGAAATAACCATAAATAAAACTCTCTTTAAATTATTATGGAAGAATAATGCTAAGTGAAAAAAGCAGAATACAAAATTGAATCTATTCTGTAATTGCAACTGTATAAAATTGGTTATGCATGCAAACCAGATTGGGGGAAAAATGGAAAATGTAAACGACTGATTTGTGAAAGAAGTAAATTGGAGAAATGTCTTTTTTTAAAAAGACACTATACTTCTTATAAAGTTATTTGGACAATTTTCAAAAACATTGAAATTATTTTTGGGAAGAAATTGTTTTCTCTTCTTGGATTGAATGCTTTTATGTCATTGATGGTAATTTAAATGATCAAGACAGGAAAGGTTGTGTGAGTGTTAGAGAAACAGTTGCTCTCTTCTTTTCTTCAAAGAAATTTATTTTTAAAGCCCATGATGTTATTGTAGATACGCTAATGCGTGTTCTTGACACTGACATTATTGTTGCCATTCATCACTAATATCACAATTATCAAAAATACTAGTCTTTCAACCAGAAATAATCATGGAATCGTAATAAAGACAAATGAACTAAATTACTGACGAAGTTGAAAGTTGCAGTATTCTGATTATACAGCCAGCAGGAATTGTCAGACTAATTAACTCAGGGTCAAGCCGCTGCTGAACCGAATGCCAGGACTGTCCCAATCTAATGCAGGCCATGCCCATTACTTCACGGAGATGGCGGATTTGTACTTAGGAGTAATGACCTGATATCTTTCAAAAGCTCAGCTCAGGAAAACTGTCCGTGCCAGGGCTGTTGTCAGCAGATCGGCCAAGTTCTGACAGTCAAGTCCGATCTTCTCAATTCGGAAAGCTAGGGGTACCAGCATCTTGATGGGACGGCACAGGTGGCCGTGGGAAGGGTCTGTGGTCTACCCAGACGTAGGCCAGGCCAACAGCAGCCACCAGAGGAAGACAGTCCAACATGAAAGCAATTCGGAGAGGAGCCCTCCCATGGGAGAGGAGCGTTCCCCTGGGATCTTTGAGCATCAGGAGGTTGGGGTTGGAGAACATAGATGAGAGAAAGCCCATCTCCCAGGGCTCACTGGCTTTGGCTGTGTTCCTTCCTCCGTGACCCCAATGGGCTTGACCGACAATCCTCAGGTGAACTGCAGGCGGTGAGGTCCCTCCCCAAGGAGAAGGAAGCAGAGTAGAAAGTAAGTGCTGTCAGCCCCGTCCATGCAGTTACCGCTCCATTTCCATCCCGGACTAATGATTGGGGCTTTTCAGGATCCTCACTGGCCTCCCTCCCTCCATGTTTTCCCTTCCCAGCCATCCCTGCTCACTGACCTTTCCGCCATTTACCTCTCCGTGCCTTCACTCTTGCCTTCTCTCTGCCTGCACTGCCCTTTCTCTCCTCCTCCTCTCCGTCAATGGACATGAACTGCTTTGTTACTCAGGGAGGGGTGATTCACTTGTTAGAAATAGTAGGTCTCTTCGTCTGCACCCTGCGGTATTGAGGACAAACACATCCTGTTAATTTTTTTCATCCATTACACTGGTCCTGGCACAAGGAATGCACAGAATAAGAGTTTAACTGAATGAGCTGACAACATTATTGTAGGAGAACTTCAACATGTGTCCCACTCTTTCCTTCACACGACACATTTACCAAACACCTACCGAGTGCTCGGTGTGTGAAAAGTTACTCACTATAGCCTTTCACTCTCCAGAGAGGTGCCTTTTGAATGTGAAAATTTTGACCTTTGCAAACATTTAGCACGGCTATTTTATTGCGGTTAAAATAAAACTTCAACGATCCCACTGCAATCAGCTGCGCATTAGCATGCACTGGCCTAATTAAAAAGCAGGAGCTGTAACAGGAGAAGGGAGATGGGCCATCCAGGGATTACAAAGAAATAAAAAGAACGGAGCCATGCGATAAAGAAGGGACATCCTATACTGTAAAGGTCAAGGGAAGACTGTCAGACTCGTTTTCCTACTTGGGCCCCAGGTATAATAGAAACGTAGCCTTTTAAAACCACATATAAATATGTTTTCTCTACTCTATTTTTTTAAATCCTTTTAAATAATGGAAAACAGAGTCTTTTGTCACAGTGTGAAGTAGGCCAAGACCCCAATTGTCTTATCACTAGGTGTATCTTCTCTTGTAAACATTTGAGACTATTTAGACCAGCCGTAGGCAAACTACGGCCCATGGGCCGGATCCGCCCATTTGAAATGAATAAAACTAAAAAAAAACAGAAGACCATACCCTTTTATGGAATGATGTTTACTTTGAATTTATATTAGTTCACACAAACACTCCATCCATGCTTTTGTTCCGGCCCTCCTGTCCAGTTTAAGAACCCATTGTGGCCCTCGAGTCAAAAAGTTTGCCCACCCCTGATTTAGACAGATATGCTCCCATTTTAACCCATAATTTCAGGTTTATTCCAGTAACTTTCAAACCATAATTAAAGTGAGTTTGAAACAAAGGGCTTTAACATTTTATTCATCCTTTGATGCGCTACAAAAGATAATTTTTATTCCACCTTTATTAAAATTTTACATGGAACAAAAATCAATAGTTACATAGTTATTTTTAACACCTATTATTTTCTTAGAAGTAACTAGCCTCCAGAGGCCTGAAACACAAACCAGATCTACTGTTGCTGCAACTTCCCTGGTAATTAGTCCTTGGCTTCTCAGTGTGAAATTCACTTTTTCAAAGCCAATGATCTTTTATGGCAACCTTTTATTTAAATAATTCCACTCTCAGCTACATTTCCTCGCCTTAAGTTAGTCCTGGCGTCCAAAGGTTTGCCTTTATGTGCTTCCTTTCCCGGTTCCTTGACCTTTCAGAGTTACGTGCCAATCCCCAGGCAGGTGGCTTCTTTCCGGATTTGAATCTCTTGTGCTCGGGGAAATCCACGTCTCTGCGCCATGAGCCTCCCTGCAACACACACAATCCCACAGCTCCTGTGCTGTTGTGGTTGTGGGAGGCCTTCCGTTCTCTTTTGTTTAAGGCGGCGCTGGGAATGACTTTGAAAGGAATGACCTAAGGTTTTCATCATTCAATCTTTTATTTTTTACTTCCAGGTAATTATGGAATAAGAAGTTTTTAACCTAAATACATCAGAAATCATTCAAAGAGGGAGGCAAATGTTGGTTGTCTCCCACGGTTGAAGGCGGTTGTTGTATAAAGGAGGATGGTGGTTGTCTATAGAGTTTTCAGGATAGAACCAGGAACTGACAGAATAAGTTATAGAAGCACATTTCCACTCAGGCTGCTGTAGGGGCAGTAAGTTACTCCCTCCTGGAAGCACTTTCCTTGGGGGATTCCTGGAATTAACAAGATACTCTACTGAATGAGTTAATAAATCTGTGTCCACACCAAAACTCCTGTGAGCGAAGGCTAATTACAGGAAAACGGACTCATATGGTTGGCTAGAACAAGGACAGAGACCGGCCGTGTGGCTCAGTGGTTCAGCATCGACCTATGAACCAGGAGGTCGCAGTTCAATTCCTGATCAGGTTGTGGGCTCCATCCCTAGTGGGGGGGCCGTGCAGGAAGCAGCTGATCAATGATTCTCTCATCACTGATGTTTTTATCTCTCTCTCCCTCTCCCTTCCTCTCTGAAATCAATCAAAATATATATATATTTTAAAGGACAGTGAGAATGAACAACCCGGGTTTCAGCCCCACCTCTGCTAGAGACAGAGCTGCGTGGTGTCACCTGAGCGTTTTAACCTCTTCAGGCCGCAGTCTCTTCATCCATAAAATGGCCGTGAAACTAGCATCATAGGATCTTCGTAAAGATTAGATCAGTGAAAATTTGTAAAGTATGCCTGTCAACTCGCATATAGTGTGTCATAAATATAAAGGTGTTTTATATGGATTTCTTCTGTACTCTTTTATTTTTTATTTATTTTTTAAATTTATTGGGGTGACATTGGTTAATAAAATTATATAGATGGATGGACCTGGAGATTATTATGCTAAGTGATATAAGCCAGTCAGAGCATGACAAATACCATATGATCTCACTTATATGTGGAATCTAATGAACAAAATAAACTGATGAACAAAATAGAGACCCATTAATTGATGCATGGAACAGACTGACAACTGGGGAGGGGAGAGAAGGAGATGAAAGAAGGTAAAGGGATTAGCTAAGAACATATACGCATAACTCATGGACACAGACAACAGTGTGGTGAAGGCCAGAGAGGCGAGGACTGGTTGGGGGAAGGCAAAAGGGAGGAAAATGGGGAAATCTATAATAGTATCAACAATAAAGATAAAATTAAAAATTTAAAAAATTACATAAATGCAAAAAATTTATATAGGTTTCATGTGTGCAATTATATAATGCATCGTCCATATTTTGTATTGTGTATACTGTGTTCACCACCCCAAGTCAAGTCTCTTTTGAAGTCTCCAGCATTTTTTCCTCCTGTACCCTCTTCTACCTCCCCCCACCCTCTTTTCCTGTGGTAATCACCAAACTGTTGTTTTGTGTCTGAGTTGTTTTTTGCTTAATCCCTTCACCTTTTTCACCCAGCCCCCCACACCCCCTACCCTCTGACAGCTCTGTCTGTTCTCTATCTCTATAAGTCTGTTGTTATTTTGTTTGTTTATTTTGTTCATTAGATTCCACATATAAGTGAAATCATATGGTACTTGTTTTTCTCTGACTGGCTTATTTCGCTTAGCATAATACTCTCCAGGTCCATTCATGCTGTCCCAAAAAGTAAGATTTCCTTTTTTTCACAGCCAATTAGTATTCCATTGTGTAAATTACCACAGCTTTTTTACCCACTCATCTACTGATGGGCACTTCAGCTGCTTCCAAATCTTGGCTATTGTAAATAACAATGCGATGAACATAGGGGTGCATCTATTCCTTCAGATTCGTGTTTCTGGTTTCTTCAGCTATATTCCCAGAAGTGGAATCTCTGGGTCATAAGACAGTTCCATTTTTAATATTTTGAGGAAACTCCACTCTGCTTTCCACAGGAGCTGCACTAGTGTGTGTTCCTACCAACAGTGCATGAGGGTTCCCTTTTCTCCTCATCCTCGCCAGCACTTGTTTGTTGAGTTATTGATGACAGCCATTTTGACAGGTGCAAGGTGATATCTCATTGTGGTTTTAATTTGCATTTCTCTGATGATCAGTGACATTGAGCATCTTTTCATATGTCTATTTGTCATCTGTATGTCCTCTTTGGAGAAGTGTCTATTCAGGTACTTTGCCTATTTTTTTAATTGGATTGTTTGTTTGTTTGGGGGTGGAGGGTAAAAATTCTTTATAATTTTTGGATATTAACCTTTATCAGATGTATCATTGGTGAATATATTTCCCCATTCAGTGGGTTGCCTTTTCATTTTGTGGATGGTTTTCTTTGCTGTGCAAAAACATTTTTTATTTGATGTAGTTCCATTTGTTTATTTTTTTTTCTTTTGTGTCCCTTGCACAAGAAGATATATCAGAAAAAATATTACTAAGGGAAATATTTGAGATTTTACTGCCTATGTTTTCTTTTAGGATTTTTATGGTTTCAAGTCTAACATTAAGTCTTTAATTCATTTAGAGTTTATTCTTGTGTATGGTGTAAGAACATGGTCTAGTTTCATTGTTTGCGTGTGTCTGTCCAATTTTCCCAACACCATTTATTGAAGAGACTGTCTTTACCCCACTGTATGTTCTTGCCTCCTTGATCAAATACTAGCTGACCCTAAAGGCATGGGTTTATTTCTGGGCTCTCTCTTCTGTTCCATTGATCTGCATGTCTTATACTCTATATGTTTGATGCCAATACCATGCTATTTTGATTACTATTGCACAGTAACACTTGATATGAACCTAGCAATGTCAGTAAGTGTGGCTTAGTTAGGAGGGCACGTTAGCAGGTAGCACAAAAACAAGAACACAGAGGTGTCAAAAATATGTCAAATTAGCTGAAACCGGTTTGGCTCAGTGGATAGAGCGTCGGCCTGCGGACTGAGGGGTCCCAGGTTCGATTCCAGTCAAGGCCATGTACCTGGGTTGCAGGCACATCCCCAGTGGGAGATGTGCAGGAGGCGGCTGGTCGATGTTTCTCTCTCATCGATGTTTCTAACTCTCTGTCTCTCTCCCTTCCTCTCTGTAAAAAATCAATAAAATATATTTTTAAAAAATATGTCAAATTAGTGGAACTGAAGTGCAGGATACGAGATTCAAGATGAAGTGAAAGTCATATCATGGAGGGACTAGTATATCATGTCAAGGTATTTGGACCATGTTCTATGTAGCTAAGAACAGCCAGTGCCCCCAAAATGACAAAAGGAATCTACTGCCAATTAAGTCTGTGTCATGGAGACCAGATCCTATTGAGAAAATAGGTTCTGCATCTGCTTCCCTATTTAAGATTCTTCCAAAGCAAGGCTGCTGATACAAATCACATAAGTGATGGAGGACACTGCACCGTTCCTAATTATTTTAGGGTAATGTAGTTAGTTACACACTAAACTAACACTAATTGAAGTTGGAAGAGGTTCAGAAAGCAATTAAATATTACTTTAATTCTATTGGAATAGAATTGAATATGTTGTTCTCTCAATACAGAATTCGTGTTGAATGATTACACTGAGTTAAATTGACATTTTCCCCCTGAATTCCAGCAAGTAATTCAGTCTCCTTCACTTTTTTTTTTCAAATCACATGGAAACAAGAGAAAAGATGCTAATGGAAGTATATTCCCTTACTTAGATCTTCCCTTGCATTAGGGATTTAGACTGAAAGCCCAATTAATCTTATGGTGAAGCTACAAACTCTAAGTCACATCTAATGAAATGAGTCATCTGCTTGGCTTCTTTCCTAATTTTTGTCCATGGAAACACAAGACAGGTAAACTCAGAAGCTTGTTTGGAGATAAAATTGAAAAAAAACAAAAGATTGTTATAAAGAGCTATTATACACTGTTCCTGTTTTGGGGGGTCCTGTTTACGTCTTTGGGGTAAAAAAGAGATCGAGAAAATGCACTCATCCTCTTGGCATCTGTCCACCCATCGTAGGATTCTGAAATCTCTATTTAGAGTCGGGGCACAGCATTTGACCCTTAGCTCTAGCTCCATGGCTACTAAAACCTGACTAAATATTAAAGCGATCTGTGGCTGCTTTCATCAGTGTGTTTGGTGTCATAACTTAGGAGATTAGCAAATGACACTGACCACCTAACTTTATTTTGGCCTAAGTCAGCTATTATTTCCTAACCAGTTTAAAGGTTTTAAAAGCAGCAGACCCATTTATAAGAATTCACAGGAAATTAATTTGTAGGAAATCTGTGATGATATGCAAATTTCTACTTGTTTAGCTTTTATAGGTTCTGGAATTCAATAAAATTAGTTGTTTGCATCCTATATAATAAAAGGGTAATATGCAAATCGACCAAATAGCAGAATGACCAGTCGCTATAACACACACTGACCACCAGGAGGCAGACGCTCAATGCAGGAGTGGCCCCCTGGTGGTCAGTGCACTCCCACATGGGGAGCACCACTCAGCCAGAACCTGGCTCAAGGCTGGCCAGCGCAGCAGCATGGCGGGAGCCTCTCCCGCCTCCACAGCAGAGCTAAGGGTGTCTGACTTCGGGCTTAGGCCTGCGGACATCCCCCAAAGGCTCCCAGACTGTGAGAGGGCACAGGCTGGGCTGAAGGACAACCCCCGCCCCCAGTGCACGAATCTCGTGCACTGGGCCTCTAGCATTAAAATAAGTGTGTGGCTTAAAATGCCGACCTGGTCATTTACTTCCTCAGAGACTTCGCGAGGGTTTGGCTGGAATGAAGAAGTAGTCATTCCTGCAGGTCTTTGTGTAAAAGGATAATCTGGAAACTCCCGAGAAGATGTGCTCCCTCGCCTGTGGAGACTTTCTCTGGGAAAGAAGTGAGAGTACACACTCGAAGGAAGTGACTGCATTCGAGGGGAGAAGGGAAGACTTTACTGCACAAGTAGGATGGTTTAGAAGAAGACTGACCGCCCAGAAGCCGAAGAAGAGGCTGACCATAGATATTGAGAAACTCACAGCTCATTTTTTAAAATATTAAGCAGGTATTTAAACCAGCAGTTACAAAGGTCTTATTATGTTTTAGACAAAGCGACCCTTCTGTCCCTCAAAGATTACTACGTCTATTGAGAGAAGTCAAATGAACAGTTTTTAAATGATGAGTTACATTTTAAAATGAAATTTAACTAATACTGTGGGAACAAAGATGCGTGTGCGGGACATGCTGGGGGTTTGTGGAGAGGAGATGGCACTGGAGCTGATCCTGAAAGAGAAGGAAGAGTCTGCAAAGCCAAGAGAAGACACAGCTGTTCGTGTTGAGGATCACCAATGAGGAAGGTCAAGTTCAGGGTGGCTGGGCAGCCCAGCGCCTGGGGGAAAGTGGAATCAGACTAGACTGGCGCAGCACCTTACAGAGCATGCCAAGGCAGGTCAACATCATTCTGCAGGTGACAGAGGCCATTAGGGGTTTTAGGGAGAGAAGGGATTAGCTACAATTTGCCTTCAGAAACCTCACCTGGTGTATTTAGGGGGTGGGCCAGGAAGCACCTTAGTCAATGATACACAATAGTCGTAATAATAGCAACTCAGAATATTCACTGTTAATTGATCATCATAAATGAATGACTCCAAAGTTTTAAGACTAGAGGACACCAGGCTTAGAATAATTTTTTAAAGGGAAGGGGTTATGAATTAGAATGGCAAAGGGGAGGGGTTATAAATTAGGAGGGACACACTAATTAGGATCATTCAAGGCGGGGTACACAAAGTCATGGGCAGGGCACGGGAAGACATAAAGGGCAGCTCAGTGCCCAGGGGGTAGTAACAATACAGTTGATACCATGCCTGGAACTGAAGGATGAGGGGAGAGAGCAGGCGCTGGACACTCAAAAGGAGTACTGAGGGAAAGAGACCACCTTGAGGGGAGCCATGACCTTGAGAGGAGCCATGACCTTGAGAGGCAAAGTGAATCTGGGACCAGGGTCACAGCCAACCTAAGCCTGGAAAAAGCTGAAAGAATACCGACCTTCACCTCACTCTCCTCCCTCCCCCACCCCCCAATCTCCTGCCAGGTTTCCTCATTGGCCAAACCCAATCAGAAACAAGAAGCAAGAAGGATTTTTGATGAAGTCATTACAGAACTGCCTCCGGGAGCAGAGTGGGGTGGGAAAGTATGAACAGTGGATCTGGAGGGACAAATGGAAGCTATCCAGCACCACACACCTTTTCTTGCCCTTCGGTATCTCCTCATCTCCTTCATCCATCTGAAGAATTTATGTCCTCCAGCCACAGTACACATGGAGTCCCTTCAGCTACGTCACAACAGGAGGAAATCAATTTTGTCATGCTGCCATCTGACTTAAAAGGTTAGCCTCTACCAGTGTTTCTCAAATAAGGTAGCAGGGAGAAATGGGAGAAAACAGCTACATAGCACAAGCTAACTGCTGCTTCTCTCTCTCTCTCTCTCTCTCTCTCTCTCTCTCTCTCTCTCTCTCTCTCGTATGTGTGTGCGAATGTGGTCTAAGCTGGTAATAGTCATAGTAATTGCGCTCTTCTACTACCTATTCCATACTCTGCCCGCATCTCAGTCGAATGGGCTTCTTTATCTGATAGGGTGACCCAAACCATTGTTGTAGCTACAAGCCTTTGGTGGTCTTGTCTTTATTAAGTTGTCTCAGTTCTCCACTGATAAGGCTACCGAGAAAATAAATACTAAGCAAAAATGAGTGCCTATCCCCTGAAAGTAAGTCCTCTGAGTTCCAGACATAGTCCTCCTCCTGTCCCATGGTATAGCTGCACCCCAATTTTCTTCAGTAACCAATTAACCAGGCGGTATAGGGTCAAAATCCTATGTGTGAGCTTTCAAGTCCATCCACAGACCATTTCAAAGACTGCATCTGGCAGAACTCCTCTCCCCGCACCAGACTTGGGGCCCAGAGGGACGCTGAAGTCTCTGGAGGGAGTTACAGTCACACACTCATGTCCCCTGTGGGCCCGCCATGCTCTTAAACGCGTCTGTTCTCCTCTCCCAGGAACCTCCATTCAGAAGCCTCTTTATCGGGACAGATACCGTCCAAGTGCCTCTGCTAAGGCCTCCTTCTTACGTGGACCTGAACACTTTTTCCTGTTCTGACCCAGTAGTCAGTACTTTCCCACTCTGAGCCCCCTGCCCTCTCCTTCCCCCCAGCTCTAGGAGCCTTTTGTTTCAGCTTCCACAGTAAGTGGCAGCTCCTCTGTCTGACCACATTGACACCTGGTCTCTCTCTCTCTCTCTCTCTCTCTCTCACACACACACACACACACACACACACACAATAACAACCTCCTCCCTTATCAATTCAGCAGCACGAGGAGGCTAAAAAGATAAGGGGGCCCCTAGCCTTGGCCAAGAGAGTAACCTAAAAATCATGACACATCCTGGGGAGAATGGGAAAAATTCGTCCAACCGTTATACCCTCATTTATCTTACCACTTCGGCACTTGGGAAAAATGGATAGATCAGGGCAGATAATAGTGGACTAGCACAAACTAACCCAAGGGGTAATTCCAGTTTCAGCTTCTGATATGGCATCCACTAGTGAATGTATTCCTTTCAATAGTCATAAGAAAGAAGATTAGAGCAGTTTGGATATCACTGGGATGGGCGACAGGTTACATTGGTGGTCTTGTTCTACAGTCCTCCTACCCTTTACCATGACATGACCCAAGTAGACTTGGACCATCTGAACATTCCAGAGAACATCACAGGGGTCCACCATATTGCTGACATCATGGTAATCAGACCCGATGAGCACGAAGCTACCCGTACTCTAGATGGCCTGGAGCAATGGCTAATTCTAGTGTCAATGTGACTGGACGAAAAGATGCCCAGGCAGCTAGTGTAACATTATGTCTGGGTGTGATGGGGAGGCTGTTTTTATAAGAGGTTAGCACTGAAATTGGCAAACCGAGTGTCGCAGATGGCTCTCCCCGATGTTGATTGACATTATACAATCCATCATCCATCGAGGACAAGAAGAACAAAAAGGCAAGAGGAAGGGCAAATTCATTTTCTCTGCTTGAGCTGAGCCCTATCTTCGTCCTGTCCTGGTTTACATCACTTGGTGTCAAGGGACATTTTTTGGCCAAGGCGGTAGGTAGGTCAGTGAGCACATGACCATGGACTCCCTTGCGCTTATCACATACATCATTATCCAGAGCCTGCCAGCCTAAACAGACATTAGTGTGGCCTCTCAAAGGTGAGGCTAAGGCACCATCTTAGAGATAAGGTTCTTTCAGGATGATGCAGTATTCTTCAGGATGCAGTGAGCACCTCAAACCAATGTCATTATATTATGCTGTCTCCCCAGTAGAAGATGTGGGTCAGGGAGTCAGGGAGCAAAAACAGAAGTGGTCCTGTTCACCGTTATTCCTAATGAGTATGTGCTGCCCACCTCTGCACCCTTAGGCTCTGCTATGGTCTGCATGCGTGTGCTTCCCCAAAATTTGTATGTTCAAATCCTGATGCCCAATGTGACGGTGGGGCTATAGGAGATGAGTAGGTCACGAGGATGCTCTCATGAATGAGATTAATACCCTTATAAAAGAGACTCCAGAGAGCCCCCTTGCCCATCTTCTGTGAAGATACAAGAAGTCCATGACCTGAATGAGAGCCCTCACCCAACCATGCAGACTCCATCATCTTGAACTTCCAACTTCCCAAAATGCATTTCTGTTGTTTGGAAGTCACCCAGTCTATGGTATTTTGTCATGGCAGCCCAAACGGACCAAGATAGGCTCTGTGTCTAGAGATTCTGGTTCTCAAAGGGGGTGTGCTTTCATCGGGGTACACATGAAGAGTCCCATTAAATATAAAGCCACTGCCGGCACTTGTCACTTTGGGCTCTTTGTGCCAGTAGACCAGTAGGTACAAATGGGTTAACATACTGGGAAGGATAATTGCCGATGGTCATTTGAAGGATATAGAGTTGCTGCTATATAATTTTAGTGTCAAAGAATATGCTGTCACCCAGGTGAGCCACTGTGCCATCCCTTGCTAACCATTAATGGACAAGTACACTAACCGCAATCTGAGTCTAATCCACTGTGCAAATGCTAGGAGCAGATCAACTTTGATCAGAGTTAGACAAAAGTGGTGAGCCTGCACACAGCCCCTACCCTGCCACCACAGCCTGGTACACATGTACTGGGGTGTCTGGAGAAAGATACCCGCTGGCAGTGACGTAATGAGTCACCTTGTCCACCTGAGTATTGAGAGCCTCTTCCACTCTGAGGGGCATGCACATGGGACACAAATTCCTTCATTCTCTGTTCATTCCTTGAAGTCCACCTGCATACCTCTCCCCAAGTTCACATCGTGATCGATACCCCAATAGGCTGCTTTCCAAGTTCCTAAGTGTAAAGGCCTGTTATCAGCTGCTCTGGAGTGACTGTTGAGCTATTTCCCTGGCCATTGCTCCCCCCATGCAAGGTGGGCGACCACATGTCCTGCTCAAAGCCGAGGACTGCTAGTGAGAGGGTGGGGCAGCTGCCATCCGGGTCTTCCCGTCACCAGTATACCATGTACATCCATCCACAACCTGAGCCCACGTCTCTGTCTCTTCCGTTGACACATCATAGAGAGGATTGAAGGAGAGGAGAAGAGCTGTAGGAGCAAACATCACGGGAGCCTGAGCCACTGGCGCTGCCCAGGCAGTCTGTTGTGCCTACTGGTCTACTTGGGTTTGATTACATATATTCCAGACGCTGGCAAATCAAAGCCCATGGGCCAAATCTGCCCACCAATATTTTGCTGCCTGTATTCTTTGCAAGCTAAGTATGGTTTTTACATTTTCAAAAGGTTGGGGGGAAAACAAAATAAGAACAATATATCATGACACATGAAATGAAATTCACATTTCAGTATCCAGAAATAAAGTTTTATTGGAACCCAGCCACAGTCATTCATTTACATATTGCTTATGGCCTCTTTGGAGCCAGAGCAGCAGAGTCGAACGGTTGCAACAGAAACCTTATGGCCCACAAAGCCTAAAATATTTACTATCTGGCCCTTTCGAGATATAATGTGCTGACCCTGATAGATGCTACTTCCATTTTATAATGGAATGCGCTGTGGACATCCAATTTCATGGCTCAGTGAGTCAGAAAGCACAAGTTTGGCAATTTGGACACCCTATGGTCAAGAACTGAATTTGTCCCTGGCCCAGAAGCCAGTCAGAATCTTCTTTGCAATGAGTAGTTGTTGGCAGAAAAGGACAGAGCCTTATTCCAAACTCCAGAGTGTCTGCTGTGACCCTCCTGCTGGAGCTTGCCAGATGCTGTGTGTCATCGCCACCCGCCATCAACACATAGGGCAGACCATGGGTTTTGCTCGGTCACAGGGTCCATGTGGCAAAATGGCCAAACTCCAGCCTGAACTGTTTCAGACTCTTTCCTGTTTCAGGTCCCACTAAAAACTGTCAGCTTGTGGCCGAACCAGTTTGGCTCGGTGGATAGAGCATTGGCCTGCGGACTCAGGGGTCCCAGGTTCGATTCCGGTCAAGGGCATGTGCCTTGGTTGCGGGCACATCCTCACTGGGGGCGTGCAGGAGGCAGCTGATTGATGTTTCTCTCTCATCGATGTTTCTAGCTCTCTATCCCTCTCCCTTCTTCTCTGTAGGAAATCAATAAAATATATTTAAAAAAAAAAAAAACTGTCAGCTTGTGGAGTCACCCCGAAAATGGGTTGATACAGCATGCCTGATTGTGGTATATGTTGATACAGCATGCCTCAAAAACCCAAAAAGGAGTACAAAGCAACTATATTATAAAAGGCCAGTGGCCGTAATGCCGTAACGCCTTAATGACCAAACGACAGGTCACCAGGAGGCGCATTGATGGGTCTCGCAGCGTGCTGAGTCTCGGTCTCACAGCGTAGTGGGTCCAGGGTCCCACAGGTGCGGCAGGTCTGGGGCCTCGCACGATTTCGCACACTCAGCCTCTAGTGATGATAAAAGGTACAACAGCTTCTCTCTCACTTCAGGAGGTAGGTCCCAATATGCTTTATTATTATTATTATTTTAATTCTCACCCCAGGATATTTTTCCATTGATTTTTAGAGTGGAAGAGAGAGGGAAAGACTGAGAGAAACATTGATGTGAGAGAAACACATCGATTGGTTGCCTCCTGCATGAGCTATGTGCCCTTGACCAGAATTGAACCAGGGACCCTTTGATCCACTGAGCCAAACCAGCTAGGGCCCATGTGCTTTAGACCGTCGGTCCCCTAAACACTTCACCAATACTTTGGCCCTTGAATTTACAGAGTGTCTCTCTCACCCTTTGGCAAGCATATGTCTTGTTCCTTTGATAGGCGTTGGTTCCTAATGAACATTTTAAACACCCAAATCCTTCGAGTGTGCTTCCTGGAGGCCTGGATTTGTGGCCCCGGGAGCAAGATGGCAACGGCACATGGCTGCCCTGCTGTGTGAACACAAGCTGTTTCCGGGGTCGCTCACTGAAGGAAATAGAAAAGAAGGTATTTTCACATGAGGTGCCTCGGGATCTGTTGATCTGCTCCAGTAAAGATACTATACTTGGAAGCTCAGCCATGCGAGGTCCCATCATGTACTAGAGTTGACAACAGTTTGCTGCCATTTCCCACAGCCTGCCTTGCTCTGCCCCAGCCCACAGGTGAGATACATGATAGGTAGTCGGAATCACAACCTCTGCATCTTCCAGGTCTTTTATAATGTCACTAATATCCGGAACTTTCTCGGGATGCAATATCGCTTTACATTTACTATTTTGAGAGGTCAGTTCCAGGGGCTTCCTCTACCCCTTACATAAAGGCCCTTACTCCATGGGTCAGGGAATCAACGTGGGGCTTCTGCCATTTATTAAGTACCTATTGCTGCTGTATATTCTAAGGTTGGGAGGAAAGTCACTGAATGGGCCCACAGTCCCACTGGACACACCGTGAAACAAATTGGAATCCAAACTTTATCATTTAAATTCCATTAGTCTCCATCTCACGGGTAGATCTTAGTTGCATTTTGGGTCTCCAGGGATGAGTGATGAAGTTCTAATTTCTCAGGCTCATTAATGTCTGCTCAAATAGTCCCATTATTTGTCTCAGGTCTCGTTTCTTCCCTGCCATAAAGTCTGAATGCGAAGTCCATCATCATCGCTACAAGTCCCCCTGGGTAAGTCTCAGGAGAGAATTCTTGATCTATACCTGTGGCTACAAAGCAGAGCTCCTCTTAGACAATCCCTCCTGGGGTATGAATTATGTTTGGCAGAGGAAATTGGTAGGTGTCTACAAAGACCTACAGCAATGACTCAACATAGATTTCTTAGAATGTTGTCTAAATATGTCTGCCTGTTTATTTCATTTCTAGGAACACCTCCTGATCACGCAGCTATGGTAACACATCCCTGCAGCTACACAATGTTTCCTTCAAAATAATAGCATTGAAAGGATATATCCCTGTGTTCCTAGTTGTGCAATTCTATGCCCAAAGTTAAATTATTAGTAGAGGGAGCAATACTATTTTACTGGGTGGCAAGGGAATAATAATGGGCCGATCCAAGGAGAGAACTAATGTGTCTCATTAGAACTCAACCCAAACTTCTCTAGTGACTGTGATGTCCAAGTGGGTGACCGTCATAGGCAAGGCAAGAGCACTGCCCAGCTGTCCCCACCCACAGGACGCTCACACAGACCCGGTTCCTCTCTCCCGGAGGGATCTTCCCTCTACAATGAACAGCGAGGGGTTCATTGCAGAATTTACTCTTATTTTTCTCTCAGAATTTAGAAGATTTTTTTCTATCATCTTACAATCTGATAGTTAGTATGGGCAACTGACAAATTGCTATGTCCTGGCCAGTGTGGCTCAGTCGGTTGGAGTGTCATCCCATACTCCAAAAGGTGGCAAGTTCGATTACTAATCAGGGCACATGCCTTGGTTTGGGGTTTGATCCTTGGTCGGGGCACATGGGGGAGGCAACTGATCGATGTTTCTTTCTCCCCCTCTCCCACTCTAAAAAAAAAAAAAAAATCAATAAATCTAACCTTGGGTAATATATATATATATACAAAAATAAAATAAAAAACAAATTTCTGTTCCTGTCATTTAAGCAACTAGCTGATTCCATTTTATTCAGGACTTTTTCCTGCAAGACCAGAAGCTCAGAATTCATTACCGAAGGCGTCTGAAAAGGAAAACACTCCCAGCCACGTGACTTAAAGGTTGCCTTGGAAATATTTGTCTCCATTTGTCCTCTTGAAAGGCCATGTTTCCCTAACTTTATAGCGTGCTCCTCCCCACTCACTAAATCTGGTCTGAGGGTTCGTTATTGTCTGCTGGCTTCCAGGGGAGCTGCTAAGCACCGGGAAAGAGTGCACTTAGCTGCTTTTAGTCGTGATCAACGGTGCCTCATAAAAGCCTAAACGGATCAGAGTGGGGTGGACGACGGACACAGAAACCTCTGAGAGACACCACAGGACTTGAGCGTGTTTGCAGAGAGCACGCCAGCAAGGGTGACTGACAGCTACTGCTCAGAGCTGATGTTGCTGTCATTCAAGATGGAGTGTAATAGTATGTATATTTAATGTACAATATCTGCATGAAAGTTATGTCACACCCTGCTCCAGAGCCTCTGCAAACTACTGCAAAGAAGACTTCTGGGGAAGGGGGGAGGGTGAGGGGGAGAGTGGAGGGACGACTTGGCAGTTTCTTTCATGGTCTCTATAGAGATTCGCCTTCATGGCAAAAGTCCATGGTACAACCCCTCCTTTAGTTCAGTAAGAATCTTCAAATACATTTCTAGGTTTAATATATTTTTGTATAAAACTTATTTTCTATAGTTAATTTATTTAGGGCTGTTTCTCCAAAATGGAATTGCTGGGTAGGCACTTAAAGCTACATGGAAAATGGCCAAAGATGTAAGTAAAGATTATAGCCATTTACATTCCTACCAACAAGCTATGAGGAAGCCCATTTCCTCAGACGCTTGACATGCAGTCTGCTCTTGCAATCCGCCACATTGCCAGCACTGAGTAGGAACTGGGGTTCTCACCTTCCTGGCTTCAGGTGGTTGGGAGAGAATAAAATCTGCTGGCGTTGGTACCAAGAAATAGGGGGGAGCTGAAGGCCAGGCGACTTCATCCCGCGCCCTTTGGATCTCTGTGATCTGCCACAGGTTTCAGTTTATTTCTCAAACCTGTGTTTATCTCTGCTTCTGTGCGAGGCTCTGTTCTAGGCTCCAGGAGGCAAAGACTGTTTAATACACATTGGTGTTCTCAAAGCTGTTACAGTTATAACCAGACTGTATCTAAAAAGCGTGGCGCAGGAGTTGAAAGCAATCTTTGTGCGGGCTTATTATCAATAATTCTAGGGAGTGTCTTCTAAACTGCCCCTGCTGTGGATGTGGCTTCTAAATCATCATTTCAACAAATATTTATTAGCACCTGTCACATGCAAGGCACTAGCTTGGAAGTAAAAACATATACGGCGTCAAGTGTGTCCACAGGGAGAGGAGTCCTCTCGCGTCGCTAGCGCGCCTGCACATGTGGGGAGCGGCGACAGGGGCAGCCTTTGTTCTGGACCATCGTTTCGAGGGTGCTGGCACAGTGAACAGCCGTAGGAGGCGGAGATCCTGTCTCCCTTGGGAGCAGAGGGCCGGTTGGGGAAGGCTCAGCGTCATGAAAGTACTGTCTCCTTCTGGGGAACAGGGAGGTCAGCTTTGCGTGGTAAAGATTTGGCTCCTAATCTCAGGGTGTCTTCGCTATAACACAAAACCACTGTGTGCACAGCAGCCACAGGGCCACTCCGAGGGCCCGAGGGACTTGGCGGACAAGAACCGATGCGAACATGAAGTTCATGTCACCCCATGGGCCAAGAGGAACAAAACCTTTCTCTTCCCCTGACATAGTCACTGGTCCCTTTCCCCCTAACTGTTAAAGGAATCATCATTCCCAGGCCCTCGCGGCATGTCATCAGAGCAAAGAAAGTCTTTTCTAATAACACCAGCCTGATATCAACGCTGCGGCTAGAATCTGTTAAGTGTTGATATTGTCAATAAAGACTTTGTCTCTTCTGGGTGTCTGCTTTATCTCCACTCGGACCAGTTGACTGGATAGTTCAATATTGCACTCTTTAAAATATATTTTTATTGATTTCAGAGAGGAAGGGAGAGGGGGAGAGAGAGTCATTGATTGGCTGCCTCCTGCATGCCCCACACTGGGGATCCAGCCTACCACCTGGGCATGTGTCCTGCCCAGGAATGGAACCGTGACCTCCTGGTTCATAGGTTGGTGCTCAACCACCGAGCTATGCCAGCCGGGCAGTATTGCACTCTTATTTTAAACTTCTTGTTGGCTCCTCATAATTGTCCCTAGGCACTAACCATACGCTTACCAGACTGGGTTCTACCTTTAGATCTGCTTGGTGTCCAATGGATTCATGATTATTTTTGGAGAGTTGTTTTACTCCATGAAGTGAAGTAATAAACAAGTTCTGAGAATTCTGCCTCTTTAATAAATATCTTCTATCTGTCCCTTATTTTTACCTCTGGAAATACAATGTCCTGGCTCAGCCCTGATCACCTATCGCCAGCTTCTTCTACTGCCTCCTGCTTGTCTTTTGTCTCTTCAGTCGTAACCTCTTCAAATTTCTCTTGGGCACTTTTTCCAAAACTTTTTTTTTTTTTCAAAATTCAAACACGACTAACAGATTCCTGCTTAAGACTCCCCAGTGGCTCCCATCACTACTGTCACAGGTCATTTAGTACAAGTCCTTTAAGATCGAGTTCGGTTTCTTTCATAGGATGGTTAAATCTCTCCATGACCTAAATCCTGTCTAACCCTCCAGCCTCCTCTCAGCCAGACCCTACCTCAAATCTCAAAAGTCAGCAAAGCCAAGCTCATTATAACTCTTCCTGTGGGATATGTTGCTTCTTGACTTCACATTGATCCTTACACGTTCCTTTCCCTTGTGTTCATCTCCTAGGTTTCTCCCCGCGTCCTGTCTTGGCAAACTTGTTCTATTGTATGCTTCTCTACTTGTCCATCTTTCCAAAGATGTCTATAATGTTCTCATTCAATTTCTTGCCAAGTAAGAGGCTCCCTTTGCAGTCTCAAAATATCACCACATATCTTCAACCCTTACCACACTGGCTTGTAATAATTACCTTTCTTGACTGTGTTTCTGGAGTTCCCACTAGATTAAGGCTTAAGAGCAAGAACTCATCTTTCCAGCCCTATTGGCTTGAATGGTACCTGGCACATAGTATTCAGTAAATATTTATTGAATGAGTAGATAGATAGATAGATAGATAGATAGATAGATAGATAGATGATACATGAACAAAGAGTGGGAAGTGAGCTATGAATATTTATACAGCAATTAATCAGAGTACATTTAAAATTTAAATGAATTGAAAAATAGACTACAATATGGTGCTCTTTTGAAAGGGCATAAGTTACCAGGATAAAATCTTCAACAATGGGGTAGGTTTGGTTGCTGTTCCAATAAGCATTATATGTATTTTCTTTTTTTCCTGCTAAAACTCCTAAGTTAGATACGTACCAAATAAATTGAGACATAGTCAATATTTTCAAATTGGTATATTTATTTTTTAAAGGTTGATCTCAGAGAGAAAGGGAGGGAAGCATCAATGAGAAAGAAACATTGCCCTGACTGGTTTGGCTCAGCGGATGCAGTGTCGGCCTGCGGACTGAAGGGTCCCAGGTTCAATTCCAGTCAAGGGCATGTACCTTGGTTGTGGGCACATGCCCAGTAGGGAGTGTGCAGGAGGCAGCTGAATCGATGTTTCTAACTCTCTCTCCCTCTCCCTTCCTCTCTGCAAAAAATCAATAAAATATGTTTTTTTAAAAAGGAAACATTGATTGGCTGCCTCCTGCACGGCCCCTACTGGGGACTGAACCTGCAACCTGGGCATGTGCCTTGACCTGGAATTGAACTGTGACCTCCCGGTTCATAGGTGGACACTCAACCACTGAGTCACACTGGCAGGGCTAGATTCTTTTTAAATGGCAAATGCAAAGCAATTATAACACTAGAGTAAAGAAAGTAAAGAGCAAAGTTTATATTAATATTGTATCTCTTTTTCTCCTTTTAGTGAATTCATTTCCACTCTTATCCATTCAAAAAATATGTGAGCAATGACTTGAATCCTTGGGAAGATTGACAGCACTCAGTTCAGGTGTGACCCTGAAGTACACGGTAAGGAAAGAAAAAGGTACTACAGGAACAGATGATATTTAATGATAAACTATTTTAAAATAGTAGATAGGACTTTACATGATGGGATTATAGGTCTTTTGTTTTCTCTTTGGGTTTTTTCATATTTTAATAAAAATTTTATAAAGTAGACATTATAAAACACCATTTGGGGGAACTTTTAAATGTTTTTGAGATGAGGGGATGGCATAAACTCTTTAATAAGAGGCCCTTTCCCGTGTGCCTGGCTCTGCCTCCCAGTTCATTTCGGTTGCCTACCTTCTCATAGTCTAGGACCGTGGTCAGCAAACTGCGGCTCGAGAGCCACATGCGGCTCTTTGGCCCCTTGAGTGTGGCTCTTCCTAAGCCTTAGGAGTACCCTAATTAAGTTAATAACAATGTACCTACCTATATAGTGTAAGTTTAAAAAATTTGGCTCTCAAAAGAAATTTCAATCGCTGTACTGTTGATATTTGGCTCTGTTGACTAATGAGTTTGCCAACCACTGGTCTAGGGTCTAGCAGTCATACCTGTAGCTGCTCTGGGTGAAGGGGGCGCTCTCTCGGCGTGGACTGCCTTTGTCTTGCTGGGAAACTCCTATTCTGCTCCCCCTCCTGGCACTGTGTCCTTCAAGGAGCTGCCACTCCTCCTGTGTTACCATTGTACGTGCCCCCCCCCCCCCTTATTTGTGCTCATTGCACTATGACTTATTACCTGTTCTTATGAAGTAGACAAGCTGACATGCTTCCCACCTAGAACAGTCTATGGTTCATGACATAATTTAGAATTTTAAAAAAATACATTTCGCCCTAACTGGTTTGGCTCAGTGGATAGAGCTCAGCTTGTGGACTGTAGGGTCCCGGGTTTGATTCCGGTCAAGGGCATGTGCCTTGGTTGCAGGCACATCTCCAGTAGGGGGTGTGCAGGAGGCAGTTGATGGATGTTTCTCTCTCATCGATTTTTCTAACTCTCTTTCCCTCTCCCTTCCTCTCTGTAAAAAATCAATAAAATATTTTTAAAAATACATTTATCTATTTTATGTGATAGCACAGGTAGAAAATAATTTTGTTTTTATTAGTGCCAAAATCATAGCTAATATTAATAAATAGTTATTAGTGTCCAATATCTTTGTGGGGAGAGAGCATGGCATTATTCTACAGACAAGGAGGATAAGAACACTGTGCTAGGTTCTAGCCAGGGAGTGACTTTAAGGTGAGTTCTGGCAACAGTGTGGCAATTCCTTGAAAGGGAAAGGAATTTAAAGACCCAAAAAACAACGGGGTTGTGAACTTTGCTATAACACTTGACCACTAGCACATGATGTGACCTTGGACACTCTGATATGAGGAAAACCAACATGTAATATTTTTATCTTGCAAAGCTGATAATGCAGAAAACCAACAAGTTGTGTGTGTGGAAACAGTAGTTTCACAGTCAGGAGGTTGGGAAGGGCCCCTCATGAGGCCCATAGTATCATATGCCTCATTCACCCCTGGGCTCACCCACATCATTCCATCAGCATACAACCAGACCAAAAAATTCCCCTTCTCTGCTGATGTTTTTTACAGTTTAACCGAACCCTCTCCATCTCACAATTAAGATCTTTCTGTAGAGTTCCATCAGAACATGAGATTTATATAAGAATCTGTATCTCATTAAAATTTCTTCCCTTTAATACTCAGAATTAAAATGTAACCTTTTCGGCCAGGTCAGCAATAAGAGCAAAGTTAATGTAAATCCGCTATTGGTTTAAAAAGTTGGTTGCATGAATACTTATACTTTTTATCTTGTCTGTAGGCCAATAGTCACCAATCTTTCTGTGATAGGGAACTACTTCTATTCCCTGAAGCTTTTAAAGATTTAATAATAGCAGAAAATTATTTTTTTAAATCAATCTACCACATAAGGTTTTAGGATCTACTTACTGATTGAAGGCCCCCTGACCCTGTTTAGTTTAAAATGTTTCCTACATTGTTTTTGGAGTCTGAGTTTTATTTCCAGAAATGATGAATTATTTAGATAGAATGAAAATTAGCTGGAGTTTAGCTCCTTATGGTTTTTTTTTAAAAATTTAGGTGAGCAAATCTCAACTTTATGGAACTACTAGAGGCTCGATGCATGAAATTCGTGCAAGGGGCTTGGCCCCTGCAGCCACAGCTTCATCTGGAAGGTCGTCTGGAAGGTTGCCTGGTCTAATTAGCATATTATGCTTTTATAATTATAGATGAGTCTGAGTAAAATATGTACTAAATTTTTTTCCCAAAAAATAACGTGACACAGAGGTCGACACTTTCAGCAAAAGAATTTTGTGAAAATTATCTCCAATGTTTCAAAGCGAGAGGACCAGACAGGTGGGCGTGTTCTTCTTCCATTGGTAATGGGAGCGGGCTCTTCAGTGAGCCCCCTGAGCGGCTGCAGAATGGCAAGTCCCCTGGGGCAGGCAATACAGGGGCTCGATGTGTCCTGTTGGACCCCGAACCCTGAATACACGTTGAAAAATAGGAAGAATGGATGCGCAACCCGTTCACCGGCAGCCACTCACCTTTGCGAGTGTAAGATAACATTAAACAAAAAATTAGCACACCAAAGTCAGGGTGTGCTGGAAGGAACTGTCCGGTGAGCTGTCCTTTGCAGTGTGAGCTCTGACGGAAGTGAGCAGACCATGTTCAACGTCGACGGAAACAGAGAATGATTGGTCACAGAAAGCGAACTGTGGGTGTGAGTCCCAGCATGGCCGTCTACGAGTTGTGTAATACTGCCAGACTGCCTAGTGTCTTGGTCCACGTATCAAGAAAATTTCGGCCCGGCTGGGGTGGCTCAGTGGTTGAGCATCTACCTATGAACCAGGAGGTCAGGGTTCGATTCCTGGTCAGGGCCCATGCCAGGTTCTGGGCTCCATCCCAGTGCGGGGCCTGCAGGAGGCAGCTGATCAGTGATTCTCTCTCATCATTGCTGTTTCTCTCTCTCTCTCCCTCTCCCTTCCTCTCGGAAATGAATAACAATATATATAAAAAGAAAAGATGGGAGGAGGAGTGAGTGGGGAAAGGGTGTGACCACCGCTGGCCCCGGGGGCTCCCTCTCTGCCCTTTCCCGGGGCGCCTCCTGCCCTTGTCCCCAGGAGCTGGCTCAGACAAGGGAGGTACCAACAGGAGGGTCACCCTCCCCTAGGTGGGTACCGCTCCTTCATCTCCTCCCTCCCGGCCTCGGCCTCTTTCATCCTCGCAGCAGCCCATCACTTGGCCGGATGCACTCTCACCGGGGTGCAGAGCTGCAGGGTGGGGGACGGGAGGGCTGCTGCACGCTGGCCCCGGCGGCCTCTCAGGAGGTGAGCATCCCAGTCGGTCCCTTTCGGCCCCGCCTTCGCGACTCCAGGAGCGGGGCGCCCGGCGCCGGGACTCGGTGACCCCTGAGCCTCGCTCCTGCGGCTCCGGGAGGAGCGGGGCGCGCGGCGCACCCAGAGGCTGCAGGGCCCCGAGCGGCCGGACGGGGGAGCGAGAGCCCAGCTTGCGGAGCGCCCGCCGGGCCGGGCCGGGAGGCGGGGCGGCCGGGAGGCGGGGCCGGGGGGCGGGGCGGGGAGGCGGGCGCGGAGGCGGCGTCTGGGCCGCGCAGGCGTTGCTCGCACCTTGGCGATCAGTCGGTGCTGGGAGCGCTGCTATGGCGCTTCTCGGACCCTCGGCTCCTCCTCACTCGCTCGAGGCGGAGGGAAGGCGGGGGCCGAGGAGGAGGCGAGCCGGCGGCCGCCGCAGCCGCAGACCCGGGGCCGGAGG
Source organism: Myotis myotis (assembly GCF_014108235.1). NCBI lineage: Eukaryota > Metazoa > Chordata > Mammalia > Chiroptera > Vespertilionidae > Myotis > Myotis myotis. The sequence continues at coordinate 5,399,047 of NW_023416401.1, read as the reverse complement.
AGGCGGAGCGCGCGCCGCCGCGGCCACCTCGGCCATCGCCGCCCGCCGCGGGGCAGCCGCCAGGGATCTCGGGGCTCGAGGGCGCGCGGGGCGCCCCGCCATGCCCCGCCGCGGCCGCTGAGCCCCTCCTTCCCGCCGCCCCGGTGCCAGCGGCCGCGGTGCCCGGCGCCTCCGCGCCCAGACCTCGAGCGCCAGCGGCGGCGCGGGTGGCGGCGGGCGCGCGGGGCAGGAGGCGGGGAAGATGGACCCGGCGCCCGCGCTGGGCTGCAGCCTCCAGGATGTGAAGTGGAGCTCGGTGGCCGTGCCGCTCGACCTGCTGGTCAGCACCTACCGGCTGCCCCAGATCGCGCGGCTGGACAGCGGTGAGTGCCGCCGGGGCGCGGGGCGGGGGCGCGGGGCCGGGAGGGGGCCCGGGGCGGAGGGGGCTGCCCGCCCGGCGCTGGAGCTGGCCCGGCGGTGCCGCAGCGCTGGCGCGGCGCTCCCGGTCCCCCAGCCGCCGGGAGACGGGGCAGCGGAGCCCTTGCCGGGCAACGAAAAAGCCGGCAGCGGGAAGCCTCCGCACACGGTCACCCTGGAGGCGAGCGAGCCGTCCCTGCCGGCCGCCTGCAACAATTCCTCCACCGGGGAACCCGGACCAGGTCTCTTAGGCAACTTTCTTACCAAATATTCGTGCTTCGGGGTCGTCCGTATTTGGGGTGCTCTCTCCCCCTCCCCCCCACAAGGAGCAGCAGATTTAAGGGGCAAAGGCTCCGGGGTGACCCATGGAAGGGATCCCACTTCTCAGAGACCTTTCATTGCCGCCTGGCTGTTCTGTTGGGCCGCATTGGAAGTCATTTCGCGCCGGGGGTAGGAAATGTTTTCGGCAGAAGTGACGGTATGCTTCGGGCTAATGATTAGCGCGTTTCCAGCCTGGAAATAATTATTTAAGTCACCGGAACCTGTATAGATGGCACCTGAGCTAGGAACTAAGCAACGCGTGTAGGTATTTCTTTAAACTGACCGCGGGCAACTAAGCAGACAGCTCCCCCCTGCACCCCCCACCCCCCACCCCGCCAGCTGTTGGTCTGCAGTGGCATCTGCAAACCAGTAGCTGGATGTGCATGCGGGCAAGCAAGCCGGCACCTCCGCTGGAGAGCAGTGGCCTGCGAGGGGCCCATGAGGTGAGTCTTGTCTCCTCCTGCGTGTTCACAATGACTGCGGTTGACTTTGGCTCCATACCCTTGCGGGCTGTTTGCAGCGGGAAGCCCGCCCCGCGGTGGGGGCAGCCGGGAGCACCTGGGCCCGGGCTGCTGTGGGAGGTCACGCGGGCCAGGCTAGAGGAGCTCTGAGCAGGAAGGTGTCATCTCCCGTCTCCAGGAGCTGGGTGGCTCTCTCTCCTCTGGCGTCCCCGAGTGTGTAACAGGAGGCGAGTGAATGGGCAGACGCCCTTTTCTCCTGCTCCTCATCTGTGGGGTTAGGTGAGACCTTTGAAGCTCTGATGTGGAAAGTAACTGGAGGAAAAGTTCAGGAAGCTGGACGACAGCCTGGGCCTGCTTGCTGGCCCTGCTGGGTTGGCGGTGGTCCTGGTGGGCTTGGGGAGTGAAGTGGGAGTTTTAAAACTATAATGAAGTACAGGTCCCCCCGGGAAGGGACGGGCGGTGTTGTTCAGATATTTCTGCATAGAGTGGGGGTGGGAAAGGGTTGTGTGCTTTAGGTATTTATCTGCAGGTCTGGATCATGTGTGTGTGTGTGTGTGTGTGTGTGTGTGTGTGTGTGTGTATACGCACGCTCAGTGTTTCATTTCCTCTTTCCCTGTGCAAAATTGTGAAGAGTGGGAGTCTGTGAGTCCTGCTCACCTTTTCCAGCCTTGTCTCAGCTCTGACACTCCCCCGAAACTTCTTAGTGAGGCAGAGCACTGGGGCGTGGGGTGGGAAAGTCTCCCAAAGGCCCCATGAAACGGAAAGTTTCGGGAGGCTGCGGACAGCTGCCAGCATAACTTTCCGCTCTCTTCTCCACTCTCCGTCCCCGCCATTCAGAAAAAGGCTCTGAATCAGCAGTGTGCTCATCCCACACTGCCTTTTAAAATCTGGACGTGGGTAGCCAGCCCAACACTGTGCCCTTTCAAGCTGGGGAGCGGATTGTGATCGCCGTGTGGAGTTCCAGTTCTTTATTGTGAGTTTCTTATTACTGCTTGAGAATCACAGTGGCGCACGCAGCTTTGGAATCAGCACGAAATACTGCTTTATGCCTTGCTTCTGTCGCTTAAATGTCTTATTTAAACATTTTTTCCTTTTGTTTTTCATAGCTGCGTAATATCCAGGGGGATGACTATACCATGCAACCTAGTCCCCTATTGTGGTCAGCAAGCTGCTGTATTCTTCACGATTATAAGTTGTGATGCAGTTAATGCACAGGAATCCCTAAGTTTGGGTTAGGATATAGTCCTGCCTTGTGGAATAAGCATGTGAATCCTTTCCAAGGCGCTGATACACACACATTGTCACATTGATTGAGAGACTAAAGGTGACACTCACACCAACACAAGAATTGCTAAGTATCTTGAACAAAAACTTTGCTTGCTTGATGGGGGAACGTGCTAGCTTACCCATTACATTTGGATAAACTTCAAAGAGGCGATCGTAGATCCCATGCTTATTTTTAAACGTGTTTCCTTCATAACAATGCTTAGGACATGCAGCCATATTTGTAAATGCACAGATGCTGTTTGGGGAATCTTCCGCTTCATGCGGTCCTTGCCCTGCATCTGTCCTTTCGCCAGTTTTAGTACCGCAGGTACATTTTACACACACCTACACACACACACACACACACACACACCCTATACTTAGACGAGAAAGGTAGTCATTTTCCAATCACTTGTATTTAGACACTAGGAAGAAATTGAAAAACATGGCACTAGTTGACATTTTGCCAAGAGGAAACTATTGGCTAATTTTTAGGCAATCATTAAAGAACGTTAAACATCTGACATTATAACTGTTGACTCTAGAATGCCTACTGTGTGGGGGTACATTTCTAGGTGCTTGATGTGTATTGTCTGAAGTCCTCGGCAACCCGATTTTAAAGACTGTGAGAACCCGAGATTCAGAGGAGTGACATACCTGGGAAATGTTGACGCGGGATTCCAGCTGGCCTCTGGACTCAAGACAGGCCGTTCAGCTCAGAATCCTACCTCCACAGACGAACGGGGAGCAGGTTTAGAGGAGGGCTCCCATCTGCTCTAAATAGCCCCACTGTCTCTCGCAGAGCCCGAGGCCCGGAAAGTCAATATTTTTAAAACAGTGTAGACACCGAATTAAGTGCTGGCCCCATCCATCATGTGTAGACAACTCTCTGCTTCCAAAAGGAGTGGCTGGAGAGAGGGAAGGGGCCCTGGGAAGGAAGAGAGTATGAAATCAAAGACAGAAGGAAAGAAGTGGAGGCTGAGGCCTAGGGTATGTCCGTGTGTCGAGGTCATTCCTCCATACATTTGCCACACTTAGACTATTAACTACATACTAAGTAACACGCCTCCAGTCTGTGCATCATGCCTGTCAGTCATGCAGTGCCACTCAGATAGCTGCATTCGCTGTTACGTCCTCAGTGGCGAAACTTGTCATCGTCTGATAAGATCAATACAAAATGAGGGAGCTTTGATGGATATTGCCTCGTGAAGCTATCTCAAGAACTCAGAGAAAAGGACTCTAGTGATTCTGGTGAGGAGTGAGACACAGCTCAGCAGCCAGGGGCTGGCCCCGGCCAGCGATGCCATGAAGAGCAGATATTTAAGTGATCGCCAGTCTTAGGAGCTTGGCTGTAGGACCAGGGTCAGCAAATGCTCAGAACTGCGTAGGTGGGAAACCTCCCTTCTCTGTCCCTTCCGTATTTCTTCTGAGAGGCTTGGGCTGGAGGAGTGTTCTTCCAGCCGACTTGCTCCCCGTGCTCCTCCAGATCCTGTAAAACTCTATTCCCCAAGCACACTGTTAAGCTACTTCCTAAAAGTCTTCATCCTAAATTTAAACGGTTGAAAGGATGTAATTTGCAGCTTATTGTAAATACTGACCTTTTAAATTAAATTGTTACACCAATTTAAAAATTCTAATAGGACCTATATTTGATTCTCGGTATCAATCATTTTTTTTAAAAAAAATGCACGAATAAATTCTTCAGCAGTTAAAAATTTGACACCTTTCGTTTTTCCCCGTAAATTTATATTTCCCTTCCTCCTACAGAATTTTACCCCAAGGTTTTATAGGTTGTACGATTTCTGGCATATTTTTATGTTTAAAAGTGTCCTGATCATTCTGCGATACTTTCTGTAACAATAAAAAAAAGTATATAAGTTCAAACCCAGTGTTTTGTGTTACTTCTGACCATAGGGCTCATGGTGCTTATGTTTCAGGCTGTTTAAAACAAGGACTTGGAAATTACCTGATTTACAAAGGCCATTGTTACCCAAATAGGAGACTCATCCCTCACATTTGAGTATTTTATGGGTTCCTCTTCTCCTCACCCTGAGGCCTTTACACCCTGCCGGTTGGAAAGATCCAGGAAGGTGAAGCAAGTGCAGGACTTTTGTAAAGTGGGGGGAGGGCTGCGCGGAGGGGAGGTGTTGACAGGCAGCTTCTGTCCCGTCTCAGGCAGATGGATCGCTTTTTAGAGAAGACAGCCTTTGGAAGCTGGGGATCTGGACATCGATTCTCTTCCAGGTGTGAGGGGAACCCTGAGACCTGCTGGCTGACCCCAGACACGTGTCCCAGTTCCAGGAACGCTAGTCTGGAGCTGGAAAGATGGGCTGTGGTCCTGTTGGCTGGGAGGGAAGCAGACCCAGGCTGGACCCAGGGGAGAGGAGGCAGGGGTTGGAGGCAGCTGTTCAGGCGGATCAGCAGCAAGCTCTGCCGCCCAGCCGCGCGGGGGACTCGGAGCGGAGTCTGAGCCCCAGCTGTGCTGGGACTGGGAGCCCTGGCCCTGGCCTGGTGCTGCCCGCTTCTCTCACTTTACCACTGAAGTGCCTGGAGGGCCACGGGGGCAGGAACAGGGACACTCAGACCAACTCCAAGCAGCTGTTTGCAGATGTCGGAGGTGTGCTTAGATCCATGTTTTATCTTTGAAATTAATGTAAGTTCTCTAAGCCTGCTCCGCGGTTGACGTTATTGTATACTAGAGGCCCGATGCATGAAATTCATGCAAGAGTAGGCCTTCCTTCCCCCGGCTGTCGGCACCGGCTTCCCTCTGGCACCTGGGACCCAGGCTTCCCTCGCAGCCCTGGCTTCGTCTGGAAGGTCATTGGAAGGACATCCAGTCTAATTAGCATATTACACTTTTATTATTCCAGATACCTGTACGTGTATGTATGGGTAATATTTTCTCCTAAAGTAACTTAGTGTAAATCTTGCTCCGGGAAGATGCTCTATGATTGTGTGTGGCTTCATTTCCCTTGGCCTTCTCTATCGTAAGAGGGTACCTGTGCCCATGGTGACAGAGGTGATAGTTTAAAGGATTTGGAATCTAGAGACCCTGTGTTCAGTTACAGGCATTGCCATGGCCAGGTCTCTTCATCCCTTTGACCGGTTGTTTTTTTCACGCAGAAGAAATGGACAAGCATTGTACTTTCCCCGTGTAGCTCATAGTTATTCACTAGTTGTTTATTCAAGCAGCTGATATTTATTTAGTAAGCCCCTCCCATGTGTCAAGTCTTGTTATAGGTATTGGGATTACACCCTGAACAAAGCAAGACAAACCCGCTGGCCTCAGGGAGCTTATATTTTCGTGTATCTTCCCACTCTGATAATTAAATATATTCCTGTAGGTGAAATGACATATGCGCTGCAGAACGATAGGATTGGTCTAGTGGAGGTGCTGGCCAGCTGGGGGCGGGCTTCGCGGTGTATCCTTTAGGCAGCAGAAGTCCACTGATCATAGATTTTATTGTCCTTGTACCGGTAAAGAAACCGAGGGAAATGCTCTGGGTAATGGGAGTCTCTTTCCTTTTGAGTATTCTAGGTTATGGAATTAGTAACCCACAAATTGTTAAAAAAAAAAAAAAAAAAAAAGTGGTGTAAGGCCTTCATCAGAGAGAAAGTGTTAATAACTAACTCACCCAAGATTGAGCCCGGGAGGAACCAGAGCGGGAAGTTAGGAAAGGAACTCTGAGCGCCATCGGGAATCGCCTGCGAGTCTGATCAAATGCTTCCAAGTCGCTGGGATCTTTGTGACACGTACTCACTGCTACTTCTCCTGCGTCGGTGATTCCCTGAGCACCTATGCTTCCGTAACTGCCGGGAGGAGAAGAGTGCCTGCTCTCATGTTACACTTATTCAGGTTTCTTGACCATTCTTTTCTATACTTTGACTCTCCTCTAGTTACCTATCACCTATTCCATGGTCCGTGCCTAAAAATTATGAAAAAGGAGCAGAAGAGGGCCCTGGAGAGGACAGTGGATGGTGATAAACGTTTAGGCCCACCGGACAAGAGTTGGACATAGCGCCTTTTGCTTTTCCAGTAAGGTGGCTGCTTTGGAAGTCTTCAATGAGTAGCTACGTGGCCAATGAAAATCTTGAGATGCCCAGGTCGCCTGTAAGAGGAAAGCTGGCCCGACCATTGTGATGGACCGCATCATAGTTTAAGAGAGAGGATGTTGGTCTCTTTTGTGGGTTTGGCTGCCTTAGTGAAATAGCAAGCTCTAGTAGACCAGCTTGTAAACTCTTTTATTTCGGTTTGAGATTCCTGAGCTATCTGTCTTTTCACTTACTGAGCTGCAGCTCTAGGAAAACTCATAAAGTCCTTGTCCTTAGCAGGGCTGTCGACCATAAGAGCACCACTATTATATGCAGCCTGAAAATAACTTTCATTGCTGGGTTATGTATTCGTTTGTCATACTTGACAACACATAAAATAGCTGCTAAAATATCTTTGTATGTAGAAGGCACTTGATAAGCATGTAATAGATAAATGAGCGAGCAAATTTCAGTATTAAAAATTTTAAGGCCCAAAATATATTACTGAAGCTATCTGTGACCTCCACAAGTCTGAGGTTGAATTTCACTTCTGTTTCAGTTGAGATCGTCATTATACAATCACACATATACATTGGAACTAAGACAGTGGGCCCTAGAATTAGCAGTAGGAAAAACAGAGTAGGGAAGATGGGCCATCATGCTGAAATAATGATTCTGAGGGTCATTAGTTATCAATGCTTTAAATAAATTATTTCTAGAAACTACAATTTACTTTTGGATTTTTTTGCTTCCTTGCTAGTTCTTTCAATTTTAAAATAAGATGCCGCTTTTACACATGACACATAGCTATGTCATTGAATGTTTAACCTTATATGGCCTAGCATGCCATAAATCTTTGGAACTCATCAACTCTTACTACAATAACAAAAGGGCCTGATTGGCTGCTCAGCTAACCACTGAGCTATCCTTGTCTCATCTTCTCAGGGCACCAAGGATTTTCCTTATAAGCAAAGCAAGCCACTTGGTTTAAATAGCGTTACGACACTACAACGGCTAATTTGGTACATTTGTCATCTTCCTAGAATAGCCCAGGATGGACTTGAAACCTCAGTGTCTCACTCCCAGACACTGTGCTTCCTCGTCTGCCGTTGCAAGAGCGTCACGCACAGTGAAAGGAGGACAAAGCGGGGTCCGGCGCCCCTTTCCGGTCCTGTGGGTGAATTAGTTAATTACGGGGCCAGGCCCTCTGATTGACGCTGCTCACTCTTAAACCTGGTTTGAAGTGTTTAAATACATGTGGGCTTTGGCGGCATAATGGTTGTTTAATTATTACCTGTTTATGGCATTTAAGATGCCACGTGAAGTCTTACAGTTACGGAGATGTGTTATTCGGGTTAATTTTGAACATCTGCAGTGAGTTACGACGAAGCCTGGTTATGGCCGAGGAGGGAATGCAGTGGTCTGTGAGCCGTGCTTAGGCATGCATCCCTGGGAATCCACTCAGCACAGGAAAATGTGCAGATTTTTTTACGATGACGGTTTTCTCAATGCCAGGCTGGCGGTGGCAGGCATGAAGATTTGCTCTTGGTAATTAGTTCACGTGGGCCGTCTTTTCCTTCTGGAGGGGAACTAGGTCCAAATATCAAAAGGAACCAGAAAAGGGTAAATGTTTACTTTTCTATTTTTAAACATAATCTGTTACTTGTGGGTAATTAGGAAGCACTGGTTAGAACAGGCCCTGTCATCCATTAAAAAAAACAACAGCAACAAAAAACAGGTTAATGAAATGCCGAGGAAGCCCCCTGGCCTGGCCCAGGCCCCCATGTGTGCAGGGCTGTTCCTGGCTGAGGGTTCCTCCAAGTTCCTTCTCTCTTCCTTCCGCAGCGCTGGGCGGGGGGTGGTTGGTGTCCAGGAACCCACATCTCTTCCGTTGTCACTCCTGGACCTCGGCAGCTGACCTGCCAGGATCTCCCACTTCAGTCTGGCATTTACAATAACGCAAGGTCCATTTCTACCTTGGACCACTGACCCACAAAACCAGTCAAGCGCCAGACCCAGGTTAAAAACAATTTAATGAGTGACGCGTCACGAGAGAGAGCTCTCAAAGGTTCAGGTTCTCTATTTAAAATAAGTAGCATCGAGCTCTATGCAGATTTTCCGCTGTTATTTTCCCCCTTTTATTTATGTCCCATCTTTTGGTCCGTTAGGAGGAAGGGAGCCGCTGAGAGGAGAAATGTTCACAAGCTCATTGTGGCCAGGTGCATCAGCCAAGGTTCCTTCAGGACCCCCTCCCCCCCCCAAAAAAAGTGGCTTATGCTTACCACACAGGGCCTTCTTCCTTCTCCACATGAAGGAAGTCTGAAGGGGCAGCGCCCAGGACTGGCCTGCAGAGCCACAGACTCGAGGACAGATTGCTCATGCGTTTCTGCTCTGTCATCCTCGGCAGTTAGGTTTCTCCTCCTGGTCCTGAGTGGCTGCTGGGGCTCCAGCCTTCACGTCTGCATCCCAGGCAGCAGGAAAGGCAAAGGGATGCGTCTCGCCACCAGTTCTGCACTGCACGTCACGCACATCTCATTGGGCAGGAATTACACACCCCTTATGGGCAGGAAGGCAAGGATCTGAAGTCTCTTATCTGGGCGCTCTGCCCAGGCACTCTTGCTGCGGGAGGAGAGAGCATTGGATATTCAGAGCCACCTAACGGCCTCTGCCACTCACCTTTTTGCTTATAGTCGTATCGGCCCGATTCCTCGGCATGTCTTTGCTCATGTTCTTCCTCAGCTGTGAGAGTGTGAACTTCTTTTTATTTTAATCTTTATTGTTGAAAGTATTACATATGCCCCTTTCCCCTGCCATTAACCCCTTCCAGCTCCCCTCACCGCCCGCCCCCCCCCCCCCGCCCCCCAGGCCTTCACCATCCCATTGTCTGTGTCCACCGGTTACGCATCTATGCAGACAACTTCATTGGTTCATCTCTTCCCACCCACCCTCCCCTGCCTTCCCTCTGAGGTTCGACAGTCTGTTCCTTGCTTCTATGTCTCCGGATCTATTTTGTTCCTCAGTTTATGTTGTTCATTAGATTCCACGTATGAGTGAGATCATGTGGTACTTATCTTTCTCTGACTGGCTTGTTTCGCTTAGCAGAACAGAGAGTATGAACTTCTTGCCCCAACCTCCTTTCCTCTCTTCGTCCCCGAGCATGAGCGAGCAGCTGGAGTGGCTCTCCTGAAGAGGCCCTTTCCCAGAGGTGGAAGTGCTTTACCAGGAAGCCAGGAAGAGGTGTGCACTTGTAGGAATTATTGTTGTAAGGCACTCCTCGCATTCTTTATTGGCGGGCGTGCTTTTATATGGCTTGTTATATAACCGTTATTAACATTGCCCTGTTGTGCATGCATGGCATGTAAATGGAGACTATGCCTAAAAGTGGCACCAAACTATACATAACACTGTTTTTAAATTTCACATGACATCATCAGCATCTTCCTTCCTTATTAGTATTCTTTGAAAATAAAACTGTCATGAGTGAGTAGAATTCTTTTATTACCAATAAACCTTTGTTTGCCCGATGATTTTCCAGTTGTTAGACATTTGGTTGTTTGGAGTGTCATGTTTTTGAGGATGTCTTTGTAGCTAAATTTGTCAATTTCACATCATTTCATTATTTGGGGTTCCTGGAAATGGAGATATTATTCAACATTTATTATTTTTCGATATGTTGATATGTATTGCTCACTTGTACCCAGGAAAGTGTGTACCATTACCAGTGAATGACTAAAGCCCATTACTTAGTATATCATTCGATATCATAGGTGTTAGATAGTCTTTGCTAATTTAGACATTTTAACAATTGACACTTATTCCAGTTTGTATTTCTTTGATTACCAGTAGAATAGCATCAGTAATGTTGTTATATTTTTTGTGAATTTTCTGAGCCCTTGGTTCAATGTTTGAGTTGTTTTTCAATAAAAATGAAATCCTAGTGTCCTTCTTCATGGTTTTATGCAGGATAGTAATACAGGATCTCCAGGTTTTTTAAACTTCCATTCTGTTATTCTTCAGTTGCTATTCATACCTAGGTATTACCTCTGTGTCTGAAATTGAATGATTGTGATTAATCTATTTTCTCTTCCAAACTGATATGGGATGGAAGTGGTGGCCAGTCCTCTGAAAGAAGGATTCCCCTTCCACTGTAGAAAACAAAATAACCTCATGCCAGTCTTGGTAAACTGTGTTGAGTATTCACAACTATAAAGTATTTGAGTTCAAGTCATGGGGAGGTCTCCACAGACACGTCGTTGCTGATCAATTCCTGTGCATCGCGTGAAACTAAGCTGATAAACCAGGGTCATCACTTTTTGGTTTTAAAGAATAAAAGTAAATTGACAAGTTTATAAAAAACTTTTTTGTAATCCTCACCCAAGGATATTTTTCCATTGATTTTTAGAGAGAGTGGAAGAGAGTGAGGAGAGAGGGAGGGATATGGGAAGGGAGAGGGGAGAAAGAGAGACTAGATATGAGAGAGACACATCAATTGGGTGCTTCCCACACTTGCCCCTGACCAGGGCCAGGGATCGAACCTGCAACCCTTCGGTACATGGACTCTATCCACTTAACCACTCCAGCCTGGGCTATAAAAAAATTTTAATTTTTTTTACATGTAACCCATAACGAACTCTTAAGTGCTACATGCTGTGCCATTTGAGTTTTGTGCACGAATTCCTGTTCTCTTGGAAGAGATGGACTGCAGCCACTTGAGAGCCTGTTGAAGCTTAGCATATGGGTGAGAGAATACTGATAGAGACTCACAGGTAGCTTTCAGACTGGAGAGAAGCAAACATGATAGTTTGAACATCATTTCATTTCTTCTGTCGAATAGCTCTGTAAATGTCAACTTCAATGTCATGGCTATGAGGAAGAAACCCAGAGAGAAGAGAAGTCTAGTTTAACTTTCTTTCTGTGTATGGGCTGTGATTGACGGGGAATAAAACACGTATTCCTTTACCAACTTGGCACCTGAGGACTTTAAATAGTATTTATCAGAGGGTTGAGGTGACAGTTGCCAATAGTAAAGTACTAGATGCTTTAAGATTATCTTTTAGTGGCAAAGAAGCCCTTCCCCCAGTCTTCTCTCTCTCTCTCTCTCTCTCTCTCTCTCTCTCTCTCTCTCTCTCTCTCGTTATCCTCATCCGAGGATATTTTTTCCTTTGATTTTTTTTTTTTTAGAGAGTGGAAGGGAGGGAAGGAAGGAAAGAGAGAGAGAGAGAGAGACATCGATTGGTTTCCTCCAAACGCTCCCAGATCAAGGCCAGGGATCAAACCTGCAACCCAGGTACATGCCCTTGACCAGGAATCGAACCTGAGACCCTTCTGTGGGAGGGCTGACCTCTAAACACTTAGAAACACTAGGCAGGGCTCTTTTTATTTTTCTTGGCTCAATTAGGAAGATATTAGTCTGAGTAGATTGTATACAATTGAACACTGTGGATAGATACAATAGGAGTTTCATGCTAATAAGTGGAGACCAGAGAGGAGGAAAATAAATGAACTAAGTAAAAATATCATTTATAGTCTATCCAGTTTTTTAAATTGTCACAATGAAACAAAACTTTATTTGCCCCCGATTATTAACATAATGACTATTAAGTTAATATTATGTCATGTATTTATTATGCTAATAATTCATTATGAAGAATTTGAAAACATAAAAATATTTAAAAACTAAAGATAATTTGAAGTTTCAACACTGAGATATTTTGGTGACTATCCTTTTGTGTGTCCTCTTCTCTCTCTCTCTCTCTCTCTCTCTCTCATAATTTTCCATAAACAAGGCATTTTAGCTATTGCTTTTCTTTTTACTTTCTCTTCACATCAACCCTCATTTTTCCAACCCAACCCTGGCTGCCTACATGACCCACTTTGATAATCCAGTGTATAGCCTTCATATTTTCTCAATATAACCCTACATCAGCATTAGATGTACATACAAAGACATATACTGAAACATAATTCTGTCATTGCTTTATGAAAATGGGATTGTATTACATACTAGAGGCCCGGTGCACACAATTCGCATGGTAGGGTCCCTAGGCCAGGGCCGATCTGTGCGGCAACTGGAAGGGTGATCAGGGGAGCCCCCACTGGCACCCGCATTGGCCGGCCTGGCACTGCCCACTCACCAGCCCTGCCACCACCACCACTGGTTGCCTTCCTTTGCAGGGCGACCAGCAGGGCAATGGGGGGGGGGGGGGGGCCTGCTGGACGTGCTTTGGCTGGCCTGGGGCCTGTGGGCTGGGGGCAGCTCCTTCATTGAGTGCCTGCCCCCTGGTGGTTGGTGCATGTCATAGCAACCAGTCGTTCTCCTGTTCAATTGATTTGCGTATTACCCTTTTCAATATATATAAAAGCCTAAGTGACCAGTCGACTGCTCAACCAGTAGCTATGATGCACACTGACCACCAGGGGGCAGACACTCAATGCACAAGCATGGAAACATGGAACAGACTAATCTCAGAGGGAAGGAGGAAGGGGGAGGGCGGGAAGAGATTAACCAAAGATCTTATAAATGTACTAGAGGCCTGGTGCATGGATTCATGCACTGGTGGAGTCCCTTGGCCTGGCCTGCAGGGATTGGACTAAAACCAGCTCTCCAACATCCCCCAAGGGGTCCCAGATTGCAGGAGGGTGCAGGCCAGGTTGAGGGACCCCACCAGTGCACGAATCCATGCACCGTGCCTCTAGTATTATATAGGATGCTTTTATATTACACATACTCTTTGGCCTCTTGCTTATATTACCCATAGAAATCCTCTGAATGTTCTGGTATAAAACAAATTCTTTTTAACGACTGCACAATATACCATGCTGCGGAAATGCTTTTCTGTTGACCTGTGTTCAATTTGTTTCTAGTTGTTGGTCCCTGTGAATTAGACTTCACCAAGCCTCCGTGTACATAATGTCATTAATTTGTTCATTCTTTCAAAGAAGTCTGTGGTTTCTATCACATACCTTTTATTTCTCCCCACAAAAAAAATCTTTGCTAGCATTGTCTTCCTGATTCTCTTCACCTCACATGCAAAGACTAAGAATAAATCTTTTTAGGAAAAATAGGAAAAGTATGTCTTCTATCCCAGTATCAAAACCCAATTCACAGAAGAGGAATTGACTTAATAGATGACCAAATGCTATCTAAAAAGTCTATAACTGTTCTCACTCCCATCATTGATGTAGGACCGTGGTCGGCAAACCGCAGCTTGCGAGCCACATGCGGCTCTTTGGCCCCTTCAGTGTGGCTCTTCCACAAAATACCACGTGTGGGCGTGCACGTACAGTGCGATTAAAACTTCGTGGCCCATGTGCAGAAGTCAGTATTTTGTGGAAGAGCCGGTATTTTGTGGAAGAGCCACACTCAAGGGGCCAAAGAGCTGCATGTGGCTCGTGAGCCACGGTTTGCCGACCACTGATGTAGGAGAATACTGTCTCTCCAAATCCGTGTCAACATTGGGTATTCTAAAGTTAAAAAGAAAAAATTGCTATGTTAATTTGCATTTTCCTGGCTATTAGTGATTTTGTGCCTTTTTTGTGTTTGTTTAGTATTTAGACTGCTCTTCTGCAAACTTATACTTTTTTTGCTGGTTTTTCTATTATACTTATTCTTGCCAATTTCTAGATGCTATTTATATATTATAGAGATATTTTTCCTTATTTATATTTATCTTATCTGTTGGCTTTATTTATATTATATTTATCCATTTCAGAGTTTTCCATTTTGACATGGACAGACAAGCCTCTTTTCCCTGTGTTTTCACTCTTGGCTAAGAAATATCTCCCTGACCCCTAGGTTGTCCATGTATTCTCTTAGATATTCTAGGAAGGTTTTTGAATTTTTTAATTTAAGCCTTTAATCCACCTGGAATTAATGTTTGCATATGATGGATAAGAATTTTATTTTCTTCCAGACTGTTGTTGTGCCAGCCCACTTATTCAAAAGAGTGCTCGACTACTGGATTGAACTATTTTTGTCAAATTTATTTTGCTTCGTAACACCCTTCAGCCACACCTGCCTTGGGCTATGATCAAAGAACACAAATGGCTAATTAAATTTGAAACCAATTCTTTATTCCCCAGAGTGGTGACTGGGTAGTCTCCAACCTCGATTTACTTCCCACCTCACCCCCAATGGCTATAGGAGGCCTGAGATGTGTTCTTCTGGAGAAATTTTAATTCACTTGAAAGCCAGTGCCTCCCTGTTGAGCCTGGGAAATGATAGTAACTTGTGAAATGCCTCCTGGAAGCACAGTCCAGATGCTTTGGCAATAAGTTCTCTCCAGGGAAGAATTTGTTTTAAAATGGTACTTCTCTGAGCTGCCGTGTGTGTGTGTGTGTGTGTGTGTGTGTGTGTGTGTGTGTGTGTGTGTAAGACAGCCTTTCAGAATTCAGGAAGCAGTTGCAAGTTGCACTTAACTTTGGACTCGTTTAACTGAAAGTGCATTTCCCTGTTATTTTTTGGATGACGGGCACACTTTAACATACTATTCATAACATGCATGTGTCCATTGCTTTAAAAATTCCTTAATGACACCAGTAGGTCGTTTTTAAAGACCTAGAGTAAATGTCTCTTACCTTTTTCTTACCACCCCGAAAGTCTTTGGTGACATTGTCTTCCTGGTTCCTCTTAATTCCGCATGCAAGGACCAACGTTAAATCTTTTTAGTAAAAACATCGGGCAACGTGGGCCTCCGGTCTCCATGTCAAAGCCCAGACTGTGCTTAATAGAGGTGAAATGGGGAGAGGAGAGAACGCACAGTGTCCACTCTTCTCTGGGACATTTCTTTACTCCATGAAGTTCGTGTCGAACTACAACCGGGTCGCAACCCTGCATTGGATGAGGAACTGTATTAGGTTGGAGTCGGGCGTGTGGAAAAGTTGTGTCACTTCTCCTTAGATCTGTCCTTCTCAGCCCCTGGGAGCCGGCTCGCTCCCTCCTCTTGCCGTGGGCCCTGCACAGGGTCCAGGTGTCCCCCGGATGGATCAGAAGCTCGTCTGAATGCTCCGCCCCGGGGTCTCGGATCCCCCGCTTATCTCTCAAGTACTGCAGGCCCACCCCGTCCACAGGGGCACAGTCCATTCTTCGCCCTCGGACCTGCCAGCTAGTCCTGGGCAAGGAGAGCAGTGACCATCCAGCAGCCGCCCCTCCTGCTGCAGCTCAGAGTTTCCTAGCTCTTCCCCATCTCTGACTCCTCAGATGATCTCAAGCCCAGAAGAGGCCCCTATACATGTCATATTTAGGACTTACTGAATTCTGTGTAGCTACACTGACCTCATGGGAAGTGGGAATTATTCTGAGGCTGGGGGAAGCCAGCTCAGCGGTAAAATGTTGCTGGGGTTTGGTTGCACCGTTTAGTCACAAGCTGTTGAAATATCACACAAGGATATTTCCCCAAAGATTTTTAGAGAGAGTGGAAGGGTGAGGGAGAGACAGAGAGAGAAACATTGACGTGAAAGAGGCACATCGATTGGTTGCCCCCAACACGTGCTCCTACCGGGGCAGGGGGTCGAGCCTGCAATCGAGATCTGTGCCCTTGACCAGAATCAAACCCATGACCCTTTGTTCCTTGTGCTGACGCTCTAACCACTGAGTAAACCAGCTAGGGCACATCTGATGTGTCTTGAGAATATATTTAGTGATGGATGTGGACAACAGGGGATGAGGGTGAGGGCAGGATTCGGGGGATGAGGGGACATTGGGGAGATAAGGACACATTTGTAATATCTTAATCAATAAAGGGAAAAATACAAAAAAAATGAGAATATATTTTAAAATGGAAATGAACATGTTTCACTGATTCTAAGGTGCACATTTTAAATTCTCTGGAACTGGGACACATCATAACGAATGCCATGCCCTAGTTGAATCAGCTGGACTTATTTTTCTTGGTCGCGGTAAAATAACGATTGTGTTACAAGCAATGGCATCCTGAATTACAGGAACGGTGATCCTTCCTCAGAGTGCCTCTGGGGCGGATCATTTAACGTGCAGAGCACACGTGGGAAGCAAGGACTGTCCGTGGACGCCTCAGAGCAGGGGGGAGACCATCGAAACTGAACATGAAGGGCTGTTCTCTGAACTACTCGTCTCTGGTTGAGAAGATGTCAGGCTACGTTTAAATTCAACAAAAGAGAAGGGGAGGTTCCCTGTCCGGACGCCTGTGCTATGATTTCTCCTCCTGCTCCCTTTCCCCCTTTAGAGAGCAGCTTGATGCCTGTACCCCCAGGAGACTCCGACTTTGAGAGCAGGGACTGTGTCTTCCGTGTTCATCATCATGTTCCCAGCATCCAGCACAGCTTCCAGACTGTCCCTGAGCAACACATGGGTGTTCCATGGGGCCTGACGTAGGGGCTCTTTAGTACACACACATCCGCAGTGTCGTGGTCGAATAGTGGCTCCCAAAAAAGTATGCCTGTGTCCAAATGGCTGGAAGGTTGTCACCTTTCTGGAAAAGGGGTCTTGGAGATGTCATGAACCGTCTTTTCTATTTATCTGTATTGTTGGAAGTGTTACCGATGTCCCCTTTGCTTTCTCGCCACTGACCCCCTCCCCCCCACCCCCGCCCCTTCCAGGCCTCCCACACCATTGTCTGTGTCCCTGGGTTTTGCATATGTGCATATAAGTTCCCTGCTTGGGGAGTCCCTCCCCCTCCCCCACAGATGGCTCTAAGTGGGCTCTAAATCCAATGACAAGTGTCCTTCGAAGAGGAAAAAGGCGGAAAAAGGCAGGGGGAGATTTGAGACAGAGAGGAGGCCGAGATTGGAGGGATCCAGCCCGAGGCTAAGGTCTCCCTGAACCACCAGAAGCTGGGAGAGGCAGGCAGGGTCTCCCCTGGGTCTTTCAAGGGAGCGCAGCCCTGCTGGCAGCTTGAGTTTGGTCTTTGGGCCTCCAGCGCCGGGTGTGAGAGAGCCAGTTCCTGTTAGTTTAAGCCACTCAGTTTATGGAAACTTACTATGGCAGCCATAGGAAAGTACTGCACATACAGAGACACACATGCTCAGAAGCACACAGATACATGTAAACAGACACACATTTTGCTGGCCTACAGTTGAATAGATGCCAGGGGCCCACTGCGTAGGCAGATTTTAGACGACGATGACTGAGTAGTAGGCAGGGGAGAGCTTTATTCGAAGGCCAGCGGATACCACCCAGGGCTCGTGAGCAGGTCCCACGACCGAGCTTGTTCTTGAGGAGCGAGGGGCTGGGGAGGGTTGGGAAGGCGGAGATGCTGCTCTTGATGGGAAGGTACGGAGCAGAGGCCCCGAGGGGCGGAAGGAGAGGAGGCCAAAGGCACGCTGGGAGCAGATCCCGAAGAGCTGCAACGTGCTGAAGTCTGACCTTCATCCCGTGGCCAAACTGGTGGCTTTCCTCCCCCACCCCCACTTCGGGACACAAATGACAGATGGTGCCTTAACACGGCCCACTGGTGCCCCAGATTTTGATGAACTCCAATGTGAAAATGAGTGCATGATGAGGCGCAATGATGTGTGTTCTGATAACAGGTAAGCTACTCGGTCAGTACCAGTCTCCCAAGAGGCTCAGCGTACACTCTTCGGACCTTGTGCACGTCCTCTCAGCTAATGCTACATCACCTCTCTCTCTCTCTCTCTCTCTCTCTCTCTCTCTCTCTCTCTCTCTCTCTCCTCTTAGAATTTGAGTGAGAGACCACATTTTCATAGGGAAACTTGAGTCCACTCCAGTTTTTATTTTAAGAATCAATTATTTCACAGACTTTAACATTTTACAAAATACTACTTTTGAGCAGCAGAGTCTGCAGATAGCTCCGTGGCCACATCACACAACGAAGACCAGCGTGCGGACAAATGACTCGTCTCGGCCGCTGGAAGGCCTAGCACAGGGCCTGTGACCAACGCTCCTCAAATGCTCACGGATGCGAACCCCGAGGGGATGTTGAAGGCTTTAAATATGGGAGAGGCCCAATCAGAGTTAGTCTCTAGAACAGTGGTTCTCAACCTTCCTGATGCCACGGCCCTTTCATACAGTTCCTCATGTTGTGGTGACCCCCAACCATAAAATTATTTCCGTGGCTACTTCATAACTGTAATGTTGCCACTGTTATGAATCGTCATGTAAATATCTGATATGCGGGATGTATTTTCATTGTTACAAATTGAACATAATTAAAGCTTAATGATTAATCACAAAAACAATATGTAATTATATATGTGTTTTCCGATGGTCTTAGGCGACCCCTGTGAAAGTTAGGTGTGGCCATGGGATTTGCTCCATGAATAGTACACACACATTTTAAATTCTCTGGAATTGGGTCGTTTGACCCCCAAAGGGGTCGCATCCCACAGGTTGAGAACCGCAGCTCTAGAAGGATCGTTCTGGTGTCATTTTGGATGATCATTTCCAGCGGGGAAAATTTGGGATTATAG
This sequence comes from Myotis myotis, assembly GCF_014108235.1. Taxonomy (NCBI): domain Eukaryota; kingdom Metazoa; phylum Chordata; class Mammalia; order Chiroptera; family Vespertilionidae; genus Myotis; species Myotis myotis. The sequence continues at coordinate 5,380,166 of NW_023416401.1, read as the reverse complement.
AACGACAACTGTTTGGAAACTGTAGGGTTATAATCCAGAAGAAAGGTGGCCTCTAGGCCAAACTAGATAAGTGGGAATATGGAGGAGGGGGAATGGGAAGTATTTTGAAGGTGAGCTTCCCAGGACTCATGCTTGAGTGTGGGGCATGAGAAAGAGGGCAGCGGCCCGTAGTTCGGGGGTTACTGGCTCCAGTGCTGATGCCGCTGGAGGTAAGAGCCCAGGTAGTGGCGGTGCATTTGCCGGGGAGGCTGTGGTGACACCTCCACAGTGTCAGTACTTTCAGCAGCGGAGGCGCATGTGTGCCTGGTGCTCCTACGTGTTTATCACGAGTTGGCTGGGGGGCCGGGGGGGGGCGGTCCTGCTCCAGGCCACTGTCCTCACTGCAGGACCCAGGCCTGTAGGCTCGGTTTAGGCTGCCACACGTGTTGAGGCAGGAGAGAGAACATGGCAGATCACACACTGGCTCCTTCCGGCTTGTGCCCAGAAGTGATGCACCCAACATCCTTCTAACATTTCCTTGTTAGCAGTCAATCCCATGGCTGCACCTAACTCTCAAGAGGGTTGAGATCTGTCGCCTTTCCATATGGAGTCTCCCCATGACTCCAATGGTGGTGGTGGTGGTGGAGGTGTGGGAAGGCAGCATGTTCATCTGTGATGTTGAACCTGAACTATTTCAGGGAAATTCAGTTCAGAAGAAGTTGGGAATCTGGGCTTGTGTCTCAAGAGCATTCAGGACTAGAGAAATAGTATGGGAAGGTTTCAAAGTAATGGTCATAAAACAAGCCACGGGAGTGGATAACTTTGATCAGGGAGGGAATAGAGCCTGTTCTAATATGGTAAAAAGTCAAGGTTAATAGTTTGTGGTTACAAATATGGCAACCCCGAGGCCATATTTTTTTTAGTAGCTTATTATAGACTTTTAAATAATTTTAAGTAACTGTTGGCATAGGGGTGGAATTAATCACTTAAACGGCATTTAGCTTTTTCAGACTCCCAAATCGCTGACTCGTGTTTAATCATTTAAAAGGTGCCTTTAGATTTTGCAGTAGGATTTCAGCCAATTTTCTGACCCGGCTGGGAAGAAAAAGTATTGCTAAGAATAGTCATTGTAGTTTGAATTGAAGACCAGTCATAAGTTGATTGATACTTGGATTGCTGAGTACTCAGAAAATTAGAATACCTTATAAAATCTTCTGACTGGCTGTGCTTCAGACAGAAACACAAGGTTAACCTTGCTGTAAATGATATTCTTGTTACAGCTCCAGTTACTGACAGAGGGAGGTGGTTAATAGCGCTTCTCCCCATTGGCCAGTGTGTGTGCATAAGGAGACATGCTTTTTCTAGTCCCCTTTCTCTTAAAAGGTTCTTGCGCTTTTGCCTACCCAACCTCCACCAGGGTCTCACTTTGTAAACTTTTTACATAGAGATATGTGATTACCCAAAATAACCTCTCCTCCCTTCAAGATGATGCACTTATCAGGAAAATCAAAAACAAACCAACCTGCTTGAGTGCGTGTCACCATTATTTCTTTGATGGCGGTTTTGCAGCATCACAAGAGCAGTGATGGTGAACATGACGATGCCTGTGTAAGTAAATGAAGTTTAATTTTAGAAGACAGTCTCCCCCCCCCCCCCAAAAACCGTGTCTTCACGGATCTACGCTGCCTCTGTGCGTCAACAACAGAATTGAGTCCTGGGGGCACAGGTCGGGAGCCCACTCTGCCTAAATTCTTCATCTCTGGACTCACCCTTGCCCTGAGCCGGCTGTTCTTGCCCTGTTCTCTTTGGAAGAAGTGTCGTTTGTTTACGCGGATGGGAGCAGAGATGTCCACAGAGGCTGGAAAACGAAGGTGGACATAGACCCGTCTCCCCGACACTCACTTAGCAGTGATCTGATGAGTGGTAGCTAGCTCCTTGAAAATGGGGCAAGAGAGATCCCAACATAAACCCCTGTAGACAGACAATGTCGTGATTCTTTATTATCTGTATCCTTGTCTCTGTGTGAAATGGCTTAACTTTCATCTTAGGCAGGATCTCCAGTGCCCTCTCAGAGCATAGCTGATCCATGCAAACCGCGTTGTCTATGTGACACGCATGGCGTAGAATCGGGAAAGGAAAGCCACTCCGTCACCACATAGAATGAATTTCAACAACGTCATTTCTACATGATGTGGTCTCTTTATCATCCACAGACCTTTTATCAGTGTCCCAGGAACAGTCTAGGGCAGGGGTGGGAACCTTTTTCCTGCCAAGGGCCATCTGGATATTTATAACATCATTCTCAGGCCGTACAAAATAATCAACTTAAAAAGTAGCCTGCTGGATTTGGCCACACATCTAATTAACTCACCCCTAATGCCTTGGCAGGGCCAGACCAAATGGTTTCGAGGGCCTTACACAGCCCAAGGGCCGGACGTTGCCCACCCCTGGTCTGTGGAAATAAAAATAGCAGTTGGGGAACATGCCTGCCATCTGTAAAGCAAGTGGGAAGAGCCAACAAGCATTAGGCCCCTGTCCTCAAGAAATTTAAAATTAAATACTGTATCTTTTATTACTAACTGTCACTTTTTACAACTGTTACAGTAGATTTGAGAGATTTAAGAAAGAGAACTGAGTCTATACCAGTCCTGAGAGGTATTAGTAATCATCGATTGCTTTTCTGTAAAGCAAGTCTAGTTGTATAGTAATACGATAAGAAAGGGAAAAGCTGCATTAATATGTTTATATTTCCTCTTCTAAAACGTTTACTTTTCTATAAAGTCAAAGAAACTATTTTTTAAAATATGGAGAGCAGGGTATATGATAATACCAGTAGGACTATGACTTAAAAATGTACTCGATGAATCGTTTTGTTGAATCAGCTTTTAAAATATGCAAAAGTACATTTTGAACATGGAGAGTTTCGTTGACGGTTCTGAGATAGCCAAGTTAACTGATTTCTTCTTCTTAGAGGCGTCCACAGGACATGGCAACCAGAAAGAACACTTCCATTCGGTAGGGCATATTCAGAGATTCTGTGGCTTCAAACATGCAGGAATGACTTGTGTAGTAGATGTAAATGAACGGCCAGAAACCCACTCCCTGCTTCCTACTGCATGTCAATTAGGCGGTGACGGGTGCCGCTGAGCCGAGGGGAGCAGTGTGGCTGCTGTTTGTGTGTGCTTGTCGCAGGAACAGTTTATAGAGTCTTAAATGCAGCGAAGTCACAGGGGCTTGGTGCTCTCTCTGCAGCCGCACAATCGGGGCCTTTGATGGCTGTGCAGTGAAGCCTGCTGGGATGATGCACACAGCACCCGGCCCTCGAGGAGACCCTGCGGCCCCATTCCCGTTGGGAGATGGCTTGGTGACACATCAGGGCGAGATTTTTCTGTTTTCGTTCTGCACATCATTGAGTTTCATCATCCGTGTGTCTTGAAAATTTGACTCCCACGTGTCCTTACCTGACAATTACAGGAATTGCAGGGGGATTTGAGGAAGTGCAATTTGAGGTGGAAGCAATGATCATCATTCCGGAAGCCTCAGACGAGTCATCTGATGAGCTCCCAGGTGTAGCGGCGAGTGGAAGACGGAAGCCCGGGGACCATATGCATCGCCTCCCTCCTGGTTTTTTGTTTGCTCGTTTTTTGTTTTGGAAATTGTTGTTCTTTGGGGTCCCAGTCAGACACGGGTCTCCACCCCAGTTCCCTCTTGACCTGCGTGTGAATTTGGGAAATGGAGGAGCCTTTTGGAATGTGTGTCCTTCTGTGAGGATCCCAGTTTCGTCTGGGCAAAGTCCCCATCGGCCCCTCTTGTCCCTGCAGAATCAATAGCAGTGCCCTCGCTCATGCTCCGAGGAGTCCTGGTTCGGGCAATGCGTTATATGGACGTCCTGTTTGTAAGTGAAATGGAGATAGTGTGAAGGTGTAACTGTATGCAATAATGTGGAAGTGAACATCTCAGTTGCTTTGGTTCACAAAATAAATTTTTTATTGCAGCAGGTAACCTTGGATTCCATAACATTGAATAATTATATTGCGTGCACACGTGTGTGTGTTTGTGTGTGTGTGTGTGTGTGTGTGTGTGTGTGTTACATACAAAATACACACTCTGAGGAAGTCTCTGAGAACTGGAGAGGCTATTTTGGTGTAGCCACTTACTGTGTGTTGGTAGTCAACCTCCTCCGTATTTTGAAAGGAATAATCACTCCTGTATTTACGACTTTGGAGATTTTTTTTCCTGCACAGCAATGTCCCCATCTGTTATTTGAGTAAATCTGAAGGCTGTGGTCCCCTCGTGGCAGAGCATCCGTTAACATTTAGAGCAATTCTCTTGATTAACAACATGCATTTTTTACCTCAACATGGCATTTCCTGGGATAACATGGTTTTGCTGCTGAAATGATGATTTGTGAGAGTAATTTCTATCATGCTACTGTGGTCTCATGATTTTTCCTAGAAAAATGAATCCATGTGATTTGATTCTAAGATTATTACACATGCTAATTAAATGTTTGGAATTTACTGTAGGGATTTTAAACTACGTGTAGGAGGTGGAAATAATTTGTTACGCTATAGTAAGATGGTTCATTTTGCATTAGAATATTTCAAGACATACTAACCCATATTTGCACGTTGAACTCGGGCAGTTTAAACTAGGAGTCGTTAGCTTCAGTCATTCAGCTTGACTTGGACATCTTTCATTGGAAGATTTCTGGTTTATATTCAAAGGCAAGAAATTATTAATTCATGAATTCTAAGTGTTACCATATACAATAATTTCCACAAGACTTTTTATTTATATCATTCCTTTTTCTCTTCTTTTTTTTTTCAAATAACAATGTGAATGTGTGAATGGTGCTCTGGGGGACTAGATACCTCCATTTGGGGAGCAGGCGCTGTTAAGCGTTTCTGGTGAATGATTTTACACGTACATCCTGGGCTACTTTTGCATAAATTCTTTTCTATTCCTATAAGATGCTCAGGAAGACCTCTCTGTGTTAGGTCTGCGACCTGTGTGTGTGTGTGTGTGTGTGTGTGTGTGTGTGTGTGTGTGAGAGAGAGATCCTGAATGAAAGCTATATACTTTTTTTAAAAAATCCTATCAGTCACCCTTTTTAGGACCGTGTGTAGACTTCCCACCTGCATCCCTTAGTCTGTACACACAGTGATGGCTTCTGCAAGATGAGGGATGAAGAGCGGGCTTGGGAGGGTCCCTATCAGATACACATTTTACAAATATTTCTCCCCTTCTGTGCGTTAACTTTTCACTTTCCTGATGGTGTCCTTTGAAACACACGCTTTACCTGTTTAGGATTTCCAGTTTTTCTGGTTTTTACTTTGTCACTGGTACTTTTGGGGTCACATATAAGCAATCATTGCTCCATCCAAGGTCACAAGAATTTACTCCTATATGTTCTTCTAAGAATTTGGTTTCAGCTCCTACATTTGTGTCTTTGATGCCTTTTGAGTTGGTTTTTACACAGGTTCCTTTTAAAGGATGGCTTGTCTGTGTTTCCCAGGTATTGGATCTTGAAAGTAGTGCTGGCATTTCCATCCACATGAAATGACATGAAAAGTTTAAGAGAAAAAAACTCCATTTTTCGCTTGTCTGTCTGGTCATTATGTTTGGCCATTTGGGGGGCGGGTCTGCTTTCTGACAGACAGTGATTGATTTCATCTTTCTAACCTAGCGCTATTGTGAGCCGAGGAACCCGCGGGTTCTCTGTCCCAGCCCCAAACACAAGTCAGTGTGTGCTGGAGACTCTTGCTCTGGTAACCTGAACAGTTGCTCTCTGTTCGAGAACAATATCTTCATTTTCTGAGAACATTTGTTTGGGATCTTTCCATGAAAGCATCTCTCTTCCCCTCGGCCTCTTATCTGCACAATGAACAAAGCCCCCGAGGAGAGGGCGAAAGCTGAAGGCGTGCAGGTGACTTGAAACGGCCGCGTCCCATATGCTGCGAGCGCTGGACGTGTTCATCCACATCCAACTTGAGTTTTGGGAAACTTCACAGCCTCTTCTCAGATACACGGCCCAGCTTTCTCGTAAAGCCGTCTGTTATTTTTACCCATTAAAACAGGATGGCTTTTAGTTCTCTACTAATGGCTTTCATAGGCTTACTTCCATATTCTGTGGTATTGCTCCGTCTGTAAATCACGTTTTTAAATGGGAGGGCACCAATATCTCTTGCAATAGAGTTTATATTTTAAAAGCTCCAGCTACCCCGGAGTTATCACATAGTGAATGAAAAGCTGAAGTGGAAGTTTGGCACTGAATGCAGATTCATTGGTTTCTATTTTTAGTTATTATTTTGAGCTTCTTGGCTTTTCAGGCTGCTAAAAACTTATTTTGTTGTAAGTCGCTTAGTTTCTCACTTTATGGTGAAGAATCTAAACATTGAGACTTCTCTGCTGATACTGTCACAGCTGTGGTGGAAAGGGTGGTGGGCATGATGGGAAGCCATAAAGCGGGTCGTCGGCAGGGTTGACTAGAACAACAGATCTTCAGTGCCGACGTGTACTTTCAAAGGATGGATCGGTCATGATCTTCATGTAGCAGTCCCGTAATTTAGTTTAGTATTTGGCCAAACTGCCTCTGGACAGTTCCGGGGGGGTTCTTCTGCAGAAAGAAACGGCCGTGCGCACCTGCCTGGAGAAGGGATAGAAGCCGCATTCAGCGCGCGGGGTTCAACTCGGGGGCCGCCTGTGACTGCTTCGAGCCGGCACCGTGACCTTCCCGAGGGCCCGGGTAGGCGGCACCGGGGCAGGAAGTTTGCTGTACTTCGGAATGCAAGCAAAAATATTGGCACATTGTGTCTCCGGGTGACTGTGAGAGCGCTCTCCCTCTGTGCAGGCCGGGCGGGTGGGCTCGGGGGCAGGGCCTGGCTGTGTGGGTTGGCTGGTGTCCGAAGAAGGAGCCCTTTCAGATTCAGATCTGATTCCAGAAACGGAGACACAGAACTGCCGTGGGGCCGCTTTGGTGGCAGGGGCTGAGGGCAGGCAGGCTTCTGGCTGTTGGCAAACCGCTGGTGTCTGGGTGAACAGCCGTTTAAAACAGAGGACACACTCCGCATGGGCCTGCGTCCAGCAGGTAGCGGCTGCCCCTCTGCTGCTGCTGCCATTGCTTCAAAAGCTGAGTCGACTTGGCCGGCGGCTACTAGGAAGCTCACATCCGTTGTGTTTTACTCTGCACCAGTGGTGTCTTTCTTTAAGTGGCTCCTTTAATGCTCACAGCAGCCACACACGTTAAGTTCTGTCATTGTCCCGCCTCCCAGGGGAGAATGGTACGTGAAGGTGGCCCATGGGTTCCTTAACGTGTAAAAGAGGACTAGTCATACCTCCCTCACCGGGGAGAGGAAAGATGAGTTAAGATGATGCCTGCAAAGCACGTACCACTGTGCCTGGCCCACTCTAGGAATTCAGTACAGATACTCCTACCCCAGGCCTTAGACGGCCTCTACTGGGACGCTGGATGTAGTAATTCTTAAGGATTCCGTGAAATTTTACATCTATAGCAACACTGTCTCCTGTTTAAATGTACTTTCTTTTATATAACAACATTTATAAAAAACACTTTGACTCTATATCATCATTATTGTTGTTTAATTATTACCATTATAACTACTTTTTTTAAAAAAACACAACATTTTCGCTTAAGTAGACTTTGCTGGATATCCTGTAAACCTAACCACCACATATGATGTTTCTATGGACAAAATGATCCCATTTTCTTTGCCGCCAATTTAATAATAAATGTTGGAAAGGAAACTTTTGCTTTGTTCTTTACATGTATATTTTGAGATAGTTTTAGATTTACACGTATCTAGAAATAGTACTGTGAGTTCTTATATAGCCTTAACCCATCTTCCCCTCATAACCGTAACGCAACTATCAAAACTACAACGTTAACATTGGCTCAATACTATTAATTAAACTGTAGACTTGCTTTGCATTTCACCAGTGTCTTCTCTGTTGTCCTTGTTCTAGTCCAAGATTGAATCAGGTCCCACATTACATTCAGTTCTCCTGTCTCTTGAGGCCTCTGTGATGTGTGACAGCTCCTTGGTCCCTCCTTGTGTTGGGTGATCTTGACACTTTTGAAGAGTTCTGGTCATTGAGCTTGTAGAATTCTCCTCAGTTTAGATTTGTCTGATGGTTTCTCTTGACGAGATTGCGGTCGTGCGTTGTTGGGGAGGATGATCTCTCAATGAGTTATATCAGGGATATGTGATGTCAATACAGCTATTACTGGTGAAGCCGGCCTTGATCCTTTGGGCACGCTGGTCTCTGCCAGGCCCCGCCCTTTTTTTTAAGAGTCAGTCTAACCCTAACTGGTTTGGCTCAGTGGATAGAGCGTCGGCCTGCGGACTCAAGTGTCCCAGGTTCGATTCCAGTCAAGGGCATGTACCTTGGTTGCAGGCACATCCCCAGTAGGGGGTGTGCAGGAGGCAGCTAATCGACGTTTCTCTCTCATCGATGTTTCTGACTCTCTATCCCTCTCTCTTCCTCTCTGTAAAAAATCAATAAAATATATATATATTTTTTAAAAGTGTCAGTCCATTTTATTTTTTTGATATTTATATATGCATATTTATTGATTTCAGAGAGGAAGGGAGAGGAGGAGAGAAATGGAAACATCAGTGATGAGAGAGAAATATCTATTGTCTGCTTCCGGTACCCCTCCTGTTGGGGATCGAGCCCACAACCGGGGTACATGCCCTGACAAGGAATTGAACCAAGATCTCCTGGTTCATAGGTCAACGCCCAACCACTGAGCCACACCAGCCGGGCTCCCCCAGGCTTCTTCTCCATAAGGTTACTGTTGTTCCCTTTGTAAGTAACAAAAACTTCGGGGGAGACTTGAGACTGTGCCTGTGTCCGGTTTCTCCTCAGACTTGGCCCACTCGTTGTAGATCCATGGGTTTTGCCTGCAGCACTGACGGTGGCGGCTTGAAACAGTGGTTTTTCTATTTCCCTCATCGCTTCTACACTTAGAATTGGAATCCTTCTGTATAGCATCACAGAATCACAGATGTTTTATCCTTTGGGTTATGCCCATTTTATCACTATTTTTTGCTCAAGTTATTCCAGCTTTGGCCATAGGGAGTTCTCTTGCTGGCTTTGGCAGCCTTCATTGTGCCTCCATCTTTGTTTTAAGCCCTTTCTTACTTTCTGACGCCTTACGATGTTCCAGACCCACTTTCTATTTTCCCTGCCTCAGCCTTGGGATCAATCACTTCCTCAAAGAGGTTGATTCCTTTTAATAAAGGGATGTTTATTGCGACAGGGGTGTCACTGCTTTTAGGCCTCTCAGCAGAGTTAAGACATATATGTATGTAAACTGCCAATGTGTACACCAGGGGTCCTCAAACTACGGCCCGCGGGCCACATGCTAATACAAATATTGTATTTGTTCCCGTTTTGTTTTTTTACTTCAAAATAAGATATGTGCAGTGTGCATAGGAACTTGTTCATAGTTTTTTTTTAAACTATAGTCCGGCCCTCCAACGGTCTGAGGGACAGTGAACTGGCCCCCTGTTTAAAAAGTCTGAGGACCCCTGGTGTACTCACACATATCTCTATATTTTCATATCCACCTCACTGTACATGAACTTGGGGGTTCAGACTGCATAACCTCGGATTCATAGCTAGCACAGGGTTCGGTTTAATATTCCTCCTTTGCTCATTTAACTTCTTTTCCCAACAGTGAGAAACTGGCTTTCATTATCAAGAAGCAATTGACCATATCTGTGTGGATCTATTTTTGGATTCTCTATTCTGTTCCATTGATCTTTGTGTCTGTCCCTTCACCAACATGACAGTCTTGATTCTAGTAAGTCAAAATCAGGTAGGGTGAGTCCTCTGATTTTAGTTTTCTTACTCAAAATGGTTTGGCATTCCAGTTTCTTTGCATTTTTCTATAAATATCAGAATCAACTTGTCTGTATTTACCAAAACAAACAAAAGACAATAACTCCTGCAAGGATTTTTATTGTAATTACATCAAACCTATAAATCATTTTGGGGAGAATTGATATTCTTAATCATAATGAGTCTTCCAATCCATGAGTATTCTGTCTCTCCATTTGTTCACATTTTCTTTGCGTTTCTTTCAAAGGTTTTCTAGCTTTCAGCATACAGATCCTATCCATGTTTTGTTAGAGTTATGCTTGTCTGTTTCTTTCTTTGGAAACTATTGTAAGTGGTATTACATTTTATTTTATTTTTTAATATATTTTTATCGATTTCAAGGAGGAAGGGAGAGGGAAAGAGAGAGCGATAGAATCATCAATAATGAGAGAGAATCATCTATCGGCTGCCTCCTGCATGCCCCCACTGGGAATAGAACCAACAACCCAGGCATGTGCCCTGACTGGGAATAGAATCGTGACCTCCTGGTTCATAGGTCTACACTCAACCACTGAGCTACACCAGCCGGGCGGTATTACATTTTAAAATTTGTTTCCATTTGTTCGTTGCTACAATACAGAAATTGAATTTTGTGAGTCAACTTGGTATTCTTCAATCTTTCTTATTAGTTCAAAGAACTTTTATAGATTTTTTTAGAATTTTCTATGTAGATATCCATGTTCTCTGCAAATAGGGACAACTGTAGTTCTTCCTTTCTAATCTGTGCTTTTTAACTTCTTTTTCTTCTTTTAATTGCAGTGGCTAGAACTTCCCGTATTATGATGAATTAAAACAGCAAGAATGGATATCCTTGCTTTGTTCTGGATCTTAGGGAAAAACATGTGTTCTCAAGGTCCATGATTTAGCTCTGGGTTTTTATTTATTTTTATTTTTTGTAGATGTCCTCTATCAGATTAGAAAGATTCTCTTTTCTCCCTAATTTGCTAAAAAAAAAAAAAAAAAAAAAATGTGGGTTTTATAAAATCATGAATAGGTATTGAATTTTGTGAAATGCTTTTTCTGTATCAATCGAAATGATCATGTGTGGGTTTTATTTCTAGTCTATTAATGTGGCGAATTATAGTAGTTGACTTCAAATATCAATCCAGCCACGAAGTCCCATGATAAACTCATCGCTGTAGCACTGCCATAGGCCAGGTCCACAGATAAAAAATGGTGGAGGTGGCCTATTACTATCAATGTTCATATTTCACTGATGATTTTTGCCTCTACGTTGATGTGGGATGTTGCTACAGTTTTCTTCTGTACAACCTTTGTCTGCTTCTGGTTTCAGGGTAATTCTGGCCCCATAGAATGAGTTGGGAAGTACCTCCTTCTCTCATGTTTTCTGGAAGGGATTGTAGAAGTAGTGTTATTTCTTCCTTACTTGTTTGGTAGAAACTATCTGGGCTTTGAGATTTTTTTTAAGGTTTTCTAACTACAGATTTAATTTTTTTTTTTTTTAATAGAAGACTAATTGGGCTACCAATTTTTTTTCTTCAGTGCATTTTGGGTGTTTGTTATTTTTGAGAAGTTAGTCCATTTCTTCTAGATTTTGTTGACTATATGTGTGCAGAGTTGGTCTTAAGAATTCCTTTGTTTTCCTGCGCATGCCTGCCTTGATATCCCCTCTTTTCTGATATTGATAATTTTTATCTCTCTCTTTTGTATTTTATCAATCTGACTAGAGATTTATCAATTTCATTGATTTTTTTTCAAAGAACTAGTTTTAGGTTTGATTGATTTTTCTCTATCGTTTTATAGAAATTAAGAGAAGAATATTGTATTATCTTTACCCCGATATGTTCCATTTCTGTTGCTTTTCTTCATCCACGATGTTCCAGGTTACCTTCTGGTGCCGTTTCCCTCTGTTTGAAGAACTTTCTGTAGCGCTTTTTAAAGTAAATCTGCTGGCAACACATTTTCTCTTCATTTTTCTTCCACTGAGAATGCCTCTCTCCCCTTCATTTGTCAGGGTGTTCTCACTGGAGGAAAGTTCTTTCGCTTCAGGACTTGAAAAATGTCCTTTCTGCCCTCCATGACTTCTGGTGAAAAGTCAACAGTTATATCAGTCTTTTTTATTGTTATTTTTTGTCATTATACTCAGTCTCCTTTCAGGATTTTTGTCTTTGTCTTAAACGTTCAGGAGTTTGTTTGGGTGTGTCAGGGCATGGATTTTTATAAGCTGATTCTGTCTGGTATTCACTGAGACTTTTGAACCTGTAAGTGCTATCTACCAAGTTGCCAGCATTTCAGCTGTGCTTTCTGCAACCCCTTTTCAGCACCACCTTTTCCCTCTCCTTCCGGGGCGCCGAGGACAGGAAGGTTCCACCCTGTGTGTTGTCCCAGAGGAGCCTGGGACCTGTTCATTTTTAAAAATATCTCCATTGTTCTTTCTGTTGGATAATTTCTATTGATTTACTGATGATTTCCACAAATTCACCGACTTTTTCCTCTGTTGTTTCCATTCTGCCCTAGAATCCATCCGTTAATGTTTTATTTCAGTTATTGAATTTTTCAGTTCTCAAGTTGCCATGTGCTCTTTCTTTATGTTTCCTGGTTTCTGGCAGACTTTTTATCTGTTTGTTTCATGAGTGTTTACTGTTACATCTTAAAGCATAGTTCTAACAGCTGCTTTGAAGTCTTTCTAATAATTCCAGTGTTTGGGTAGGTGGCCATCTCTTCCCTTACAGGTTGCTATTTTCCTGGTTGTAGGCCACGTGATGGCCGTGTAGAATGTTCTGTTATGAAACCCAGGGTCTTGTTTAAGTTTTAAGCAGAACATTGATCTTTTGCTTCGCCTTGTGTGGGCCGGCGTCCCACAGCTTAGGTTCCGGGTACAGGTCTCACCCTGCCCTGTGGCCTGGGTTCCAGGGCCGGCTCCGTCCTCACAGCCTGTGCGGTGCTGATGGGACCTGACCTCCTGGGCCCGCCCCGTGGTCCTCTGGGTGCGGGCAGTGTCTGCCTGTAGCTCGGCTCTCAGGGTGCCTGGGAGGCCGCTGAAGGTCAGGTGGATGCTCTTCGCGGAGGTGAGCCCGGGGTTCCAGACAACGGTACAGATGGCTGCATCGAGCCCCCCTCGCTGGCATCTCCCCGGCGTTGTCTCGCTCCTCTGGGCCCCTTCCCATTCCTCTAGCCAAAAAGTCAACTGCTCCTGGATCTCCTCTCGCCCTGCCCTTCTTCCCACACTCACATCTGTCCAGGACTGCGTTGCAAGGAAACAGAGACAAAGAAACAGCAGTGATTCGCCCATGGTCTTGGGGCCACCACTGCCCACCTTGCACCCCCCCGCCCCACAGCCCCTGGACTGCTGATGACTGCAGTTCTGCTGCACACATTCCCGTCCCTCCCCCAGGCTCTGTCACCGCCCGCTCTGCAGCCGCGTCTGCCCGCATCCTGCCGGGGTTGGAACTGCGCTCAGAGGGGAGGCAGTAGCACACTCCGTCCGCCTTACCTGGAATCTCCGAGAAACTGAAAGGCCGAGTCCCAGCCAGGCTGAGGCTGAGGCCTCGCTGTCAACATATTTGTTTACTTGTTCAACCTCAGTGTGTGCGTGTGTGTGTGTGTGTGTGTGTGTGTGTGTGTGTGAGGGGGGGGGGGGAGTTTCTGAACTCACACCCCTGTGAGAAACACATTTAGCAACTAGAGCACATACAGTATCTGTGTGCAGGCTTCCCCTCTCTAACACGACAATATCAAGTCAAAAATACTGCTTCCAAAGCTCCCAGGGTCCGCTCCTCCCACCCGCTCAGGGACTTCTGTGCGCCATTTCTCGGTTACATTCATCGGATAAGACAGCCTCCTGGGGCTGCGTTTCCCATTTGTAAGCTACCCTGAGCTCTCTGGCATGATTGCCTTTCGTCTGTTTTGCGGGTCTAAAAGCTTGTGAAGTTGTACTTGCGTGGTAATCGCTTCTTCAGTGCTCCCCCAACCCCCCTCCCCGCCCCCCCCCCCCGACCCCGTCCTCTCCCTTGGACCCCACTCAACAGCTGTGGTCATTCTCATCGCAGGGCTAGCGCACTGGCATGTAAACAGTATTCTAGGACTTGATTGGTGACCATGCTATGACCTTTGACCTGTAATGTGCTTGCTAACAGAAAAGGACAAAGCTTTTTAAAATTTCATATGACCTCCATTGTGATTTGGCATTCGCATGACGATATACTGCTGTGACATGGTGTTTGAAACCAAGTTGTTCATGTATCATGTTAGTTTTATGTTACTAGACCATCCATGACAATGCATGATTTCTGGTCTTGTTTGAACGTATTAACCAATATTTGTAGTGTAGGAAGTGGCCAAGTATTTATCTCATTTTTGCTTTTATTGTAGGCTAACAGCAATTAGATTAAAGAATATCATTCTAACCTGGCCGGTAGGCTCAGTCACTGAGCATTGACCCATGTACCAGGAGGTCACAGTTCAATTCCCGGTCAGGGCACATGCCCGGGTTGCAGGCTCGATCCCCAGTGTGGGGCATGCAGGAGGCAGCCAATCAATGATTCTCTCTCATCACTGATGTTTCTATCTCTCTCTCCTTCTCCTTTCCTCTCTGAAATCAATAAAAATATATATTTTTTCTAAAAGAATGTCATCCTACACTAAGAAGGGGTGAGCTGGAAAGTCTGTTCATTGAGAATAAAAGATCACCTCTGCCTGGATCAGTGCTTTTCATGAAGGAAGTAAAGGGTCCTTTATCAGGATAGTTTAAATTCTTATCAAGAACCCATGCCGGAAACACTGCCAGGAACTGTGCTCTCCGGCTTCTCTCACGCATCTGCCCAGCGGATCTCACCTTCAGATCTGAGGGTGCTGTGCTGTGAGGCCTGGAGTAGCGTAGCAACACCGGAGTGCAGAATGGCACGAGGGGACTGGAGCTGCCCCTGAAGAAAGGATTTGTTCGGTTGGGAACCAAGCGTTAGGTTTGCTTATTGAGGCCGATGGCAGGGATTCTGGGAGGTGGACATGATTAGCCAGAATGCTGAAGTGTTGTGTTTTGCTTTTATGAACTTTTTATATTCGATTCTCCTGATAGAAATAACCCTAAATGGTAGATCATGGGCACCAAAGCCATTCAGATGATTTAGAATATCGCTAGGGAGACTTCAGAGGAATAAAGTTCCAATAGCTAGTGTGCAATGAAATATGGTTTTAATTAACCTAATTGCTATTGATATACAAAAGGGCTCGCATGGGATGCAGATTTGAAATGGGGACGTTCCCTTTATTCCTTGATGGAGATAGTAAATGGCAATACGGCTGGGAGATTAGGGTCTCCCAAACTGACCTTGTCCTTTTCTCCCCCACTAATCAAACGAAGTGATCATGGCAGGCTTCATTTTTGGGTTATTTCTGAGGGGAAGGGGCAGGACACAAAGAAACATAAAATTTATTCTAGAAATGCCTTCCAACCTGTAAACCTTCCTGGGGCTGTGCAAATTGTACAAAGAAGCTCAAGCTACTCATCCGGAAAGGAGAGTGCAGGCGTGTCCTGGGATCCAAGGGCAAGAACATGCAAAGGGCTAAACCGAGGGGCAGGAAAGATGGAAGATGGCCTCAGTGGCTCACCAGGGGTCACAGGCTGGGTGCGTCGTCCAAATGTTGAACCTGGGGTTCCTCCTCCGTGGGGAGGAGCGACATGTAATGGTGAGGGGCTGAGCTAGACAGAACCCCCAAAGCGATCGATGTTTCCATTCTCCGGCTGATTACCATGAAAGCCTCTAATGGTATGTAGCCTTTCGGAAGGCGACAACATCTACCCAACCTGCAAATGAGTTTTTCCACCATTTCCATTCTCAAGCTGTCATATGTTCTCACGATTTCCCTCCAGGTGGCTGCTCTGTGTCCCAAAAGATCACCGCATTTCTAGTGGGATTGTCTATTTTTAAGAGGATGACTTCTCTTCTGACATCATCCATCCCCATTTTTAGAACTCTCTATCGTACGCTTTTCCACCATATATAGTCACATTTTTACACGCAGTTTTACCAAATTACACTGGACCCTGCTCCTTCCTTTTCCTCGTGCTGTTGTGTGTTAGGACATTGACGAGACCTAAGAAATGTAACTTTCAACTTTAGAAAACAAAGCTTTACCATGTCAATAAGTGATGTGGCATTTTGGAAAGGTCACATTTTTTATGGTTGGAAGGAAAATTGGAAATATTTGTGAGTCATTTTAGTTGTCTCAGTGAGTTGGACGCCAGCTATCTCTCCAAGGTTGGATGCTAAATTTAAACGCAGAGGGTCACTTCTCTCCCTATGGCTGATTTTAATATTAGGCCATGTCTGCATATAATAGTACAGGCCTTTGAAGTGGAACTTGTCATGTGCACTTATGGGTGGTAAGCATGTTCCCTGTGTCAGCTGTTCCGTTCATGCCTCTGCCGGTAGCTGTGTTACACCCAGACCATGGCTGTCTTACGTGTCACCATTGTCACCATTTGAGAACTGAGCTCTCGGTTTCCACCTCCAGCTAAGGGAGACAGGAACTAACTCCTGGTTCTCTCTCCAGCTCCTTTATTTATTTTTATTTTAAATGTGTTTTTATTGATTTCAGAGAGAAGAGGGGAGACAGAGAGAGAGAGAGATAGAAACATCAGTGATGAGAGAGAATCATCAATTGGCTGCCTCCTCCATGCCCCCTACAGGGAGTCAAGCCTGAAACCTAGGCAAGTGCCCTGACAGGAACTAGAACCGTGACCTCCTGGTTCATGAATCGATGCTCAACCGCTGAGCCACACCGGCCGGGCATCCAGCTCCTTTATTTATTAACGGAGTGGCGTTGGATTAATTATGTCACCTTTTTGAGCTTCAGTTTTTCTCATCTATAAATTTGGGGGAAGGAGTTTATAGATCTATTGAACGTTAAAAATAATTCTTAGTTTCCTGGAAACTAACCACCGCTCACTAAGCGGTGGTAGCTATTAGTTCTTGGTAAGTGATGTGTTTCTTGCAAAACCTACCTTCACCAATGGCAGCGTCCTCGCCTAGTTGAGCTGATGTCTGTTTGTTGCTTCGCAATCGTAATTGTATGTGTCTTGCCAAAACTTGGCGCTCCCAGAAGCTATCGGGGATGATGGGGCAATGAGGGTCATGCAGACTTAGGAGCGAACTGATGAAATAAGCGGCAAGCTCTTTAGCTCTTCCGGGAATATTAACGTGGTCGGGTTGATTAAATTGTGAAAGCTCTAAGTAGAATTAAGAAGAGGAATTTCTATAGAAGAAGAGATGGCAGTAATGCACTTGAAGGCTCTAACTTGCAGAAGAATCTAAGGCATGCCATCTACTGTCAGACTTGCTGTGCACACGTCTCTTCTGGAGTAGGCAGCCTGGGGCCTTGACTGTTTGGCCCTGTTCTTGTGAGGTTGGCTACATGCCTTCACTGAACATCTGTTGACTTAAAATCTCGGCCACAAAAGGAGCACGTTATCTTGTACCATCGTTTATGTCGTGGTTCTCTCACGCTGGTTGGTCTCTCTCTTTTGCGTCTCCAACTCCCTTCTTTCTCTGCTCGAAGGGGAGTTTCTTGGACCTGGTCAGTCAGCAGACTGAGGCCGATTTCCCCACAATATTTATCAATGATCTTGGAATCGCTGTTTACCTCAAACAGTGGTAGATCACGTCTAAGAAAGGAACATCTTTCTCTAGGGAAATTTTCACAATTGGCAAGTGGAAGAGTCTCCAAATAAACTTTTTGCCCGCATGATAGCATAGTAAATTGGTTAAGTAAGTGTATGCCCTATTCTACATATGGAAAAGATTCTTAAAAAAAAAAAAGAGGAAGATATTCAGTTAATAGAATGTAAAAGGGAAATTTGTAGAAAGTCCTAAGTACATTTATAGTGGAAAGCATCAGTGAGGGATGATAAATTAATGTGCGCCAACCCGTTGGGGTAGAAATTGTGGAGGGGAGGGGCCGAGCGGTCATTTGGTTGACACGTCCCTCCGTCACAAACACTAAATCAGGATTGGCACAGAATTTTAAGTGCCTTTTTCTTGGGCCTCACTGTTGTGATCTTTCTTTAGCACAGCTCTGATAGACCCTTTGGAAGGCTGGCCTGTGTGGATGGAGTCTGTGCCAAATCACAGCACAGAACAAGGGCCTGTTCTGTTTCCTCTGCTGAGAATAGTGCTTAATAAGTACTATTTGACAACATGCTGAATTAAGAGAATGTTATAAGGATGGTTCACAAAGGAAAGTGGGTAAAACATCTGATGTTTACAAGGTCTGTTTATATGTAAGCTGATAGCACCATAAAGCCATGCTTAAAGTTTTATTTTTAAAATTTTATTCAAGGCACATGAATATGTTTGCTGAGGGGAACTGATTTTATCTGGTTCTAAATATATACCATATCTTGATGTACCTGGTGCTGGTTCAGAATCTAATTTTTTGCCCTGTGGGTTTGAAATGTATCAAGTCCTGGTAAGCTGACGTATATAAACCAAATTCATGCATACTGATTTGTCAGCCTTGACTTTGATCTTATCCTAGTATCTTATCTTAGTTTATAACCATAAGTAACTATGATTTCCTTCCTAAATGGAAATTAGGCTGATTCATACGTTTATGTATCTATGAATATACTAGTGTATTAAAGGTCGGTGAGATTTAATGTCCAAAGAAGAAATGACGGTCAAAAGTGTTTATAATACCTCTATTTACATTTCAATATCACAAGCTAAGTATTTATCTCAAGTTTAATTTGTCATAGATTTCAAGATATCTGAAGGTACTTCCATTGGACAGTCAAATGTAGTTCTATTTGTTATCAGATACCTGTAATCTAGAGTCAGGAAATACTACGAAATAACTTGCGTGTTAAAGTACATAATAGTCTAGTTTCTGATTTTATTTTCCAGTTAGGCTTCTCACTGAAATGTGCTTTAAAGAGAAGATAGGCTGTAGGGGATCCCTGATGCCTCTTGCACCTTATAAAGATCTGCCCTTCACGGGCACTGACCTTGTGTAAGACCTGCAGTCAGTCTGAATGCATGGGCGAAGAGCAGTGTGTCAGGCAGCTGTAGGCTGGATATTCTTGTGACCTACTCGAAGACATACTTCTATTTTATCAGCAGCGGAGCTCATGGAAAACCTAAAGTTTTGCCTATTCAGACAATTCCTTCTCTTTCTTTTCCTTACTTAGGAGTACTAGTAAGTGCAATTCTGAAGAGCAGAACAAATGCCAGAGGGGGGAGAGAGAGAGAGAGAGAGAGAGAGAGAGAGAGAGAGAGAGAGAGAGAGAGAGAGAGAGAAGAGAAACAGAACAATTAACTAGTGTTAAGTTTTCAAGGCTAACAAGTATATATAATGTAGACTAATACCTTGCATTTCACTTTATAACTATCTGGCAATGGTGTGACATGTGTGATTCATAGAATACATTCATCAGTGTTCTCACGTAATCCTCACAACAATTAATGAGAGAGGTGCTGTCCTTCACAGTTCACTCAGACAACGGCCCCAAGATTACGGTGACTTAACTGGGTCTACGCAGCTAGTGTCGGCCCGGAAGCAGACTCCGCACGGATGGGGCCTGCGTTCTGTGCTTCCACGAAGTTCACTTCGGCCGCGTTTGCTCTGAAACGACATGGAGAGACAGACCGTTTAGGGGGAGTGCACATGTGCTCGGGTGAAACCTGGGCGTCCGCTGGTAGCGCGGGCGGGCCTGTGCTCCTTTTCATCGGCACAAAGGGGTTGAGTGGCTCAACACTGAGAAGCAGGAGGTGGGCGTCCGGTCCTCTGCGGAGACCGCGTGTACAGTTCCTGCGTGACAAAGCGAGGCCATTGGCTCTTCACACCCCCTTCTCCTTCTAACACTCTGCGGTTCCGAATTTAATGATCACTGTTGCATTCAGAACTGTTGCTTTAAATATGTATAAGTGATGAGCCCCCATTTGTACATTAGTTCAGTTTTTCTTAACAGCCTTTGCCTAAGATTGATAAGCTTTGAGTTTTGTATTGTGTGATAACAGAATCCCTTTGCGGCGAGTCGGAGAAAGCTTTTCTTAGACAAGTTCTATTCTGTGAGAAACATTGTCACGTGGTGCCTCTCCTCCTGGGCTTGGAGAATGGGAATTACAGCAGTTCCACAGGAATCGGCTCGGCCAACGTAAAGTGAGCGTTAGTATTAAATGCCTGGGCTGCCAGACCTTGAGCTCCCAGCCCTGCGTGGAAGGCAGGCCCACAGAGAGGAAGTGTCACTGCGATTACAAGGACCCTGGGGAAGCAGGGCTTTCAGGGAGCGGGGTAAGCTTGAGAAAAACCCCATGGAGACCCGGGATGGACAGCACATGGGGCTGTGCTAGCCTCTGTCTGTAGGCCCCCCATTGGCCCACCCGCCCCTCAGACTTGCCTGGTATGATTGCTGTGGCCGCGTCAGAAAGGGTTTCATACTCTAGCCGGTGGAGTCTGGACTTTTTCCCTCTGAGCATTGAAGGGCCATTGAAGAAGCCCCAGAAAGGTACTCAGGAGAGCAGTTCTGCATTTGGAAAACTCTAACTGCAGCAAAATGGGAGCTAGGTTGCCGGGGTGCCAGGTGCAGACAGGGACACCCTCTAATATTTCTGCTACAAGCTGTTGGGCGCCTGTCTGAGGTGGAGAGCAGAGGGATGCAGGGTGGGAGGGGGCGGAGCTAAGAGATACCGAGTTAGAATAACGACAGGAGCACCCTAAGGGTTTTTTATTGCTTCCTGTGTGCCAGGTGCCTGGTGTCAGTGCAGTGTGTTTACCAAGTCATTCAGCCCTTACAACAACCTGGAAGTAAGTGCTGTTACTGTTGTTACCTCCACCTTCCAGATGAGAGAACTGAGGCACAGAGACCTTGAATGACTCACTGGATGATGAAGCCAGTAAACGTAGGCTTATTTCAATAGAGACATTCTGAATACACAGGGCTGAAATAAATGAGTCATTGTTAACATAAAATAATAGAACATTTTAATAAAAATTAGTATTTTTTTCTTGAACATTAACTTACCAGACACTGAGTAACTGCACAAATTAATAAGCGTAGTGCAAATAAGCCTGTTTTTCTTGTTCTCCGAAAGCAAAAATATTTCCTGTTGCACACACCAAACAAGTCAGTCCAAGACTAATGATGTGGCCATTGGCTGCTAAAATATTCGCTGCTGGTATTAGTGAGAAGAAATGGTGCACCTGAGCATAAGGCGTGTAAGAGAAATGAATGCAACATGATGATAGTAATGAGTCATTAGCGAGCATTGTAGTTCATTATTAATAATGATGTATAACAG
Source organism: Myotis myotis (assembly GCF_014108235.1). Taxonomy (NCBI): domain Eukaryota; kingdom Metazoa; phylum Chordata; class Mammalia; order Chiroptera; family Vespertilionidae; genus Myotis; species Myotis myotis. The sequence goes on along the minus strand of NW_023416401.1, from coordinate 5,359,020 downwards.
GATATTGTAAAAATTAAGTTACGAAATTTTTATTAAAATGTTTCTTACATGCTGTTCTATTGGCTGGGCCGCAAAAATATTCATTGTGGGCCACATGCGGCCCGCGGGCTATAAGTTTGACATGCGTGGTCTACACTCAGTGACTACATTCTAGTGCTTGTGAATCAATAGGCGGCTGTGAACTTGGTTAGGAGGGGGTGTGGTGAGGAGGGAGAGCCATTGACATGACCGCTGGTTGACTGGGAGGATGGCACTCCCACCCACTGAGGCAGGAGAAGTAGGGGCTCTTGGAGGAAAGGTAAGAAGTCAGGTTCTTGGGGAGAGTTCAGCTGGTGACATCAGAAGGCCTTGGGTATTCAGACCTGGTGCTCAGGATGGGCTTCTGCTTGGCAATTACGTGTAACTCTAAGGACAGCTGCGGTCAGGACAGACGCATGAAGTGGTGGAACAGAATAGAGCGGCCCCTCCACCATGGCCCCCTCCCTAAAGGACACCGGGTAGAACATTGCTGTATCTTCCTGGAAGTATCTCTGAATATTTCTCCACATAGGTACATGCAGCACAGGTACCAGGAGAGAGCTTCAGCGTCAGTGTGAGTGGAAATAGTCTGAGGAATCCCAAGGTCGCCGGATTCTCTGTAATGAACAACACCGCCCCGCAGCACATACTGTTCACGCTCGTGAACCAATGCGATTAGGCGCTCTGTGGCTGTCTTGCATCCAGCTTTGGATTCCATTCTTTGCAATTTGAATGGAAATGTTCTTTACACACCTCCCAAAAGACGTGTGGTTTCCTGGTGGTTCTTTGAATGGAGGAGCAAGTGGCTGGGTTTCATCCCAGCCAGGAAGGCGGTTCAGGGTCAAGAACACGAAATCCAAAGAGCAGAGGGCTCAGCAGGAGCCAGTGCCCAGGACGCATCCAGGGGGTAGAGACGCACATTTCTGCCTCGTCAGCAACTGACTCTTTTCTTTTCAGGACAAGGACTCCCTCTCTTCTTCCCCCCCTCCAGTCTAGCACTGAGAAGTACAGAGGAGCATAGCAAAGAAGTCTTGAGACCTAAGCGTCACATATAGAGAGTAATCACTTTGAAGCTATTTAAAGCTGTGATAAGGATATCAAATTAACTTTAAAAATCCAAGTGAATTTGTTGGGAATTATTTAAAACTTGATTCTTAAATATAGACTAGTCAGTTTTTGGCTGCATTCATGTCTCAGATTTATCTGATTATAAGATTTTATTTGTCTCCAGAGTCTAGGTGAACTATGGCCTACTTGGGATGTTAAAAATAAAGCAGAGTTGCAGTCTTACGTGGCTTTTCCACTCACTTTGGGCAAGGTAACTACTGTTATCGTGTCCTGATATCTTAGAGTATAAATTGGGTTTGATTGCTTTGAAAGGTCGCTTTGAACGTTACTATATAAGCACAAACTTTACTCATAATACTTGACTCAAATTCTATATCTGCTCTATACTAGAGTAACTGGCTTCCTTCCCATATTACTATCTATGGGGGGTAAAATTCTAACATGGCCCCTCTGATCTCCATCCCTTGGTGTCACACCAGATAAGGCATTATAAGGCAAAGAGGATTTTGCAGATGTAATTAAGGTCCCTAATCAGTTGACTTTAAGATAGGGAGATATCTTGGTGAGCCCAACTTAATCAGACAGGTCCTTTAAAATCAAGTTTTCTCTGGCCAGTCACAGAAGAGGATCTCAGAGATCATCAAAGCATGAGAGGCATTCACCAGGAGACAGGGTTTCCATCAGCGAGACAGACTGGGAGCCCCAGGGCAGAGACCCAAGAGCAGCCTTCAGGAGTAGTGAGCACTCTCCCATCAGTAGACAGTGAGACACAAGGACTTCAGTCTACAGTGCAGTGGAATTCTGCCGGCAACAAGAGTGAGTTTAGAAAAGGACCCCGAGCTGCACAGGGGAAGGCAGCCGGCCATACAGCTTGATCTCAGCCAAAGCTGAGATCCCCGCCATGCCATGCCACATTTCCCACCTTCATGTAGGCTGCTACCTGTATGGCGACTTGTTATGCAGCAACAAAACTCTAATGCAGGGTCCTAAGGGAAGTTTTATTGCTTGATGACCACAGACATCTGGGCGGGGGGCAGATTGTGCTTGGTCCGCTGAGCCTAGCTGATGTGAGTCTGGTCCTGGGTTTCCTGAAAATCTTTGGTAAACAGTATATGCTTCCCTTCCTCCTGGGGAGAGGCACTTTCAGGCAAGGGGCTGTTTTTGTAAAACTCAAGCCGAAAGCAGAATTCCTTAGCATGTCTGTATGGGAGCCGGAGCTGTAAGCTATTAGCTGACGGCTTGGAACAAAGCAGGCTTGAGCAGGATGGGGTCCGAGAGGCCAAGCATTTCACTGTCAGTATTACTTTCATCTTAAATGTGAAAACACCGAGGCTCCAAGAAGTCATTTGCCCATGGTCATATAGCTACTAAATATTAGAAGCACAATTCAAGCCTAAATCTGGCTCCGCACTCGAGTCTATTTCTGAGACCCCACCTGCCTCCTACTGTTATTGGAAGGGCGACCTGGCCCTGAGCGGGTCTGTAGCAGGCTGATCAGTAGAGTGTAGGTTCTTGACTTGGTGCAGGAAAAATGCCATCGCATGAGTCCAGGTGACTGTGAGGGAAGGTGTATTAAAGCTGGGGGCAGTGAAACAAGGGCAGGATTAGCTTAAAAGAAGCAACAGGGGAGCCTGGGCTGGGCTGCCCTAGCTCTCTGGGGAGTCAGGGAAAAGGGGGCCTTGGGGACAGGTTCAGGGGTGAGCCTGGGACGAGCTGCCGCTGCCCACTGCTCCCCTGGTTGTAACCCTCGTGGGGTCCTTAAGGATCTAGGAGATGCGTGCCTGTGGGGGAAGAAATGGGGGAAGAAGAGGGAAAGGGAATGGTGGGGCAGAGTGGTGGTCGCCCCAGGGACAGAGCTTGAGCTGGGTCCTTTGTCTTGAGACTTTATCTCTTTCTTGCAGGCAGGAGTCTTAAGGGAGGTCTCAGGGGAGGGTTTCAGCACAATAGTCATCAGTTTTCTAGGTGAGCACCTTCGGGGTCGTGGTCTCCACTGATTGGTCAGTGTCAGGGAAGGAGGTTGTTCGTCATTGCAGCAGGGCCTGGTGTCGCCCACCTGGTTTTGCTGCTTTTCTGGGCCTGGAGCTGAAATACAACTACTAAGGCCCAGATGTTATCTCCAGGGAGGCGACTGTCTGTTCCTGCTGTAAATGGCCAGTTTGTTCAGCTGTCTCAGTTTCCCTATTCCTCTTGTCCTGGCTCACTGGCCTGTCTCACTACCTAACTAACAAGTGGAGTCATCAGATATTCATCTGAATCAGTGGAAGCAGAGAGCTGGGAGCGGGAGCGGCAGGTCCTAGGGAATATGCCTGGGCACTGGCCTTGCCTGCTCTGCCTTCTCATCGCGGGGCGTCCAGAGGAGCCCGGGACGATGCCTGCCTGCTTCTGTGGCTCTCCGTTGCTTTTGGTCTCTGCGTGCCTTCATGCCGTGAACATCTCATACCGTGTGGTGAATACACAGATCACATTAGCCAAGTGTATCGTCTTACATGCACCGTCCCACACTGGGGGACACACCAGATGCATCGCACTTACTGAGAGAGGAATGTCTGTATCCTGGCTTTTACCGGATCGCCAATGAGTATTTATCTTATGTAAATATTTGCCCCTTCTCTCACCTGCCAGTAATGTGATTCCGTGCTATGTGCCAGGGATTTACTGAATTGTGACTGTTTGTGGAAATACTGATACTGCTATTGCTCACCTGTTTTTCTAAAATTACTCGGCATAGAATTCTTATCTTTTAAATATTAGGTACAGTCCAGTATTTCTGAAATTTCAGATTGAACTTCAGTAGGCATACTTGTGTTTCACACAGCAAGAATCTATTATCAACTATAGAAAAAGAGTCCTTTTGTCCCAGGGCTCATTGAAAAGAGGTAATAATATATCCCTAATCTCTCTCTCTCTCTCTCTCTCTCTCTCTCTCTCTCTCTCTCTCTCTTAAGCATCTTTCTCTCATTTCATTTATTCCTTTTTGCTTAGATTTCACCATGAAGTTCTTTGACTTCATTACCACTTAGTGCTTTGTCGAAATTAGTCTTTACTCCTCTCTATTCTTGTTGGGATTTCACAGTAAACCACAAAACATAAAAACACTACAACTCTTTCACTTGCTTAGAACCCAAGATTATAGAGTATGCGTCGAAAAAGGGTTCTTAGGGTAAATTTGTGGATGTTTGTTGAGGGCAGTAAGAAATCAATAGAAAATACTTGGGGAGAAAGGGGCCTTTTCTAAATATTCTGCTTTCTTTGAGCCCTTAATGTTGAATGAGACTTGAGTGTCTGATTTATACTTAAACTTATTTGTGAATAGTCACCAATTTGTACCCAAGATTGTTCATTTAGAAAGCACTTCTTATACCCTACTCTGTGCTTAACATCTCGTGGAACGCAGACAGATCAGAAAAAGAGATGATATTAGGCCCCAAAAATGGAGGATCCAGTAGGCGAGACAGGGTTCCTTGCCTTTTACGCACTCAAAGTAGATAGGTGCTATGGGGATCTAGATACCTCCTCAGCATTTGTGTTATCACCTGAAACTTCCAATACTTTCAGTCACTGAAGGAATTGGCAGCAGATATTTGGCTTAATTTAAAGTCAGAATATTTTCTAAAATAAAATATTCTTTCTGATTAGGCTTATTATTATTATTGTTATTATTATTATTATTATTATTATTACTGAGTCTGCTCCAAAGAATGAAGTTGCTTCCTTTAAATTATTACCCTTTTTCAGAAACTGGGAGCTCCTAATTATGGTTACACTAGAATTTCTGTGCTGCGGGTTCATGGCCAAAGTGAGATCCTAGCAGAGGTGAGGAGAGTCAGCTGCTGGGTCTTCCTTCTTAGTGATCATGGTCAAAGGGATGCATAATCCGCAGGCTGTGGAGTGGCCTTTCCTTTCTATGGGGCTCACCCTGTGACGTCACTGAGGTGCTTAATGCTGGTACTACATTCTCTTGTTAATAATAAATTCTAGGAAAGTTGTTTCATCTGTATTCCTCATGATTTTTTTTTGCCATTAATATAAAAACACTATTGTTCTCTGTACAGTATGAGGGATACTTGATATTTCCTCATTTAGAATCATGCACCTAACTTGATTTCATAAATAACTTAGAGCCAAAGCTCATAATATATGTGAATGTAACTCCAAATGTGAGTTAACATAGAACTCTTCTCTGTAACTAGGTACACGCAAAGAGTTCTATTAAATGTGTGACAAGACTTTTTAAATGATTTTTGAGGAATATTCAGGTCTGTATGGAGTACATTTGAGCTAGCAAAAGTAATTCAGCCTTCACAATTCCAAACTAGTTAGGAAGCTTGAAAGGAATTATCAGAAGCATAATATTCATGAATGCTGTGTCCTGTAAACATGTGGGATTATTTTAAGGTAAAAACAAACAAACTGACATTAGATGCCAGACATTGTTCCGATTTTACAGGCTTAAATGGTACGTACTTCCTTAGATGGGCACCTTTCATGAAATTGGTTTTTAAAAAATCAAAACCAAAAATGATTTTCTGTTTTGAACCTCATTTACATATTTTGGTTAAATATTGCAGACGCTGCAATTCTTACTTTATTCCAATACGCCTGCATTAATTTAGGCTTGAGTTTAGCTTCAAATCACAGAGACCACAGCTGATAAGGAACTTGCATTCACGATATGCAAAAACCCCTTACAACTCAACAATAAAGCCAAATAACCAATTTTCAAATTGGCAAAGGGTTTGAATAAACACTTTTCCAAAAAGTATGAATGGCCGATAAGCTCATAAAAAGATGCACAACATGCAAATCACATTCACAATGAGGCACACTTCACACCCATGAAGATGACAATAATTCAAAAGATGGATAGCAAGTGTTGGAGAGTGTGTGGAAATTGGAACTTGCATTCATTGCTGGTGGGACTGCAACATGGTGCAGCCAATTTGGCAAACAGCCTGGAGTTCTGAAAAAGTTAAATTTAGAGTTACCATATGACTCAGCAGTTCCACCCCTTCCAAGAGAAATGAAAACATATGTCCACACAAGAACGTGTACATACATGTTCCTTTCAGCAGTACTCAGTAATTGCCCACACTGTAAATAGCCGAAATGTTTAGCATCCTAAAACACAGTCTATCCATACAGTCAGATATTATTTGGCCATAAAAAGGAATGAAGTACTGATTCACACTACCACATAAATGAACCTTGAAACATTATACGAAGTAGAAGAAGGCAGACACGAAAGGTCACATATTTTATAATTTTATTTATACAAAATGTCCAGAATAGAGAAATGTATAGATACAGAAACCAGAGTGGTTGCCTAAGCTTGGGGTGAGTAGTAGGAATGACTGGTAATAGGCATGAGGTTTCTTTTGGAGTGATAGAAATGGCCTGTCGCCCAGCCGGTGTGGCTCAGTGTCAACTCATGAGCCAGGAGGTCAGAGTTGGATTCCTGGTCAGGGCGCATGCCCAGGTTGTGGGCTTGATCCCCAGTAGGGGGCGTGCAGAAGGCAGCCGATCAATGATTCTCTCGTCATTGATGTTTCTATTTCTCTCTCTCTCCCTTCCACTCTCTGAAATCAATAAAAACATATTTTTTTAAGAAGAAAGAAATGTTCTGTAATTAGGTTCTAGTGATGATTGCAGAACATTGGGACTTTACTAAAACCTTTGAATTGTCTACTTCAGTCAGTAAACTTTCTGGTAAGATTCTTTAAAACCACATGTTGGAAGTTGCACGTACTACTTGCACTATATCCCATTGTCCGTATCTGAGTCGCGTTGTTATTGTGCCTAATTGCTGAGTGTTCTGTATTCTGGACACCATGCTTCCAGCTAATAGAAGGGAACTCTTACTGAGGACGAGGAGTGAGAATTGATGGACATCCAGTAGGCTGCCACTTCCTAGTGAAAGGTGAATCATAATAAAAAATCCGCTGGGAGTTATTATGGTCATAACATTCTAGATGAAAAGCTTCCTATTAGCCTGAAGTATTAACCTTTTTGGAAAACAAAACAAAACAAAAAAAAAACCAGGTTTTTGTAGAAAGAAAGGTCTTGGAAAATAGAATTGCTCTTATTTTTTTATTGCAACATAGAAGACAAAAAAGGAGGAAAATAACTTTAATTTCACCTGAGAGTTAAAGGTATCAGTTGTGGGAGCCAAACGGGGAAATGGCCATGTTGAATGGTCATCAATGGGTGACTGGCCCTTTTTGGGAAAGAGGACAAGAAAAGTCACCGACTTCCAAGAATACCGCAGTCTACTTTGAGAAAGATAATGTATATGTATAAATGTTACATAACGGGCCCTGGCCGGTTTGGCTCATTGGGATAGAGCGTCAGCCTGGAGACTGAAGGGTCCCAGGTTTGAATCCTGTCATTGACACCATCCAATGAAGGTCTTTGCAGAACTAAAAATAATTAAAAATAAATAAGCAAATAAATGGTTACATAGTCGGATAATTTATCATTCCTACAAAATGAAAGAAAAAAAAAAGCAGACACACGCTATGCAAGTTTCGTAGCTTGAAAGAACCCTGTGACTGAGGCGTGTGCGGACTGTAATGGTCATAACACTTGCTCTGCGGCTCACATTTCCTAAGGACTTGCTTGAGTCGCATCCCGCTCCCGTGCCACGCCAGGTGCAAGAACGAGTCGCCTGGTGGGATGACGCCTCTCCAGGGCCTGATCTTGACGCCCCAGTACTCTGCACCCCGGCTCACATCGGGACGCCCGAGGACATTTCAGAACATTCAGGTCAGGGGCCTGGGTCCCAGCCTGGAGATCCGCATGTCGCGGGTCTGGCCTGGGACCACCCCACCCCCCGGCTGCCCGTCGGAGCTTGTACAAGTCCCCCAGTGATTACAGTGAACACACAGGCAGGCGGGGCCAGAGCCACTCTTTTCCTCAGGGCTGCAGGCTCCCCCCACCCCTCACCCCAGGATGATCAGCCTTGAAGGAAGGTGGGACTTAAGATGCCAGGTGTGTTCTCAGGGTTAGAACTGGACAGTAGTTGCCGGCCAGCAGTGCTGTTGTCTGTAGTGCCCCCTCCCCGCCCACTCCCGCCCTCCCTCTGCGCCCGAGATGTGTCAGTGTCATGGAGTCACAGCGCCTGGGAATGGACTCTCTGCAGAAGTAGATGAATATAGACATGCAGGTGTGTGCACGGCGTTGGAGGGCCTGTTGTTCAACCTTTAGAACCGGGGACTGTGATAGGTGAGCTTTAGGAGGCCAAGTTATTCACGTGTCTCCTAGATGTAGGACACTCACTTTCCATTGCATCCTGACCTCTGTGCCAGGGCTTTCTCTCTCTACCTTATTCGCGTCCTGAGGAGCACTGTCACCCGTGTCCTCAGGCGCCTTCATGTGATCGATGTCTGGGTCGGATCCTTTCTCTTCAGTCCTACACTTTCTTATGACACCCCAAGCGTTAGGCTAAACGCAATTTCTTTTCTTATCCCGAGAGCATTTTTTCTCATTGAAATTTTGTTTTCCGTTCCCCTGAATTCAAAATTATTAGCTGTGCTTTAATGATTTCCTGTGGCATATTCTTCCTGGTCACTCTTTAATTTCTCCCTGTTCTAATTAGTCAGTTGGTAATTAGCTGTTCCTTTCAGGGTTTTCCTCTCCTGCTAATGCTTCCTTTTGGGAACGCATTACTGCTTTTTCATTGCAGACAACAGTGTAATTTTGTGATTTCAGGGTTGCTCTTTGGCCGTCTTAGAGCCGTTGGCTATGACATCATCTCTTCGCCTCCTTACCTCCTTCCCCTTACATAACCTTTCTTTACTCGCCATGCCATCTGGATTGTGGTTCTTTGGAACACAGAAACATAATCACAGTGCCATGTTCTATTCTCCCAGCAAGTACTTCGTGTTTGTTTGGGAGATGTTAAAACAGCGAGGGCCTCATGCCCTGAAAATATTCGAGGATGCTAATTAAATAGCATTTGAGTAGATCCCTCAGTCTCTGGGCTGAAATGTAGCTAAAACAATGAGAAGAGTGTTTAGTTCTAGCTGCCTGTGCTCAGTCAAGGTAAGTTGTATTTGTGAAGAGGACGTAGGAAGAGTAGCCTCTGTCACCACACCTTTGCGGCCGTTGTAACCTGTTGCTGGTGCTGAAGGTTATGCACAGATGTCTCAGGTAAGGTGGTCTAACTACTGAAACCAAAAAGGAAAACTACAGCACCTCCTGGGCGTGGGTCCCAGCCCAAGTGACTCTCTCTCGGCACAGCTGGGTGTGGTCGGCACGGCAGGCGGTCTGTCCCCTGTGGATTCAGTAAGGGACCCAGCAGCTGGCAGCGAGCTGTTGGCAGCTTGTTCCCAGGTCGTCCTGGGAGTCGACGTGCAGCCCTGGGCTGAGGAGAGAGCAAGGAGGCTGTGGGCAGCCTTCGTGGGCAAGGCCAGGACAGGAAGTGGGAAGTGTCATTTCTGCTCATCTCCCCGTGGTGAGCACTGGGCAGCGTGGCCCCCTGCGTGGTGAGGGGACTCGGAAAGGAAAGGACTCCTGTCTGGTGGCCGGCCGCTGCCGGGAAGTATTTTATAACATGTTTGCGCTGTAAGAGAAGAGCGGTGGTTGGAGTGTGTAGCTCACCAGGATGCCTGTCTATATGGAAAGGAGCGGAAGGTCAAGCAAGCACATAATGAAAATTAAGCAGCTCTATTTATTTGCAGTGAGGAGGTACAAGCAAAATGTTATCACTGCACCAGCTTTCCTTTTAACATTGGCAAGATAAAGCAATGCGCAGCCGCTAAATGAGATTTGTAGTAAGTAGAACACAGATGTCACAGAACCTATTCATGTGTCCATTGTTGATTTTATGTCCATAACAGAGAGAATCCCATCTGACAGCATTGGTGATCTTGAATATCTCTGTTCCTTCACCCAGTAACCGTGGTTCTCAAACTTGATAAATATAGAGACAAGGAAAGTTTTAAAAAGGGAAAAAATTGCGTGTAATTCCCACTGTGTTGTTATTTTTGTTATAATGTTATTTATAAATATATAAATATTGCCCGACCAGTGTGGTTCAGTGGTTGAGTGTCCACTCATGAATCAGGAGGTCGCAGCTCAATTCCTGGTCAGGGCACATGCCCAGGTTGTGGGCTCGATCCCCAGTAGGGAGTGTGCAGGAGGCAGCCTATCCATGATTCTCTCTCAGCGATGTTTCTATCTCTCTCTCCCTTCCTCTTTGAAATCAATAAAAATATATTTTAAAAATATATATGTGTATAAAATTAAAAAGCTAGGCTCAGTTCCTCATGCTCATAGCCTAAAAGAAATTTATAAATTTATCATAGAAAATAAGCAAAGTTACACAGTCAGTGCAGTTTCAATGTAAAATGTTAAGGGTTCATACCAGGAAGATATTCATGAAGGTGATAGTTGAGTTGGTCTTTCAAGAATGAGTAGGATAAGCAATGAGTAAGTAGGGATTGGGAAATAAAGGCTTAGGCAAATGAAAGAAAGTGAGGGGAGGGCAAATAAGTGTGAGAGGCCTGTATGTGGAACAGAGAATGTGTTTTGGGGGCTCTACTGGGTGGTATGGGGACTGTGATCATGGACCCTTTGGAACTAGATCATGGAGCCCTTACGTATTGGACAAGGAATCAAGGTCTCATTTTGTATGAATGGGAACCCGTGAAGGCAGGTGAGAAGAAAAGGAAGAATAAGATGTGCAGTGCTATATGTACATCAATTGAAAGAGGGAAGAACAGGGGGGTTGAAAACGCAGCCCAGAGGTCGGATCCATGAGAGCAGGTACTTGGTTTACTGCTGGTCTCCTTTTTAAGAAGTGTTTGTTGGATGAGTCTGTGGTGCCCGAATGAATGGCAAAGGGCCATCCAGGTAGAAATGTGTAGATGATAAAGGCTGGGCTCGGAGCTCAGAATAGAAGTTAGCAGCTGGTAGCATGGATTTGGGAGTTGTCCGTAACTGATTGAATCCTTGAGAGGCATATGAGATTGTAAAGGAGAGAGAGAAGGTGAGCAGACTCAGTGTAGAACTTTGATGAACTCCTACAGTTACAGCCAGTGTAAAGGGGAGGAAACTGAGAGAAGGTAACAAGGAGAGATCAGAGGGTGAATTAGGAGATCGTATTGCCCCAGCAGCCAAACATGTGGCACCTGTGCATGCCCAGGCAATATGTATTTATTTAAAAATTTTAGATTGAGTCTTCTTTTTTTATCTTCATCTGAGGACATGGGAGAAAGAGGGGTGGGGAGAAAGAGAGAGAAACATCGATATTACTGGGAATTGAACGGCAACCTTTGGGTGCACAGGACAACACAACCAGCTACGTCGCTCCAGCGGGACTTGATTCTTCTTTTTTAAAGCAGACTTGGATGGATTCATAGAGTTTAGTTCTAGTAGCATTAAAAATGATTTTAACAGCTGTGTAAGACTTAATGTTGAAGAGGTCAAGTTCAAACTAGACAAGTAAAGTATATCCCAGAAGCATGTTGGATGTGGAGAAATTTCAGGATGGCGTTGCCATATTTTGGAATCCTATCTAATAAAAGAGAAACATGGTAATTAGCGTACAGCCACTACCCTTCCCATTGGCTAATCAGGGCGATATGCAAATTAACTGCCAGCCAAGATGGCAGCCGGCAGCCAGGCAGCTGGAAGCGAACATGAGGCTTGCTTGCTTCAGTGACGGAGGACTCCAACGTTCCCTGCCTGCCTTGCCGGCCTCTGAGCTTGCAGTTTAAGAAACATTGTAACAAATATAGAAGCTAAACAAAACCCGGGGCTTCAGCCAGCAGGACCGCAACATTGTTTCAAATACAGAAGGGTAAACAAAGGCCAGATACCTGCTTTCAGCAGCAGAGGTCTCATAGCTGGAGCCGAGCCTCAGAGCTAAAGCTGGCCCAGAATTTAAAAAAAAAGGAAAAAAGGACAGGTTGGGAGCTTCAGTCACCTGCCAGCCTGAAAATGGCCCTCAGCCCCTCACCCAGACTAGCCAGGCACCCCAGTGGGGACCCCCACCCTGAAGGGGGTGTGACCAGATGCAAATAGCCATCATCCCCTCACCCAGGCTGGCCAGGCACCCAAGCAGGACCCCCACCCTGATCCAGGACACCCTTCAGGGAAAACCAGCTGGCCCCCACCCGTGCACCAGGCTTCTATCCTATATAGTAAAAGGGTAATATGCCTCCCAGCACCGGGATCAGCGGAGCCGCGAGGCCTCCCAGCACTGGGATCAGCGTGACAGGGGGCAGCGACCAAAACCCCTGTTCGCCCTGCGGCTCTGTGTGTGACAGGGGGCATGGCCACAACCTCCCTATCCGCCCTGCTCTGTTCCTGACAGGGGGGAGCTCCTCAACCCCCTGATCGGCCCTGCTCTGTGTGTGACGGGGGGGGGGGGGGCTCCCCAACCCCCTGATCGCCCTGCGGCTCTGTGTGTGACAGGAAGCGAAGCCACAACCTCCCTATCCGCCCTGCTCTGTTCCTGACAGGGGAAGGCGCCCCAACCCACTGATCAGCCCTGCTCTGTGCGTGATAGGGGGGAGCTCCCCAACCCCCTGATCGCCCTGCGGCTCTGTGTGTGACAGGGTACGGTGCTCCAACCCCGCCCCCCCATCGGCCCTGCCCTGAGTGTGACAGTGGTGGCACCCCCACCCCCTGATCCGCCCTGCTGTGTGTGCAAGGGGGCGGTGCCCCAACTCCCCTATTGGCCCTGCTCTGTGTGTGACAGGGTATGGAGCCCCAACCCCCCTGATGGGCCCTGCTCTGTGTGTGATAGGGGGCAGCGCCCCAACCCCCTGATCAGCCCTGCTCTGTGCGTGACAGGGGGTGGCGCCGCAACCTCCCAATCGACCCTGCCTTGAGTGTGACAGGGGGCGGTGCCCCAACCCCCTAATTGGCCCTACCCTGAGCGTGACTAGGGGTGGCATCGCAACCACCCGATCCGCCCTGCTCTGTGCATGACAGGGGGCTGCGCCCCAACTCCCCAATCAGCCCTGCTCTGAGCCCGACCAGGGGCTGCACCTAGGGATTAGGCCTGCCCTCTGCCACCCGGGAGCAGGCCTAAGCCAGCAGGGCGTTATCTCCCTAGGGGTCCCAGACTGCGAGAGGGCACAGGCTGGGCTGAGGGACCTCCTCTCCCCCCCCCCCCCCAGTGCACAAATTTTTGTGCACCGGGCCTCTAGTCCTATATAATAAAAGCCTAATATGCTAAGTGTCTGGTCGTCTGGTGACCAAGTTGACTGTTCAACCAATCAAAACATAATATGCTAATGATAAGCTAAGGCCGCTCAACCGCTCACTGTGATGTGCACTGACCATCGGGGTAGACAGTCGACCGGTCATTCAGTCACTATGACATGCACGGACCACAAGGGGGCAGACGCTCTGACTGGTAAATTAGCTTGCTGCTGGGGTCCGGCCTCTTCGGGACTGAGCAAGATGGGCCAGACACGCCCTGGAGCCCTGCTGCAGTCTCTCCCTGGCTGGCCAACCTCCCGTGTCCCTCCCCAATCAGCCAGCCCCCAATTGGTGGATCAGGACTGGGCGAGACAGGGTCGGACACGCCCAGGAGCCCTTCCACGCAGTTCCTCCCCAGCCCAATTGTCCACCGGTGGGGTCCCTTGGCCTGGCCTGTGCCCTCACAATCCAGGACCCCTCTGGGGGATGTCAGAGAGCTGGTTTCGGCCCGATCCCGCAGGCCACTCCTCTCGGGAGGACACCAGACACAGGGCTCATGCCTGGTGAGTGCTGCTACAGCAGTGCCAGCCTCTCCCGATCAGGATAGATGGGCACAAGCCCGGGGCAGGCGCAGTGGGGCCAGGATAAGCGGGAGCAGCATGTAGGAGCTGCAGGGACGTCGGACTGTGGGTTTTGGCCGCATCCCTGCAGGCCACCCTGAGGAGACCACCCCCCCCCCCCCCCCGGCCCTGTGCATGAATTTGTGCACTGGGCCTCTAGTTTAACACATAATTCTTTTAGACCTACTAATGCTACATCATTAAGCTAAATATATAAGTTTAGTATGTTATACATAGCAGTTAAGCAACGGGCTAATTATATCACAAAAATTGTTTACTTTATGAATTCATATGTAATTTCTCTATTAGTGGCCTCCCCTGGGATATTTTAAGCGATTATATTAAGTTTTATTTCTAGACAATTTTTGTGAAACTTTTTTTTGCCTAAAGCAGGCACATGGTTCAGTTGTTTAAAGAAATTAAAAAAGCACAAGCTCAAAAATAGGGCTGGTTTCTTACTACTTTATGGCTTCGAAGATCATTCTGAATCCTCTTGGTAGCGTTGATAGCATCAGCTAGCAGTAGGATTTAACATTACATTTTCATTTCGATTAACTTGACTGCAATTGTGCCTTCGCTGCCTCTTCAGAGCCCACTGTGGAATAAAATTAAAACAGTTTTTACGATGTAACAGTTTAGTTGCAGAAAATGGCATTTTCCTTTTTCCCCGGAATGGCACTGTGGTTTCTCCTTTCTCCCACTCATCTTTCCCAGCACCACCAGATGAATTTTCCTGACGTGGTTCTCGTATCCAACACGCTCCAGTGGCTCCTGTTGCCTTCCTCTCCTCGAAGACCCTCTCATCCATCAGAGGACCAGCCCCAATGCTTTGCATTCCTGTGAACATGTCCTTGATCGTCTCTGCTAAAGTCCCATCTCCACTCCTGATTTCCTCTTCCTCTACATAGCACTCATCATGCCCTGCCTTTCATGAAATTACACAGGGATGCATCTCACCAGTGAGAATGTTGATTTCTTGAATGCAGGCCCCCAGTCGTTATATCTGGCCCACTCCTCCATTGCTTTGTGCATAAAAGAGACTCAGTAAGTGTTTGTGGCTCATCAGAATGTACACATTAAGTATCTCCCCTTCTTTGTCTATTATGATATCTCAAAGCTGCTTTTTAAAGGCAAAATAAGTAGACAAATGTTTGCTGGGTAAGATGACAAACTTGTGAATTGCTCTTCTTTCTCCTGATCCTCTCACCCTTTACCCGCAGCCCCTCTCACTCCCTAATTGACCCATAATCCCAGCATTCTCGTTGACGGTACTGTCTCCTTCCTGTGGGATAGTGGGCGTCCTAGGGCAGGGGCCTTGGTCTTGTTTTCCGACGTGTGTCCCCAGCGTTGGAACGGTGCTTGCCATGCTGGCTGAGGGAACCGAAGGCCAGTGTTCCCTGTTTCTTGGATTGTTGGTGGTTTTCAAGGCGACCAACAGTGTGGTGTTGGACGAGCAGGAGAGAGATGTGGAGAGAGAGAGAGAGAGAGACCCTGAAGTCAGTTTCTGCCCTTGGCTGTGCCGCTCTAGGCAAGTTTCTTGACTGCTCGGAAAATCCTTTCCTCGCCTGTAAAAGGATGACCTGACCTCAATTACAGTGTTTATAAACAGGACAACCTTCGGGGAGGAAAATCCCACAAGAAATAAAATCGATAGCTGATGTGTCCTAGTCACCTAGCATCCCATGACAGAGTGGTGCTCCCCAGGGTCCCTGGCTGTCCCCAGGCATCTTTAAGCCTCTGGGAAGCAGGGCCTGTTGTCCCTTCTCCTGGGAGAAGAGAGGTGCCTGCCCAGGACCACACAGCGCTGGTGCAGAACCTGGCTAGACCAGGAATGCCGGGCTCTGAAGCCCGTGTCTGTAACTCCCAACTGCCCTCCCTGTGTGTGCCCTCCCCTCTGCCCTTGGGAGGGGGACTACTGAGGGGGCTATATTATGGGCAGTGCTTCTAGAGCTTTCGTTCCTGCCCTCATATGCTCAAGAGATGCCGAGGGCTGCCGAGTACCACTGGCCTTCCCAGACGGTGTCTTTATGAGCCTGGTCTCCCAAAGAGTGAGGGGCAGGGGAGTCTGGTTTGGAAATATGCCCCCCACAATGGGACCCTCCCCCTCCTGCTCAGGTACCTCCACTTTCAGCACGCCTCCCCTAAAAGCTTTAACTCTTTGCCTTTTCAGCAACAAAGGTAGCATATTCTTGCAGTAAGACTGTATTAAAAATTATGGCCTTATTAATTTGGGAACAAATTTGACTGCTTATGGTTGTGATAACCAAGTTGATCGTTACAGCTTTCTCTACTTAATTGAAAAATTGCTGCAACTTTTAAGGACTTTTGAGGGATTGATAAGTGCCATTTCGAAACATACACTTAAATCACCAATAACTTTTCATTATTGAAATATAGTAATAACCTCAAAAATAAGGCACGCTGGTGGTTTCCTGTATAAAAGAATTCGCCTTTTCAGCTATTTTTTTCGAGCATTGAAAATTACTAAGCGGGCTTCATGGGATCATTCCTGCGTCTAGAAACCTAACTTTTCCATTTCAGGGAGCGGATTTCTCTTTTGAAATAGTCTGTCATTGGTTCAAAGGCTAAAAGGGTTCATCAGAATTATTAAGATGAAAAATCATGTTATGTGTATGCTACAGACTTCCCTGTTTTTAATCGATTGGGATGTTCGGTAGGAGGCCAGAGAGGACTGGCAAGCATACCCAATTGAAAAGGAGAACTAGGCTTGTATTTTCAAGTGGTGTTTCGGCAGAGAGACAGACAGGCTAGTCCTTCCTGTTGGCAGCCGTGTCCTGTCGTGTGTAAGAGCAGAAGCTTCGGAATCAGTCTGCCCAGGCCCGAGTCTGCTCTTGTCCACTTCCCCCACCTGTGGCTTAGACCTGTCACTTACCACCTGAGCACTGAGTTCTTCCCCACCCGCCAGGAAGGGATCGTACCTCCCTCATCATTACTGTATTACATGGCATAATAGATGCACAGCATCCAGGTATTACCTAACATAAGCACTTCATCTTTGTTTTATAATAGTTGGAATATAATTATTTAGATAAAATGAGGCATGTGAAGATCTCTTTGTAAATAATTTAGAAACATTTTTGTGGAATCTTGAGTGACATTATCAACATGGCATGGAATGCTATATATATATATATTGATTTCAGAGAGGAAGGGAGAGGTATCGATCAAAACATCAATGATGAGAGAGAATCATTGATCGGCTGCCTCCTGCACGCCCCACTCTGGGGATCCAGCCCGCGCAACCCAGGCAGGTGCCCTGACCGGGAATTGAACCATGGCCTCCTGGTTCATAGGTCACGCTCGACCACTGAGCCACTTGGAAAGCTTTTTTTATTGCTAATTCTTAAGTGAACGTTTTCTTCTCTGGGGATGAACTGTCAACTTGTGCACTAGTGAAGTTCTAACGAATGGCATTTCATTGCAGAGGACGGAGTAAGCCCCTGCTAATTCCAGGTTTCTTGTGTGGGATTCTGTCTTCTAGGAGAATGCATCGAAGGGCTGCGGGAGAACGACTACCTGCTGATCCACTCCTGCCGCCAGTGGACCACCATCACGGCCCACAGCCTGGAGGAGGGGCACTACGTCATTGGGCCAAAGATAGAGATCCCGGTGCACTACGCGGGTAAGACTCCGCGCCGGGCAGGAAGAGGGAAGGAAGGAGCCTGCAATATGCTCATGCTAACTTTTCTCCACGGCGAGAAAACGGGAATTGTCTAGAAACTAGAGCAGTGGTTCTCAACCTTCTGGCCCTTTCAGTACAGTTCCTCATGTTGTGACCCAACCATAAAATTACTTTCGTTGCTACTTCGTCACTGTCATGTTGCTACTGTGATGAATCGTCATGTAAATATCTGATATGCAGGATGGTCTTAAGCGACCCCTGTGAAAGGGTCATTACCGCCAAAGGGGTCGCGACCACAGGTTGAGAACCGCTGAACTAGAGGGTATGTGACATCGGAGAAGAAGCAGCAAGCGCTTTCTTGTGGCTGTTGGATCGGCCATTGAACACGTGGTTGTGCTGGTATGTTTGGAGCTTAGGCTACATCTAGTGGCCTGAATATGCTTACATAAATGCAGTTTTTAAAAAAGACTTTTGTTACTCTGTAAGTCCTCTGGTACATACAGTTACTTATATAAAGGACCTTGACTTTCCTTTCCTTTCCTTTCTTGGTTTTGTTTTGTTTTTTGGCTATTCGTGTTTTTTAAGGTCTGTAGCAGGACCCTTAAGTCAGTTAGCTGTCAGTCGTGTAGCCTTAGGCTGTGTGACGTTGTTGAGTGAAGTCGCTCAGTCCCAGGGAGTGTTCCCTTTGGAGAAAGCCCTGCTGTGTTTCTTCCCAAGGCCTAGAAGAGCGGCGAGTGGTACGTGTTCAATAAGTACTTATTGAATGAATGAATGAATGCTGTGGTCCCCTTTTGTATCCCTAGAAATCTTTAATTGCCAGAATGGCCTAGGAATCATTCAGCTTCTCAAAAGTCCTTATTCCAAAGAAAAAACTGTGAGAAAGCATTTCTGTGGCCTGGAATCTTGTCCTCTGGATTATATTTCTTAGCCACAGGAGTCGCCTTTTGAGAAAAAGGAGTCAGGCTCAGGTGCGGGGGCACTGCTACTGTGAGGTTGGGACCAGGCCAGAGGGGCCAAGAGCCTGCCGCTCAGGCTGCCGTCCCTCCGCGAGTGGGTCCCCGGCTGGTGAGACCCATGCGGGTTCTAGTCTAGCAGGCTCCATGGTGTGGGTCCTGTCTTTTGTGGAAAACTAAAAAGGAAGACATCAAATTATGCTCCATCAGCATACAGTTTTACCGCATCGGTTGTGTGGTTTTTTGTTCTTAGTAGACAGAGTTTTCGTTTTTCTCCCAAAGGCAAGTTTCATTCGATCGTTTCTGCAAATGTGTTCAGAGGCTCCGGGCTGTCACCCGCCAGGACTTGTTGCCGGAGGGTGCCGATGACACCTACTGTCCCCATGGCCTCCTGATGTGCTCACTGTGTGTCCCCTTCATGTGGCACACGTCTCAGTCTCGCCCAGTTACTGTTCCCTGCTGTTCCCTACTGTCACCACTCACCAGCTGGACTATACCTTCCTAATGAGACCAATTCCAAAAGCTCTGTGAATCCGTTGGCGGTGTACACAAAAGATGTGATTCTTTACGGCTCCAGGCGCTCGATCCAGCATCTCAAACTAGGCCGCCCACTGGAACCGTCAGGGGAGCTTAGAATGCCCGAGGCCTAGGCCCCATCTCCAGCGGGTCTGGTTTCTTTGGTCTCGAGTGTGGGCTGGGCATCGGGATTTTAAAAGCTCCTTCTGCGGTTAAATTATGCAGCCATGGGCAGGGCTGCCTTTTCTGGAGTGGGCATTCGCTCTGTCAGATGGTAAGATTGCCCCGAACACCTGCAAGTATTTGCAAATGTAGTACTGTTATGAACGTTTGTTTAAAAAATCAACGGACCTTCAGCTTCCACTGGGAAGAAAGAGATGGCATGTGTAGCCGCGTACTCCTCATCTGTGAGGAGGACGATGGGACTAAGCAGGCAGTGTGTTGCGAGTGATACATTTTTTTAAGTAAAATTGAAGTGTCGAGACTAAAAGGAAACATGAGCATAAGCTCCATCACTTTACCTGAAAAGGAGAGAAAACATTTTTAATCAGGAAGAGAAACTTGAAACAAGACTGTCTTAGTTCAGACTCCGATAACAACATACCATAGACAGGATGGACTAGAAACAACAGGAATGTTTTTCTCTCGGTTCTGGAGTCTGGGAAGCCCAAGATCAAGGCACCGGCACATCTGGAAAGCCCAGTTTCTGGCCTGCAGACGGTCATTTTCTCGCTGTGTCCTCGTGTGGTGGAGAGAGACTGATCCTTTCTCTTACGTCTCTCTTCGAAGGGCACTAATCCCACTTGTGAGGGTTCCAGCCTAGGATCTAGTAACACTCCAAAGGCTCCACCTCCAAATGCCATCACGTTGGGGATGGGGGCGTCAACATCTCATTTTAGGGGGACACTAACAGGCATGCCATAGCAAGGACCATATGGTTTAGGAGACGTTTGATAAGATCGTTTCAAAAGACATACTCAGGTATATTTTTTCAAAGAATTTGTGAATGACCAAGTCAGCCCTTTGAAGAAAGAGAGTGTAAAGTAAATTATGGAGACCAGAAATATCACTTACTAGAGGCCCAGTGCACGAATTCATGCACAGGTGGGGTCCCCAGAGCAGGGTGGGGAGCCAGGCCACAATCGGCCCTCCTGGCGGGCAGTGGGACGCCCTTGCCAGCCCGGGATCTGGATCCATCTCGCTGACATTTGCGTCAGTTGTCGGGAGCCACCTGGCTGCCGCTTTTATATCATTTCTTCCTTGCAGAGCATCTAGGGAGGGGAAGTGATGGTGATGACCGAGGCCAACTTCCAGGAGGCTGGAGGCACTGGTCCGTTGGTGCCTGGCCCGTTCTCCGGAGATTGGACCTGTAGGACTACTGAGGGAGGGAGTGACTGCCGCCAAGCTGGTGGGCTACCAGGATGGGTCAGTCAGCTGAGCGGCACTCTCACTATGGGAACACACTGACCACCAGGGGGCAGCTCCTACGTTGGGCGTCTGCCCCCTGGTGGTCAGTGCACATCATAGCGACCGGTCGACCAGTTATTCAGTTGTTCGGTTGCTTAGGCTTTTATATAGATAGATAGATAGATGTCTCTCTGGTTAATTTAGTGCTGTCATTAAAATTATTTTACTAATTTGCCAAAATTTCATCTAGGTTGTGCTTCATCTCTCTTTCTTTGGGGAAAACTAAGAAATAATTAAAAATTAAGTTTAACAAAGCAATAAATCCCACCAGCTTTGTAATCAACCTCGTTGGGTTTCTGGTTCTGCCATTTACTCCCTGTATTACTTTGGGCAAGTTGCTAAACTTCTGTAAACCTTGGTTTCCTCCTCTATAAAGTGGGGGTAACCCCAGGACCTTTCTCCTGGGGGAGTTGTGAAGACTAAAAGGGGTCACGCAAGTAGAACCCCTCTCGGAGCAGTTATCACTGAGTAAGGGCTCCGGAAGTGCTCCTGGCGATGACTGTGAAGAGGACAGCAGCAGAATGATTCCAGAGGGGCACCTCTGTTTTGCACTGATTACAAGTTGAATTACTTTTCTGCTCATTAGAGCAAGCTGAACGCTGATACCCCTCAAAGTCGTCTTGGCTGCTGTTGCTTTTGTTAAACTCTTTATTTTGAGGTTGCAATAGTAGAGTATATTCCCTTAGACCTTTTACCTAGTTTTACACATTTTTAACATCATTGTTTCGTGTTTGTCTTATTCTTTTCCTCCTGTCCTCCCCCTCTTTCTCTCTTTCCACACACACACACATTTATTTTTTCTGACTCATTTGAGAGTAGTCAGCCTACACCCCCTAATACTTCACTGTGTATTTCCTAAGAACAAGGATATTCTCTTATGTAACCACAGTGCTATTAGCAGATTCAGGACATTTAATACTTTCATCTACAGTCCGTGCGCCAGTTTTGTCAGATGCCCCCCAAATGACCGTGATTGCCTTCTTCCCTCCAGGTCAGCATCCAGTCTGGGGCCACTTGCTGTCCTTCCCTGTCGCGTCCCTTCAGGCCCCTTCAATGGAACAGCCTTCCTTTTGTTGCATGACGTGTTTGAGGAACACAGGCAAAGGCGGGCGTGGATAGAACAGCCCCTCATGTGGACTTGCGAGGCCCCTGGTGATAGATCGAGGTTCCGTATTTTGGTTGGATTGCTGTGTGCGTGAGGTCTCCTTCTCAGACCGTCACATCTGAAGTGTGGATGTCCCTTTGCCCCTTCCTGGCGACCTTCATTTGATCACTTGGTTAAGATGTTGCCTGATTTCTCTGCTGTATTAATCCCGTTCACTTTGTGATTCCTGGAACATTTGAAGGAAACACTTAGAGATTCTGTAAGCGTGCATCCTGTTCCTTCTCCAGCTCCTCCTCCTCACGCCTGGGGCAGCTGTTCATGTCTCCTGTCTGATCCCGTTTTCACCGTGAAGGTGGGAAAACGGTGTGTTTCTCACTTAACCCCACCATCCCTTCTCACATGTGTTAGCTGTTATTCTCCTGTTAGGAAGAGCTTTTTCTTCTTCTGCATTTATATATTCAGTTATCATTACCAACATGGCGTCAGGGTTTCTCCATTCACTGGGGTAGCATACATTCCTGTTTTGATTTATTCTGATGCTGGAATGGCCCCACATTCAGCCATGTGGGTGCAAGCTGGCTTGTGGGTCTCTGTGACACGCCCCCTCCATTTTGTCCAAGCATGTCCTAGTTTCTGAAACAGGTTCAACCATTTTTGCCCGTCAGTCCACCGTCCAGTCAGGGCCACCGCACAGTCCTGTTGCAGGCAGCACCCTCCTGTGTGCTCTGTAGGTGGGGTCCCTGGGAACCGGGCAGAGCCCAGTGGGGCAGCCGTACGCAGCTCCACTCACACTCATTCCACAAAGTAGTAAACTCAGCATTTTTACAAAATCGCAACTCAGTGCTTTTCCCATCTTCTTTACCAGACATTCTCATGTGAAAAGGCTGTCATAAAACTTCGAGAAAAAGATCAATGTGACTTGACGTTTTTAACAGAATTGCACACTGATATGGTGGTGATCAGATTGCCTTATTATTAGATGTGCTTTGGGGGGAAAATAAGACTTTCCTCCTTCTGGCAAAGTTTTCCGTTTTGGATAAAAGGAGTTTTCTTGGTAAAACAAACAATTGATTCTGAGAGAGAGAATGTATTCAGTCAGCATCACGGATTTTGCTCACAGTGGAAAAGCCACTCAAGAAAAGTCGGCAGAGTGTATAGAAAAGTGATGCCTGCTTTCACCCAGGATTTATTTAAAAGGCATCGCAGATCCGTTTTAGGTGAGCTTCTAACTTCTCGATGCTCCCCAAAGGGCAGTGTTTCCTGAGAAAAATGTGCAGTGCAGAAATCGGCATTTTTCTGCATTCTGAGTACTCAGACCGGCTAAGTACTGCTTGGCACTTCATCAGACAGTTAATCCACCCTGCACCCTGCCCCCATGATCCTGATTTCTTAAACAACAATAACATCTGCTTTAAAAAATTTTAAACCTAATGCCACTGAATTATAGCAAGAGTTTGTAAAGACGAATGACTTTCATTTTGCAGTTCATATTTCTAGTCATCAGATTCCTTTCGTCTCTGCAGCTCAGAGTGGCCAGTCAAGCTACCCACGTTGGTTACCACTAAAGCTCATGGCTCAGGGTCCCTCTTTCCTGCTGCCCCCTTCTGGGGCCTTAAGTGCAACTTAGTTCTTACAATTGGGCATTTTCTCCCCTTTAAAACCAATATAATCAGGCCCCACAAACACCGGGAGATGCCATTGCTTCTGGGATTTCATTTGCTCTTCGAAGCTCCAAGTTTCCGATCTATAAAATGGGGATTTGCCTTAGAAAATGCCATGAAGCCCTAGCTGGTTTGGCTCAGTGGACAGAGCGTCAGCCTGCGGACTGAGAGGTCCCAGGTTCGATTCTGGTCAAGGGCATGTACCTTGGTTGCGGGCACATCCCTGGTTGGGGGTGTGCAGGAGGCAGCCGGTCGATGTTTCTCTCTGATGTTTCTAACTCTCTATCCCTCTCCCTTCCTCTCTGTGAAAAATCAATAAAATATGTTTTAAAAAAAATAAAAGAAAGACAATGCCGTGAAGGTTCTCGGAGGCCTGAGCGGTGTGAGTGACTCTGCAGTGTGCCCAGCGCCGATGAGCCCTCAATAAATGCCACCTCCTCATGGTGCCCCCTCCTGGGAACCAAATGGACCGGAAGGAGAGGCGCCGTGGACCCGTGGCCCGGCGGCGGGAGAAGCAGTGGAATTCATTCGGGCTGAGGGTATGAAATGTGCATCAGGGCAAGGAGTGCGTGCTGTCATCATGATGAACGGATTGATACCTGAACAGACGCATCCGAGATGAACCCCAGCCACAGCATTTGGCTTCTATTTTTAAGTTCTCATCTTCCTGCAAATCTGGTGAATCTATAACAAGCTCAGATGATCTCAGTCCTTTCTTCCCCGCGACATTATGTACAGAAATAAATGGCAGTGGAGCACGGGGGTGGGGAGGGTTGCTTATGCGTCTGCAAGGCCCTGACTCAGCACGCACCTGGCTTTCTCTCTGCAGAGCCTGTTGAAAAAACACACAAACAGCCCCAGACATGTAGATGCGCTCGGTCTCTCGGGCAGAATTACCCTAATGCGGCATCTAACATAACCTTGAGTGGTAATTACCGAACAAAAGGCTGATTTTACCCCCCGGGTTGTGAGTTTAATTAGCATGAATCATCCGCTTGCAAAGTCACTCCGCGTGTTGAACAACACTGCGCGCTGTGACTATTGTGTGGGATCGAGCGTACGTGATGAATGGACATCAAGCCCTCTCTGAGGAAGTTCTCAAGTACAAGTACGGTTGCTAAGGAGCATCATCCCAGCCAGTGTTGCCAGCCATGAATGTTAGATACCTGAGGACCAGTTTTCATACTGGAATCTTTCCGTCACGGTTAGCCCTAACTACATGTATGTACTGCTTACTATGTTCTAGGCACTTTGGTTTCTGCGTGTAACTTTCACAACAATCCCACGAGGCAGGTTCTATTAATACCTGCATTTTGCACAAGTACAAACTGAGGTTTAGAGATGGTACGCATATCGGAATATTACACAGCTGATCAGTGTGATTGGAACCCATGATCGGGTGTGCCTCCGGGCCTGCTCCCCCACCACTGTGGGAGTCACTTCCCACCCCAAGGCATCGAACCACCCTGGAGACAAGAGAGCGGCTAGAATGAGCCAATCCACCAAAGCTTTCACCTGGCTCCCCTTCCCCACCCAGCCCTCGGGGCATTAAGTACAGACATCTCTGTCATGGCCTTTGCCACAGTGACAAGCCCTCTGCCTCCAGGTGACATTCCCATCGGAGTAAATTACAGGGAAGAACGCAAAGCCAAGCAGACCCTTCAGGTCAGCGAGAGTGAAGGACTGGGGTGCACCCAAGAGGCCATCCTGGTGGTGATGGGCCTTTCAGGTGTGACTAAGGAAAGCGTGGTCCTCAGAAGGCACACAGGGAACAGAAGGAAGGAAATTAGATTATAACGGGGGTTAAATGTGTGGGAGGTGGGACTGCATGCAGGATCAGCTAATTTTGTCAAGGTATGTTTAAGGCAGCGGTTCTCAACCTGTGGGTCGCGACCCCTTTGGGGGTCGAACGACCCTTTCACAGGGGTCACCTAAGACCATCGGAAAACACATATATAATTACATATTGTTTTTGTGACTAATCACTATGCTTTAATTATGTCCAATTTGTAACAATGAAATTGGGGGTCACCACAACATGAGGAACTGCATTAAAGGGTCGTGGCATTAGGAAGGTTGAGAACCACTGGTTTAAGGGAAGCCAAGAGACAGATGTAGGAGCTTCTAAATTTCATCTTTTCAGAAGAACCTGTCTAGTTTAGGAAGAATGATTCAGAAGAGAAAAGAGGAGGAACTGATTGCTATAATAGCTTGGTGTCTGGGAAATTGTCTTTGCCTTTTTTTTCCCCCCAAGAGAGACATTTGTGACTCTCTCCTACTCTACTTCCTGACTAAATGATGTTCTTTTTTTAGCTGATTTAATATGGTGTTTGTGATTAAAGGGTAGGTGGTTGTATCTTTCACATTTGGGTATTCAGCCTGGTATTTAAACTCAAAATAAGGATAAAGAAATTAACCTTTGATAGAAGAATGACTTAAGCGTTGCTACCAACCTTTCTGGTCTCACTTCTAAATGCTTGAGAATAATCATCCAAGGAAATTTGAATTTGATTGATATTCATGATGAGATGATATTAGGGAATTATTTTGATTTTGTTTACATGACACTAGTATGATGGTTATGAAGGAAAATACTTCTATTTTTTTAGGGGCACATACTGAATTATTTAGGGGAGAATTGTGATTAAAATTCATAAAATACTTAGCAAAAACCCCATAAAAATAGATGAATAATTGACAAGGTGGTAAAGTTGTTAAATCTAGGTGAAGAGTAGGAGGGTGTCCACATTCCCCTAATTTCCCAGATGTTAGAAAATTTTGGTAATAAAAAGGGAAAAGTTGACCCTGACATAACAACCAGAGACACAGTTAATCGTATTGTGGAACTACAAATGGAGTTCTTTTACCAAACCACTCTGCCCCTTCCTTCGATCCTACTTATACTAGAGTCTTAAGTAATTTCTGGGAGAATGAAAGAGAGTTCTCCTTTCACTGTGTTGATTTGTTCTGGTGTGAAGTGTGTGTGGAAACCGTCAATGAAAGGTGAACTCAGAAAGACATGTTTCTGTTTCCATGGCGCGGCGGGACCCTCCAGCCATGGCTTCCTAGGGGGACTTGAGTACTCACAGCTCTCTCTCTCTCTCTCTCTCTCTCTCTTTCTCTCTCTCTCTCTCTCTTTGGTGGGGGAAAGAAATTTCCTTTTAATTTCTAGGGGCTCACCCTGTTGTTTGTAGCGATTTAAATATAAAGGGGTAAAGAGAGGGGTGTGTGTGTGCGGTTGTGTGTGTGCGTGTGTGTAAATTTGGGGAGAAAGACATTTTATTAGTTTCTTTTTAAAATAAGAGCTTTGTGGGAGATATGGAAAGGGGAAACATGAGCAAATACCGTGGAAAGTTGTCGGGTGCCCTATTCTGTGGCTTTTCTTGATCTACAGACATTAGTAAAGTCACTTTACTAAAAAAGTCTGAGAATCCCTCAACGGCTCTTTTCATGCTTTGCCCTGCTGACTCTCAGAGCGCTGGCAAATCATCTACCAGCAGGAAAGCGAGGACCAGAAAATAAAGCAAAACAGAGACTCTGGCCCGACACAGGGCTGGTGCGTGGGGTTCAGAACCCCTGTCCACGCGTGTGTGACAACTGAGTGGAAAGTTCGAGCGTAGTGTCACCTGTGAGGTGCTCTGATCGGCGTCAGGTGGCAAGTTTGGCCTGGCTCCCTGCGGCCACGCGGCTGATGGCGTGTTTGCAGCGTGGGCGGGGCTCGCTGACTCCGTCGTTCAGTTTCCATCTGGAATGTGTGCCTCTCAGAGGTAGTGACCTTTTCACAGGTTCCCTTCCAGCTTTTAGGAGTCGCTCTGAGTTTGGGGGTTTATTTTTCCCTTTGCAGAAAGCAGACGGAGGAGTGCCTCCCAAAGCGGATTGCTGTGCTGGGCAAGCCTCCTGCAGCCGCTCCCCTCCGCTTCTAAGACCTGGAACCACTGACCTTAGGTCTCGGTCGCCGGTGACCCCGAGCGCTGGCCTCCTGTGACACCCCTCGCCCGTCGGGTGGCTGTCAGCTTGCTCATCCAGAGAAGGACAGCGAGCCCGTGCACCAGCGAGCGCTTCTGACCTTTAGGCCCGAGGAGAGGGGTTCAGACTCCCACGTGCGTCTGCGGGAGGGAAGGTGGCCATCGCCAGGCCTCCAACGTGTTAGAACTGGTGGATGGGACCTCCTGGGGCCTGACCCTGACAGGGAGTCCAGCCAATGAGTGAGCGTGAGACAAGCACAATACACACAGAGTGTGCTTTTCTGGGCGTTAAACGCGCTGGAGGTCAGTGCGATGTGGTGGCACAGGCATGTGAAGGCGCCATGTCTCCCTCGCGGCCTTGTCTCTCCTGAGTCTAATGCTCAGGTGTGTTCCCTTCCAGCCCTTCCCACCGGCTCCCCTGTGGGCTGGCTCCCAGTCAGGAAGCTGGCTGGTCCCTGGGCGGGGATGCCAGGCCTCCGTCCACCTCGGGACCCTGCGGTACTCGTGCCGAGGGCTCCAAAAGAGGCACCAGCCAGCGGATGGATGGCGGCCCTGTCTGGGGGTGGGGTTGGGGGTGGGGGTGGGGGCCTCCACGTGAACCTAGAGAAGAGGGCATTCCAGACAGAGTAGCAGCCTGGACAGAGGTTGGCATGTGGGCAGTGGTGAGGACAGCTCAAATCACTTGTCCGCTGGAGGGGAAGGAGTGTTTAGGAAGCAAGGCTGCAAACCAGCTGGGAACAAGCATGAAGGAGCTTGAATTCTGGGAGGACTAATGGGAACTGTGATCTCTGGGCCTTGGGATGGGGGTGGGGGAATCTCTCACGTGATCTTCATTTTGAAAAGATTCCCAGAGGCCCCCACACCTCCTGACCCCACCTCACCTCCCCACTGGTGTGTAATGGAGGTGGGAAGGTGAGAGAAACCGGATGGAAAGTTGCTGAAACAGCCCTGATGAAAGATATGAAAGATACCGAGCCCTGAGGAGGCTGAGGGAGTGCTGATGGAGGAAGAGCTGACATCTAGATGCGAGAAACAAGGAAGCAGGAGAGATAGATCATCTAGATTTGTTTTGCGGTGGCTGGGCCCGTGCAGCACACTGACCCTTGGCCTCCTTTAACCTTGGAAACGGCCCCTTTCTAGTGCGGGAGCCAAGGCTGCGGGTTGTGGCCGAGGTCCTACGGTCCGGGGGCGGTGACACTGAGATTCACACCCAGAGTCGTTCAGCCGTGAAGCCCGAGCACTCACCCAGGACTGCCCAGCGGCCAGAGCAGGGTCCCAGGAGCCTCTGGGCTTGGGGTGTCCCATCTGCAGGGAGTTCACTCCGTGACTATCCTGCGTTTTGGATGGAAGCCTTGGGCGGCAGGTGGGCTGGCCCTGTGGCTAGCACACTGCCCAGGTCAGGTGGATGTAAAAAACAACATCCTGCTGGTGGTGGGGGCTGCCCCAGTGGCTTTCAGGCGGGCTGGTGAGTCACCAAGCAGGCAGGTACATCTCTGCCCAGCCATGATGCTGTCATTGTTCTCTGTTTTTGCATCTTCCCCCACCTGCGGCCTTCTGGTCAACCACAGGCGCTCACCCTCCGCCCCTCTAGCAGGAAAAGCTCACACATTCCATTGCAGGTGCGCAGACCGGCCTTCTAGATGTTTCCCAGGGGTGAGCAGGTAGGGGAAAGAGCAGTCCTTCTATCTGAACAAAAACCCCACGTCTGGATTACCAGCACAGTCACCTATCTACGTGTAAAGAATAAAGACATTGCAGCTGAACCACACTTCCTGGTGTGTGTAACTTCACTTCGCCTCCTGCATACACACTTACCACATTGTTGAATAGAGAGTGAGTAGTCTTCTTTTTTTTTTTTAATAATGCTTTTTATTACGTTATTTTTTAAGTCCTCACCTAAGGACATGCTTTGAGTGAGGAAGAGAGAGAGAGAGAGAGAGAGGGAGAGAGAGAGAGACTTTGATGTGAGAGAGAAACATTGATCGGTTGCCTTCCGTACCTACCCCAGTTGCGGATAGAACCCACAACCCAGGTATGTGCCCTTACCCAGAATTAAACCATCAACCTTTCTGTCCTGATACTCGACCAGCTGGGCAGCGAGTAGCCTTTTTTGTGGGGTCGAAGGAAAATCAGTCGATGCATTTTCCCTGTTGCAGGAACCATTAAGAAATTAGCTTTGTCTAATGGTTGAACAGTGGACTACATGAACAGGTATTAAATTGCATGTCATTTACCATTTAGAGTTGTTCTCAAAGGCACATATTATACAGAAGTTTTTGTTTTTTAGAATCATTCAGTCATTTTCTTCTTTGCCTTTCATCCTATACTTTTTTATCTTCCTTCATCATCTTGACATTACATATATTTACATATATATGTATGTATTACAGTTAATGCAAAGTTCTTTTTTGTTGGAGCTATATTATTTTGCTTGAATCCTAGGAAGGGTCTAGCATAAGGTGAGTAATTGATTATTATCAGTTTGGATTAAATAAGCTAGTGGTAGAATATTATCCTATTACATGGGTACATGCCATCAAGGAGAATATTGCTTGCCGGGGAGGTGAGAGCTAAATCATTGCTCCAAGAACACATCAACCTGCAAATTCCAGGAAGCTTGTCTACTTAGTGTACAGATGCAGATAAGAAGGGGGTGGTGTGTGATGACAGAACAGTGTGCAAAACAGACTAACAGCCAGAAAAGAAATTTATGAGCCACGTGCCCTCACGAGGTGACAGAGTGTCACCTTTCCAGCATCTACTTGAATGTTCCTCATGTCTTTGAAGACCGTGCGTGAAACATCCGATAGCAAATGCATGGCGTGAACACCGGGTTCATGTTCTTCCACGGAAGCCTGAGCATTTGGCATATGAGAGCTCAACCCGGTCTTATCACTGCTGCTATGAAGCTGCTCGAACCACATGCCAGGTTCTAAGCTTTGGCCAAAGCTCGCAGCCAGAATATTGGCAACATGAAATGAGTAAGTACAACGTCCGTCAATAATGAGCACTGTGGCCACATAGTTTATTCAGGGTGACTACCAATCTGTTCATTTGCCAGAGAGTCTTATCCGTGGCTTTATGAGGTCTTGAAGACGGATTTACAAAAATAATGTAGGCGTCTTCTCAGACATGGCAGCGAATCTGGTTCACTGGGAAGCGGGTGATGGAAAATTACCAGGTTGAAAACGATGCGGACAACACACAGTGACCAAGCTCAGTGATGTCCTTACGGAAATATGTGCGCGTGGGCAGCTAGGACACGCTGTGAGACAGCTGGTCCATTTAGGCTTCTTCTTCCCGATGCCTTATTTTCAGGTGGCTTTGCTGGTAACACAGTATGTCCTCAAGGCCTGAAAATTTCACTTCTTCTCACTGCTTCTTGTCAGAGTCTTGGGAAAATGTGAAGGAAGAGAAAATGTAGATATATATTTTTTTAATTTTTCTAAAATTTGACCAAACCAGAAAAGGAAAGTCTTCTTTACCTTCTACACCAGGGGTGGGCAAACTTTTTGACTCGAGGGCCACAATGGGTTCTTACACTGGACCGGAGGGCCGGAACAAAAGCATGGATGGAGTGTTTGTGTGAACTAATATAAATTCAAAGTAAACATCATTACATAAAAGGGTACGGTCTTTTTTTTTTTTTTTTTTTAGTTTTATTCATTTCAAACGGGCCGGATCCGGCCCGCGGGCCGTAGTTTGCCCACGGCTGTTCTACACCATTTTCCACTTGTTTCCGTGAGCGAAAGCATTTCTGTTCCCTGGAGGGCTCAGCCAAGGAGGCTTAGGAAGTGATGAGCCCACCAGGACGCACCCCTTCTCCGTCACCCCCTTTAATTGTCCCCCTGAAGAACCTGGTGGTTGTCGGTGGCCTGCTTTGCACTTTGAGGTCCACATAGTCTTGTCTACTGTCTCCCAGGCTCCCCTTGACTCCACCTGTGTCTGTCCAATGGTGGTGGAAGGAAATCTGCTCCCCTCCACACGGAACTTAGTTTTTAGCTGAGTACATACTATTTCCTTCTATTCGAACATGTCTATTAAGACAGGAAGAGGTGAGTTTTGACCTTCTAAATAAGAGACGGGCTTATCTTCCAGGTTGGTAGAACAGTTTTCTGTGTCTCCTGCAGCTAGGCTCCTGGACTATCGAGTTCTTCATTTTCTAGTTGGAAATAAAAGTTCAGATTTTAACCGGCTGTATCAAGCATGTTTCGTCTACTGACTGCTCGAATAACTGCAATGGGAGGGAAACTGGCTTAAGAACAGTGGGAAGGCGAGGAGAGAGCCGTCACCAAAGTGTGAAGCTGCTTGTGTTTGTGTCCCTCTACAAAAAAAACAAACACGACATGACCCACCATTTTTTTCATTAACAACCCAGGCCATGCTGCCTTCTCTGCAAGTCCTTGGGGGACGCCTTTGCTGAGTTACAGTCCTGACCTCTTGCCCCGTTTCCTGGTGGAGCAAACCCAAGCCAAGTCCTGTGGCCGTTCAGCCGACGGGGCCAGTGGAACCAGTATTCCCAGCCTTGTTGACATTGCCTCACCACACAAGAGAGCTTTGTGCGTTCTTTGTTGGGGTGCTGGGACAGAGGCAGGTGTGGGAGCCTCACAGGGTGGAACTTGCCCTCTGAGGTGACTCACTGGGTGCCACTCCGGGTGTATATTGTCAGCACCCCCTTGCGAGGGGGTGGTTTGCCCTCAGAGGTACCGCTCCTAGGGCTCCTAGACGATTGCATGTTTAAACCCCTGGAAGTGCTCCAAGTGGATAATTGCTCTCCACCTTCTAAAAAGCAATCGGATTGGGTGTGTCCGTTCCATTTCTCAGAAGTAAGACACAGATTGGTTTTGTCTAAGGGGAGTGAAGGTCACAGAAAGGTCTTGGGTTTTGATTTAGAAGAGAGACTATCCTTTTATGCATATGCTTGTGATTGTGATAACTTAGAGTGGTTTCAGTGTAAAGATATAATCCACTTTATTCGTACGTAATAATCTCAGCAATAAGTGTCCTTTGTATCTGTGCATCATTACATGTGTATGTATCTATATATTTACTTTTGTGTGTGTATATATATATATATATATATATGGCCCGATGCATGAAATTCGTGCATGGGTAGGGTCACTAGACCTGGCCGGCGATCAGGGCCGATCTGTGGGGTGACCAGCGGGGCGATGCGGGCGGGCAGGAGGGAACCCCTGCTGGCACCCGCCTTGGCTGGCCTGGGGCCTGCAGGCTGGGGCAGCTCCTACATTGAGCGGCTGCCCCCTGGTGGTCAGTGCGTGTCATAGTGACTGATCGTTCCACCTGTCGTTTCACCATTCGGTCTATTTGCATATTA
Organism: Myotis myotis; assembly: GCF_014108235.1. NCBI lineage: Eukaryota > Metazoa > Chordata > Mammalia > Chiroptera > Vespertilionidae > Myotis > Myotis myotis. Next base: position 5,326,513 of record NW_023416401.1, on the reverse strand, counting down.
GGCTTTTATTATATAGGATATACATGCACACAGAGGAATTATGCAAGTGTTGGCTATCAGAAGGTAGTGAAATTTCAGCTGATTTAAAAAACAAACCTGCCCAATCCACATCCTGCCTTTTAACCCTATTTCTACATCTAACAGCTCCTCGGCCAATCATCTCTGCTCCTTCTTACTCACTTTATAATTCATTGTGGCCTGACTCTCATTTAATAACTTTTTGAAATAGCTTTTGCTCAGATCATTGGTGTACCCCACTTTCTCCATGATGGATCTTTCTACCGCATTTGAAACTATTTGCGTTTTTCTCCTTGAAATCCAGGATCACAATGCTGCCAGGACATGTCCATGTGCTCCTGGCCCATCTCCAAGCTCTCTCACCCTCAGTGTCGCCTGCCCCTGGTGCTCCGTGTCACCAGAGTGCCATCCGAGGCTCCTCCCCTTCCTCCCTGAGATAAGGTCTTCAGGACTGTCCCACTCAGCTCAGGGTAGCCGACTCCAGAGTCACCTCCACCCTTAAACCTGCTCTCCTTCCTGCATCCTGTTTGGTGGCATTGCCACCCGAGCCAGAAAGCTGGGAGTCTTCCCCCCACTTCCTCCCCCACATCCTGTGGTTCCAGGTCCCACTGAGTCGATCTCTGCATATCAAATGTGTCCTTCTTAACAAGCATGTGTCTGCTGCCCTGATTCAAAACCTTTGAACGGCCTCCAGTTTTGTTCCCCTGAAGTTTGCTACCCGCACGGTAGCCAGGAAGGTCATCAGTGTGAAGCCACACAGTGTTTTTAATTGACCCGCCTTATGCCTTCCAGTGGTTCTCAACCTTCCTAGTGCCGCGACCCTTTAATACTGTTCCTCATGTGGTGGTGACCCCCAATTTCATTGTTACAAATTGAACATAATGAAAGCATAGTGATTAATCACAAAAACAATATGTAATTATATATGTGTTTTCTGATGGTCTTAGGCAACCCCTGTGAAAGGATCGCGACCCACAGGTTGAGAACCGCTACCGGAAACCCTTTTGTGGACCCCCAGGCCAACAAGCGGAAGTCAGCATGACAGAGTGAGGTGCACTGTGACCCAGGTCCTGCCTGTGCATTCCCACCGCTCTGGGGGTGGCCCTACTGTGTGCCCCCCCTTTGGCCATGCTCTCCTCACGACATGCAGAGGTCACTTGTCATCTGGGGAGCCTCCCGGGTGCCTCCGGGGTTCCTGTACCCCTGTCTGCGATGTGGCACATTTATGATGATCTTCTCCCCAGGACATCTTGAGCTCTTGGAGGGCAAGTACAGATTCTACTGTATCTCGTGTGCCTATCAGAGGACCTGGCATGTATTAAGACAGGGGTCCATGACGTGTATGTGGTTTGGTGGCGAGGAGGCGTCAGGATATACAGACACTGTAAACAGCAGGAAGTTGGACATAGTCTTGGTATGACCTTGGCTGCTCTCATTGGTAGCCAGCCTGAGTGATGCAGGTGACAGAAATTGAGCTTGAGCAGTTTAAAGCAGCATACTCAACATTTAACCTTCCCTCGTAGCGCTTCTCGGCCTTTTGGCGAAGATCAAGTGTAAACTTCCCTTGCACTAGACAATATTGCATTTACCTAGAAATTTTAAGTACAAGGAAACTAGGAATTTAGGTATCCAAAGAGTGTGGCTTGTAAATTGAGGAACACTGGCCTCAAGAATTTCACAGAACATGACTGTCAACATTGAGAGTTATGCCTATGGTTAAACTTAATCTTAGACTTGTAAGCATGTCGATATAAACTCTTGGTCACATTTACTTTAAAATTGCCACAAAGTAGTGTGTAAATTACCAGGTAATGGAAACTTTTATAATGTTCTTCATCTAGTACCTGTATAAATAACGTCTTGTCTTCTATATATTCTGATGATGCTCATAGCCACTCACAGCCAAAGGGAAGGGTTATCTTGTTCATCCCCCAATGTCACAGTTGGAGGAAGTGAAAGGCACATAGCGGCTGGGCCACTGCTCAGTCTTCTGCTCGCTAATTTCCGCGTGTTCTGGACAATCCATCTCCGGGGAGAAAGACGCCACAGCAATGACTGCTTCGGGGTGACGTTGGACGAATTCACTGGGGTTCTAGTGGTGTCTGCTTGGTGTACCAGGTGTCCTGGGGTGTGGTGAGGTCGTCAGGAAATAATTCAAGAAGGAGTCTTGACTCTGAATGATACCTGACCCAACCCCTCTCCCCAGTCCTTGATATTTTCTTTCATTTGTTTTTTATTGATCTTTTCCATTAAAAGTATTGATGATTAGCAACCACATGAGTACCACTCTCTCCATTTAAAGCTCTATGGGGCCTTGAGATGGGTATAGATACGTGACCTGCAGCCAATGGCATTCTCACAGAGCGGCCCTCTGCGGGGGCAGAAGGAGAAGGAAGGCGAGGCTGTCTCCAGCGTCTCTCTGCGCACTAAGTTCTCCTCTGGAGCACACGGGGTGATTTAACCCCGACAGGCTCAGTGATTTAACCCCGGCAGCTCAAGTCCTGGGGTCATCGCGCAGATTCACAACGTGAGGGGCCTTCCAGGCCTTTGTTGCTCCCCCACGTCTTTTCAGGAATCCCATGAAGTGCGAATGTGCATTGGCAGTTAGAGCTGCCTCCACTCCCCCTCGGGACTCGGGACTCGGGGCCCAGGCAGTGGTGCAGGGCGGTCGGTCGTGTGGGAGCTAATTGGTGGGAGAGGACACGGAAAGGAGTGTTCGGATGCCTCGCCTCCCAGGCTGCCTTCGCTGGGAGATGGTGGAGGTTCACCGTTCACATCCGACGGGGCTCCTGGTCCCCCTCCTGAAAGGACCTCATTGCTTTGGGTGCTGAGCTCTGAGGCGGGTTTCCTGGGGTAGCGGTATTGACGACAGTGCTCGCTATGCCTTTGCTGCTTGGCGTCACTGATGTTATTGTTGCCTGGGATTCAGTTTCTCAGGTTCCTGATGGAAATGCAGAGCTGACTGCTGACAAGCCAAGCATTCTCTGTGACGTGAGGGGGGTGGGGGGGGGGGTGAGGGGGGAGCATGTGAAGGAGTGAGAGAGGGTGGCCAGGAACGAACTGGAAAAGCAGTGTGGGCTGGGCTGTGGGGGTCCCCATAGGTCCGCATCCAGTCATTCAAATGAACCATTTAACCACGTGGTACTTAGCCCCAGGCTCTTGGAGACTTGGTGACCTAATAGATGAAGGACCTCCTGCAACCCAGGGGTTATCAGTAGGCAGTAGGAATAGGACTTTGTATTTCTGCTGTGCAGCCTTTTTGCCTGACGTTCCATGAATAATATTCACTGTCACCGACGGTGACACCTTGCTATGGATGTGAAGATCCACATTTCAGGGAAGTTGACAGAGTTTTGAAATAATAAATATAGCCCACTTCCGGCCAGTGCTCCTCGTCGTTAGCAGACATTTATCGCTGAAGCATTTTTCCCTGCGGCGGGCCAAGCGCTGGTGACACGAGGAAGAGGCCGACAGGCAGTATAACTGCTCTGGGAGATACTGTAATGACGGACACATGTCATTATCCATCTGTCCAAACCTAAGGACTGCACACACCCAGAGCGAACTCTTGTGTCAGCTGTGGGTGTTGATGATGTCTCATGTGGGTCCATCAGTTGGGGCACATGGAACATTCTGGTGGGGTGTGGTGATAGCGGGGGATGCTCTGCGTGCGTGGGGCAGGGGTCCATGGGAAATCTCTGTACCTTCTCAGTGTTGCTAGGAAACAAATGCTGCTCTCTAATATATTGAATTTTTTATATATATATTTTATTGATTTTTTACAGAGAGGAAGGGAGAGAGATAGAGAGTTAGAAACATCGATGGGAGAGAAACATCGATCAGCTGCCTCCTGCACATCTCCCACTGGGGATGTGCCCGCAACCCAGGCACATGCCCCTGACCGGAATCGAACCTGGGACCCTTCAGTCCGTAGGCCAACGCTCTATCCACTGAGCCAAACCGGTTTCGGCGAATTTTTTTAAAAACACGCAAGTAGATGGATTTCCCTGGAGTTGGAGATTAGTTTAGGAGTGAAAATCTCAAACCTGTCATATCCTCTGTGGGTCTGCCTGGTGTCCAGGAATGCCACTCTCCTGTCACTCCCAGGAGTCCTGGGTTAATGTCGCCTCTGGGTGAAGTTCCCCCTGCCCCCCCTCCCTGCGCCCCCGCCCCCCACAGGCAGTTAGCCACACCTCCTGGGAATGAGCTGGCCCTGCCTACTTCCACGGAGCCTTCGCTTCGAGGGGTCATTACCATTCACGTGTGTCTCCCCGTCTTGCTCAGGATTGGGCCTGACACTGTTGGTCATATTCATAGCCCTAAACCTGGGAGAGTCCAGCGTGGCAATGCTCCATAAATGCAAGAGCGGTAACCTCAAACCCAGACCAAATGCATAATTGCTCAAAGGGGTATATTTCCTGTCAATCAATGGGATCTGGGCCATCCTTCGATGTTATATTTATCTGAGGAGGAGAAAAAGGCTAAGTCTGAGCCTGCGACTCACGGTATTATCTTGGTCTTAGACACCCAGCCCACTGCCTCTGAATTGTAGTGCGGAGAAGGATGCGCCTGCCCAACTCAGCTGGTATCGCTTGCGTATCCATATCACTAGGCATGTTCTACCCGTCAGGAATCCGTATCTGATGTCACCTAAGCATTATGCTGTTAGTTAAGTGGTATTTTTTAAAATACTGTTTGAAAAGAGTTGATCAGTTTAATTTACATAGACTCCTTTCTTGGGCTTTGCAGAAAATGAAAGGATTTACACAGACATTTTAAAAGAAAGTGTTTACTGCTTTTACTTTGTGTGGGCTTTGTTGTTATTGTCGTTGGTTTTGTTGGACTTGAATCAATTTGAAAAACCTAAAATTCTCGTTTATAAAGGAATAACATCAGCACTGCTGGATGGCTCAGGAGTGGGAAGGGCTTGGGGAGAGTATGTTGTTTCAGTAGCTTCCCAACTCGCACTTGTCCATGTAGCCTAACATCAATAACTCTTCTCTGATTTAAAATGTTTTAAATGAAAAGAACTAGCCCCGGCTGGTGTGGCTCAGTGGTTGAGCGTTGACCTATGAACCAGGAGGTCACGGTTTGATTCCTGGTCAGGGCACATGCCTGGGTTGCGGCTCAGTCCCCAGTGTGGGGCATGCAGGAGGCAGCCCATCAGTGATTCTCTGTCATCATTGATGTTTCTCTCTCTCTCTCTCCCTCTCCCTTCCTATCTGAAGTCAATAAAAAATATATCTTTTAAAAAAATAGAAAGAACTAAGAGCATTCAGAGTGGGGGTTTTTATATGCAGGGTGTGTGGTGTGAAGTGTGTGACCCCGATAGGATGGTGATACTAAGTTCCTTGACCTTGCACTCACCTATTGGCAGTAAGTGCTGTAGCACTGAGGGCCTAAATTCCACCCGCTGGTTTTTCCAGAATATTTGTAGGACTGTCTCAGCCACGAAGAGCTGCCAGCCCAGTTTTGGTATGTAGACCTCCCAGCTAGCTGGAAGCAAAATATAATTTAAGTCGCTCTTCTTCGTTGCATACCTGCCAGCTGACTCGGGCACTTAGTTGTAGTTCATGCTCTTCACCCAAGTTTATCTCCCGCTGTGATGCCGTGGTTACACTTTTTGTGAAGTGGGTGAGGGAGGGGATTAAAATCTACACTGTCACGGCTTTCCGGGCGACCACGGCCGTAGGTTTCTGAATGGATGGATCCTAGCGAACAAGAAGGTTTCTCTTTATGTACAGGTCTCTTCCTGTCAGTACGTATATAATATATTTTAGAAACTTCTTTTTGCCTTCTCCTGGGTGGCCTTTGCCGTAACTTTATTTATAAGTTCATTTATGCAGCAAATATTTTTTGAGGACTTTTCCTTCAATGCCAAGCACTGTACAGATCATGGAAACACAGGAAATCAGGAACTTACTCGCCATGACAATGAAAGGTAGAGAGCGAGCGGTACTAGGGAGGGAAACACGGCTCCAGAACCTTCTAGAAAGGGCCCCTGATTAGACTAGGGGCGAGTTGGTGGAACTATAAGGTGGTGGGGAAGGTGGGGTGGGGGACAAAGGAGTTATAGGCAGGGAGAAATGGCGGTATATGTCAATGGAATAAAATTACACGTTGGAAACCACTGGAGCCAATGATTTGGAGAAGAGGAAGTGGGAGATGACAGTTACAAACAGGAGTCCGATCTGGAGGACTGTCTGTGATGTACTGAGGCCTGGAGGCTACATCAGAGGAATCTGTGTAAAGGGGCTCTGGGACCCCCTCCTCTGTCAGGCCTCCCCGGTCTGAGTGGGATTCCTCCTTTCACATTGACTCATCGGATGCATTCCCTTCAGTGGTTAACTCTCCCCTAAAACAATCACACTTCTTTTGCTGTATTTTAATGGTGTTGCTTCCCTCCTTATGAGCCCCAGGAAGTTAGGGTTAGAGCTCAGAGGAAGGCTGGGATGAGGTGGGTGGCAGAAAACCAAAGGGCAGTGGGGGTGGGAGTCAGGAGGGGTCCTGAGGTGAGCCAGTGGGGGGAGGCAGGCCAGGGGGACAGGGAACTGGTCAGGGAGAGGGAACTGGTCAGGGAGTACATTGACTCCATCCTTAGAGTTTTGGTCAACCCTACCTCTTCATCTCCACGTGATAATATATAAAGGACATTTACCCATAAAACACTCACCTATAGTCTCTGTATTTTTTAAAGCATAAATTATAATATAATATAAACAATAAATATAAAATGGAGAAATAGGATACAGATAAGATCAAACATATCCGTTTTATCAGTAAATAGAAATAGGATTTAATAACCTGTCAATAGAAAGACACTATGAGAAGTGTTCACAAAGCAAAACCCACTGTAAAACAAAGTGATTCGGGAAGGCTAAAAGTAGAAGACGGGCAAAGTAGATCAGGTGAACATAAACCTAAAAATCAGATGTGGTCCGCTTTTTTTTAAGCCATCATCTCTAAAAATATTTTTTTACCACTTCCTGTGAAGTATTTGGATCCTTAACTCTTGGGTGACAGGAAATCTCCATGATGTATTTGTGTAGTTTCTGTTGCTTTCGTGTGCGCCGTGGGTGTGGGATGGCTGTATTTCATGATGACGTGGATGGCTAGTAGTTTTTTGTTGTTGAATAAACTAAAATGTCTATCATTGCCAGAATAGTAGGACATCAAAGGTAAATGTCTATCATTGCCAGAATAGTAGGACATCAAAGGTAAATGTCTATCATTGCCAGAATAGTAGGACATCAAAGGTAAATGTCTATCATTGCCAGACTAGTAGGACATCAAAGGTAAAGTCACCTGGAATGATGTGTATTGTTGTGCAATAAAAATAAAATTAAGTCAATCTATACAAAGATTCTGGTTCTATTCTCAGGTATTGTTCTGATTCATGTTCTCCTTGAAAGCTAGGAGTGAACACAACTCCATCTCACTGACGTTTGCCCATTTAAAAAAATTCTATGGATGACTAAGAGGACCGGTTCTAAGCAGTCTGGGGTTTGAGTTTTTGCTTTGCCACTCACTGCTTTGTGATTTCATTAACTTAACACCCTAGTGATCAGTTTCCTTGTCAATTGATTTAAAAAATAATACATTGAGGATCCTTTTTTGGTTTTGATCTTTATTGTTGAAAGTATTACATATGTCCACCCCCCCATTGACCTCTCCCATCCTGCTCCCTAAGAGATCATATGTCAAGGGTTGGATTTTATTTTATTTTTCCTTGTGTGTGCCTGGCACATGGGATATTCTTATTTTTAACAACATTGATCTGATTATATTCATCTCATGGTGTACTTTTTCACCCTTTTCCACTGCTATTAACATTTGTCTTATGTTTCTAAAGTAGTTTTCTGTACATCAGTCCTCTGAGCTAAAACAGAATTTTATAAATGCACTAGACCAGTGGTCGGCAAACTCATTAGTCAACAGAGCCAAATATCAACAGTACAATGATTAAAATTTCTTTTGAGAGCCAAATTTTTTAAACTTACACTATATAGGTAGGTACATTGTTATTAACTTAATTAGGGTACTCCTAAGGCTTAGGAAGAGCCACACTCAAGGGGCCAAAGAGCCGCATGTGGCTCGCGAGCTGCAGTTTGCCGACCACAGTCCTAGTGTATCTGGGCAGCTACAGAATGCCATGGGCCAGAGGACTGAGAAACAACAGAAACTTCTCTCTCATCTCTGAGCCTGGGAAGTCCGAGATCAAGGCTCAGGCAGGTCCCATGTAGTGAGAGCTGCTTTCCCATAGATGGCTGGCTGCTCCCGTGCCCTCACATGTCCGAAGGGGCGGGGAGCTCTCTGGGATCGCTTTACATATATATATACTAGAGGCCTAATGCACAAAATTCATGCACTCGGGGGGGTGGGGGGGTCCCTCAGCCCAGACTGTACCCTCTTGCAGTCCAGGAGCCCTCAGGGGATGTCCGAAAGCCATCCATCAGACATCGTTAGCTCTGCCACAGAGGCAGGAGAAGCTCCCACCACCGCCACTGCGCTCTCCATCCGTGAGCCCAGCTTCTGGCTGAGCACACTGACCACCAGGGGGCAGCTCCTGTGTTGAGTGTCTACCCCCTGGTGGTCAGGGTGCATCATAGCAACCGGTCTTTCCTCTGTTCGGTTGATTTGCATATCAGCCTTTTATTATATAGGATATGTAGATATAGATATAGACATAGACATAGGTATAGATATATCATTATTATTTTCAGAGAGTAAGGGAGACAGAGGGAGAGATAGAAACACCAATGATGAGAGAGAATCATTGATCACTGCCTCCTGCACGCCCACACTGGGGATCGAACCGGCAACCCGGGCATGTACCCTGATTGGGAATTGAACCGGGACCACCTGGTTCAGAGGTTGCCGCTCAACCCCTGAGCCACACCAGCCTGGCTAAGAACAAGCTCCTTGTCTGAGGGACTCGGAGAGGGTCTGTCCCTGGACCAGAAAGGAAGGAGGAGAGGGCAGGACACTGAACTACAGGGGCAGGGAGGGGTGCAGCCAGGACCATTGGGTTCTCTTAAAGTTACACATGCGGTGGGAGCCATTAGCAATACCTGGAGAAAAGACTTGAACAGCAAAGCCAGACGTCTTAGACCTTCAAATATTATTATAGCAATGTTCTCTCAGGAGGTAGTTTTGACACCTTACGGGAGATTCTTGGCTCAGTCAGGTAAACCTGGGTTCAACCCCTGGTTTCGCTCTTTGCTGGCCGTGCGGCCTGCGGCCAATGGCTTAATTCAGCGAGCCTCCGCTTCTTAGAACATTGGCATGCTGATGCCGTGTGCCAGCTGCGGCCTGAAGGCATGTACTAGGATAGAAGGCATCTTCTAGAGGAATCTGCCGCCCAGTAAGTTCTCTGGAGCTGGTGGGAGTCGCAGTCAACTTTGTTGTTGTTGTCGCTGTGTACTTGGGAGTGTCAACACGTGTCAGCGGGAGGAAGAGCAGAGTAACCAATAAACTATGTAGTCATTGCGTAGGAACGGGATCAATACAAGAGTGTGTTGACTCCTAGATCAAAGAGAAGAGCGAGAAAAGGCACGTCCTTGCCCCTGTGGTGGGCAAGCTCAGAGGCCCAGCAGCAGAACTTGAACAATTCCCCCCCTTTCCCACTGGGGGTGTCCCTTGGTGGGTTCCAGGCAGACAGCTCGCACGTCAGGGTTTAGAGAGCAAACACGGGAGGTCGGTGTGCGTGGCCCTTGGACGTGTTTGAAAATCCCTTTCCCGGCAGAGCATTTGGAACGGCTCCTTTTCTCAAGGAAAAGTTTTCGGAGCCGTCACTTTTGGGGAAATAGGGAAATATTGCTAACCTGACCTGCTTCGTGGTGATTCACTCGTTTCCCATTTAGCTCCTTAAAACAACCCGGGAAGCCAGATGTCTAGTTGCCTGAGATGAGCGGTTTCCTTAGAAATCCCGAGTGGGAGAAACAGCGATTCCCCGAGTGACGAGGTCTCTGGAGGCCATCGCGCCCCATTCAGGCCGTGGAGGTGGGTGTCGGAATGTTGCTCATGGCAACAGGGAACACTGACGGATACGTTCATTTTCTAAAATAAGCCTCTCTGATACTAAGCGTGTGTGGAATTTTCCACGTCGCTGTGCTGCGTGTTCTAGTTTTCAGTGAGTGCGTGGACCTCAGTCGTATCAGTTGGGTCGACCTTTAACCTTTTGACGACTTCTGTTTGCTTAGAAATCCTCCATTTCTTTTATACAGTATCTTTAAAAAAAAACAAAAAAAAAAAACAAAAACAAAAAAACACCCAAAAACCTGTTAACATACTCATCTTTGGCCTTTCTGTGAATTTAAAAGAAGCTGAAGGATGGCAAGATACTAGGAAAAAAAGTCATTAGTTTCCCCATATTTGTACGTATCAGGGTAAAGCCATAATTTTTCATTGTCATTATTTAAAAAGACAACAATGAAATGAGAAATGTCTAATGTGTTTGCATGTTTGTTGTTGAATTTCCCCCACTGTTGTCTGTGATGGAAACATTGAGTGTAAACCTGAGTAGAATGCTGGTCATTTTCACCACTTTCCTCTCTGTTGATTTTTTAAAGGAGTTCCTGACTCGCTACCATAAACAGAAATCCAGGTAAAGCAGCCATCATCTCAAACTTAGCCAGATCTGAAATATATCTGTGCCAAAGGTACAAACTAAGAAGCTTTTATTTCTCTGAAAGTCCAATTCCAGCAAGCGTTATTTTGTTCTTCGTCATAAGCTTCTTGTCTCGAGAGGTTTTTTTTAGGGATTAAACATAGATTTGTAGATTGTGTAACTGCTGATTGTTTTGGAAAAAGCTTAGTATGTCATCATTAGACATGAGATCCTTCATATCAGTAATGACCCTTAGACTGTTTTCTCTTAAAAGTTTTTCCGCCATCTCTGACTCCCACTTTTTATTCTTTTAATGGCCTATGAAGGCAGTTTTGTTTCTGGAATTTACTGCGACAGAGCTCATTGACACAGTGCTCTCGGCGGTAAACCTCTCATCGGGCATATTCAGTGGCTTTTCCTGTCCCTCCCTGGTCACTGATGACTTATGGCTTCTCACAAAACATTTAAACGCAGTCAGGGAGACACTGGAGGGAGGTCAGAAGACTGGCATTCTAACTGCTGTTGGCTGTGTGGCCCCAGGCAAACCGTTTAACCTCTCTGGGCCCAGCTCAGCCCGTGAGCTGAGGGAGTTTGGGCCTCTCTGAGGTCTCTGCTGGGCCACTGTGGGGTGACCAGAATGTCAGTCCTGCTTTTGGGGACAAGGTTGAGAGAGAATTATAGCTTGTTTCTCTCCTGGCTACAATGTGCTATTCAAGCTCTAAATTTGCATTGTAGATAGCAAAGAAACAAGTTTTCACGGGGAGGTAGTGCTGGGAGCTGTTGCTGTTCATTTTGATGAAAAGTGCAATTCTTCCAGCTGTAGCTCTCTCCTTTGTCTTAACATTCATTCAGTCATGTAACAGATATTTATTGACCTGTGTGCTGGGTACCAGGCATCCTTTTAGATACTAAAACAGAATATTTTAAGGAATACAGTTATGTTAAAATTGGCAACTCTGTATTTTAGTGATTTTTTTTTATATACTTTCAAACTAAGCTGCTAATATTTGACATGCACACAAAACCCGTGAAAGGCGCATAACCTTCCCTAACTTTGTTTTGCTTATATTGTAAAATCTTCACCACGAATAGAAATGTCAACGTAGGAGACACAAAACACAAATGTGGAACAGAAAAGGCACAGCCTCTGGTGCTAAGTTATTCTTCCATTTTCGTTACACCTCGTAACGCTAGTGAATTGGTCAGTTTAGAGTATCAAGACGATTCACATGTCACCTGAGTCCTTTGGCCTCATTAGCATTCATCTGTTCCCAACATAGACCATCTAGGACAGTTTTTATTTGTGATCATTCATCTCTAACCAGTCAATCTATACTAATAAAAGGGTAATATGTTAATTAGACTGGATGTCTTCTGGACAAAGCCACGGTGGCAGGAGCCAAGGCAGAGGCAGTTAGGGCCGATCAGGCTGGCAGGGGAGAGCAGTTAGAGGCGACCAAGCTGGCAGGGGATAGCAGTTAGGGGCGACCAGGCCGGAAGGGGAAAGCAGTTAGGGGCAACCAGGCTGGCAGGGGAGAGCAGTTAGGGGGATCAGGCCAGAAGGGGAGAGCAGTTAGTTGCGACCAGGCCGGCAACGGGGTGATCAGACAGACAGGTGAGCAGTTAGGAGCCAATGTTCCCAGATTGGCGAGGGTGCAGGCAGGCTGAGGGACTCCCCCGCCCCCATGCACGAATTTCTTGCACTGGGCCTCTGGTTCATTAATAAAAGATTGTGTAATCTTCCTAAGGGCCAAACTTTGTTTTCCCCCTCCCTCCCTTCTTCCATTCACCGTTCAGCGTCTCCCTCTCCTTCCCAGGTTAACATCCCCCCAGCCCTCCCTCTAATAGTCCTGAGTCCTGATGATCCTGGTTCCACTGGCCCGTATCTTTACAGTCATAGATAGAACAGCATCAAATCACTTCCCGGCCAGAAGTCACCCCAGAACCCACTGGCCAACAGCAGTGTGATGTTAATGTCATCGAACTGATTAAATAACCACTTTCTCCTTCCATCGCCTCCTTCACCTTCACCTATTGGTCAACTTTATGGAAAACCAAATGTAACTCAGAAAGTCTCTAAGGAAGATCCGGGTGTAATCAAAGCAAGAAAGTCAGTGCATGATGCAAGTTACTTGAGAACTTATCAGAGTGTGACACATTCTTGTAAGTCTTCGAGTCGGGCCAAGGTCAGAAGAGTTGGCCATGCGCGAATGAAATAGCTACTGTGTAAATAAATAGTGGTGAGCACTCAAAGGCCAGCCAGGAGTTGGGGAGCTGCCTCCTGTATGTGGCGGTGCTGTCACGGAGAAGTAAAAGCAGCGTTTAGGACTTCTCCGAACCAACACTGTGGTCGCCCCTACACCGAGGAAATACCTGGCACACAGTAGGCCTTCAAAAGGTATTTGTTGAAAAAAACAAACACAATTGCTTCTGACTTCCTTAGCAGCTGGTGAGAATTTTTCTGCACATTTCTTTTGGTGGGAACATTTGAAAATACTAATTTAACATCAATGGAATAAAAGTCTGTGAAAAAAGGATGTCCATATAAGTTTTCATTCTACATAGAAAATCCGTCGTAACTATTGTTTCCTTAGGAACAGTTGACTCTTAAAAACTCAGTACTCTGTCAGAAGCAACAGATGACCTGGTTGGGGTATGGAAAGTTACTGTTGAAAGATTTAGGGTGAGTTGGTCTCTTGTTAATAAAAAGCGTTAATTGAACTCTTTTATCTTGTTCTTATGTGCTAAGCACCTGCGTGTTCTCCATTTTTGCCACTTCATATGAGCAGCTCCGGAAGGGACGTAACTGGGAACTCCAGCCCCTGGCCCCTCCTGAGGGCCTGCCTCTTCTGCATACCCCAAACTCCCTTGGAATTCTGGGATTCTCTCCCACCCCATACTTCCAGCCCTTTCTCTCATGAAGATGCTTGCTATCCCTCGTGATCACAGATGTTCGCAGACCTGGTCCTTTAACTCTGATCCTGGAGAAAGAGACAGTAGATCTACAGAAAGGAGGTCAGCTTTGGCTCACGTCAGCTCTCACTAACCTCCCCCTGGACTCTGGCCCCTGGTCTGTCTATTCCACTTTTCCCTCCCCCTCCTCCCCACACCCTCTCCCATCTTCCTGTTCAGCTTGTCATCCCCAAGCCCCCAGGTCTGCCCCTCACCTCCTGAGACTGTGGCTCTCTTACAGGCCACTCCCCAGCCCTGCTATATGAAGCACACCCCCCCCCCCCAAATCCCTCAGCAGTGACCCTCTGTGAGGACAGGATTCCCACTCACAGCCTGCTAATATGCAAATCAACCGCACGGCAGAATGACCGGTCGCTATGACGCACACTGACGCTCATCACAGACGCTCAACGCAGGAGCTGCCTCCTGGTGGTCAGTGTGTTCCCACAGGGGGGGCACCGCTCAGCCAGAAGCTGGGCTCATGGATGGTGAGTTTCTCCCACCTCCACAGCAGCACTGCCGGCAGGCGGACATCCCCCAAGGGCTCCCGGATTACAAGAGGGCGCAGACCAGGCTGAGGGACACCCTCCCCCCACCCAAGTGCATGAATTTCGTGCACCAGGCCTCTAGTGTTTTTAATAAGGTTTTGTGTGCTTATCTGGCAACCTAACCCCAACTGTAATCTTGCTTCCCAGGGAAAAGTTACTGTTCTGAAGCAGTGACGATGAATGAGCTGTTAGAATGCCATGCCTTTGTAACATGGGCCTACCTGGTTTCTGATAAGGGTATAGCTTGCAGCTCAAAAAGGTTTTGGGGTGGAGAAGGAAAAAGAGGTGGTTGTTTCTGTCTTGCCATTGGGAATTGTTAGCTCTCAAAGCACTTTTTCAATCCTTTTATAGTATTTTTCCATGTAAATTTGGGCATTTTATACAGAATGCTTTTGCACAGAAAAACATGTCTTGCAGATACATATACGTAATTCCATACATCTGCATATCAGCAGCTGTGTACCCACACCAAAGAGAGGTTCCTTTTCACACACATTTCTGTCTGGCATGGAAACTAATATTTTAATCCATCTTTTCATAGAATGTACTGAGGATTTTAATGTAGGGTAGCTGGTCAGACTGAAACTGTGGTTTCACATCCTGGTAAGCAAAATTGTGTGGGAGCGATGTTTTTTGTTCAAGGAAGAAGCCTGAAAAAAAGAGGAGGTATTGCATTAGCAACACTTACATTCTTGCTTTTCAGGATATTACTCAGAATATTTATTAACCAGGCTTCCAGGACATTGTATGTTTAAGGTCAACCTTAAACCTACCTGTCTCCACACTTTTCTTGCATAAACTCCACCCAGTGAAGTCAGTATTCAGGAACTTGGCCAAATTGTGTGAAACCTGTGTCATCCAGGCCCTGTAACCCACACTTTAAAGCTTTTCATGGAAAATGTGTGATCCTTTATTAATGTATTATTTATATATCTGAGTTAAGTCAGGGCCAAGAACTGTCGTTGTTCTCCTGCTTGCATCAATAGTTGTACATAAGTCTTCTCTCCTAATAAATTTGACTCAGATTAGTGAGTAATAAGTCTAAAAATAACCTTTCAAACCATTGAAGAGCCAAGAAAGTGAATCTACAATTGTGATTTGAAAGGATATGTGACTCAGGCTCTCAGAGGCATGTCATATGGTGCCTGGGTGTTCCTTTCCAGTTTAATGCAGTTGAATGAAAACGACTTCCTCCTTACGTTAAAACAGCATCATTGATTACTTCAAACTCTTTTTAATGATATAAGGAAATACAACAGTGCACCATAAACATTAACGGTTGAGAAGACAGAAGTACCGGAAGTTTAACCAAAGGGCTACGAAATTAAGATATAGGTTCCGGGATAGGTGTTTGCATCAACTTTCTCATAAACTATTTTGCTCATGTTTGCTCTCTCTCCGGTTAAAAAATAGGCACACCATTCAAAACCATAGCACATGTATCAAGAAGTAGAACCTTTACCTAATAAATGGCAATTTTATGAAAACATCATGCATTGCATTCCTGCTGCGCCATAAAACGTAATGTGGAACAGAAACGTAAAACCCTGTCCACTTGGTTTCATGTGTATTTTGAAACCAAAAGGCCATCACTCCGTAAGGTTTGATTTTACGTCGCGAGCTTTGATGTTTTTATAACTCACATAATCTTTTTATTGTGTGGAGTAAAAATGAAAATGCTTCGTTTTATAGCTTGCTAAATCATGAAGGACAAACACCCAAATAAGAGCTTGAGAAAGTGATCCACAACCTACCAGAGGGGGCTTGGCAAGGAAAGCCGTTTTAAAAACTGCTTTGCAAACTTTTCAAATTTCCTGGAGAGAAAAGGGGCCTTGCTTCTGGTTGGAGCCAGCATCCGCTAGCCTGCGCGTCGCTGCAAGTGCTGCCATCTGCACGTTTGAATGGAAATGTTTATCTTCCTTAGACCTAAAGTAACATCTTTGAGTTCATGTGCAGTATCTTAAAAAGACCCTGCCTCTATTTTTAAAGGAATTGGGGCAGGCATGTACTAATATCAGCCAAAATCCCTCATCAGTGTATTTCTTATAATAGTTCTATTGAGGTTGAGTTGTTAGGGGTTACTTTATAGTATGTCTTACTTTCCAAACTGTAGAGTGGTTCTATGACTTTCATAAATAGACTTTTTTTATGTCTCCATGTGTATGTATATTTAGAGAGGAGAGAGACTCTGAATGAGTCATTGGGGGGGGGGCAGTTTTTAACTTTTCAAATAGCTTTTTTCCCCCCCCCTTCCGATTTCTTCACTGACACTTGCCAGTTACTGTCCATAACAAGGGACCCCTTCTTCCCACTCTCACCGCTGGTTGCCAAGGTGTAAACCAGAAAGCCAGGTCTCTCTCTCCTGCTTCATAAACAAGACGGGCTGCTCAGACGCTTGGAGGCCCGCCAAGGCGCCGGGTGATGTCAGCGACCAGGAATGTGCCGATTTCTCAGGCGGAGTTCCTCCTTCCCTGCTCCCAGCAAGTCCGGAGCTCATTCAAGTGTTAGGGGTGGATGTAGAAAGCATGCCTTGTTTTCAGTCCGCTGTGCTACCTTTTCCAAACCAGGCATCCGATTTTAACAGCCTGACAGTTGAAAAGCCCATGTGACCCATGATGTCGCTGTTGATTAAGGAAATACAGAACGGCCTGAAGTTTATCAGGCGGCGGAACCAGTAAGATTGTCGTCAGTCTAATGAATTGAAATTGTATTAAGTTAGCATTCCCTTGTTCACAGATATCGTTCGGCAGATATTCACTTTCTTTTATATCTATGTTATAATATATTCATTTGTAATATGTTGTTTTACTGGATTTTAGATTATTACCAGTAACGATGGCAAATTCCTATTTTTGGAAAGAAATGCTGATCCGTAGGAGATGCTACCCAATGCACAGGATTCTCGCATCTCTTGCAGTGCTACTTGGCTCCTGCCTAGCTGTTTGGGCACCACTGTGCCGAGATCTTTATTTCTAATTATTTAATACATGATTTTGGCCTAGGAGCCACAAACATTAGCAAAACCTAGTAATTGGGTGGTTTGTTTGTTTTTTAAGATTATTTCGAGAGGGAGTTCCCGTTGAAGGGAGTAGTGTAACTGTCCACTCCTGTCCTGGTAACTGAGTGGACTGCTCGTTTGTGGAGACGTGACGGGGACCACGGCGCGTTCGGGCGTTCCGGCGTGTGGAATGTGTTTCAGATCAATTTTACGGACGTGCAGGGGACCCGGGTTTGAAGTGAAAGCTGTTCTATGTTATGTCTGCTACTTTGGATCTAGTTATTCCCATTAATCCTACGCAATGTGTTCAATTTCCATTCTCATGATCTTTGAAGGACAAATAGTCTAAAATTTTACAGGTACAGGCCTAGATAGCTGAGTCATTCCAGACATTTTAACTACATGCTAGGAAAATTGGAGTAAGCATGATGAATTTTGAAAAAATATATTTGTCCTCAGACAGAATTCTTTGTAAATAGCAAGGAGATAGGAATGTGTTTCCATGGGTTTCTCACAATGTACATTAATGACCTAATTAACCTAAAAAGTAAAGTGCCAGTCATATAGTTCTTTATACTTGAACTACATTTGGTTCTTTAATGTCCTCTCATTTGAGTTGGATATTGACATATGTATACTGTGGGATGGGGTTTTCTTTATATCAACTTTTAAGTTGAACTCTGGTTGACTCTCTAGGATGATGTTGGATGTTGCCTACTTTTCATTTCTTTTACGATAATGTGAGGTATAAATAATTTCCTTTTAATCACCAAATTTTGATTCATTCAGAATAATAGAACTTCTTGAGGCAGATTCTAGCCAAAACCAAGAGACGTATTGTTCATCGCAGGCACAGCCTGGCCCTCTGCCCTCTCTTCTTATTGAGCGGCATAATGTATCCTTTTGATAATTTCTAGAGCACTCCCTTGTGGCTTTTTACAAAAGTTTCAAAACAAGTTTGAAGCAGGCAAATTAAAGTCGACTTTGAATTCAGAGATTTTTAAATCTCTATTTTAAGAAATAATTGCAGATTCCAAAAGCCGTTTTCAAATTAGCAAGAGGCCTCAACCCATGTGTCATTCTTGTCTTAGAACTCCTCATCATATTCTCTAGAATTGCTTTTTTTATATTTTTTTTATTGATTTCAGAGAGGGTGAGGTAGAGGGAAAAATCAATGATGAGAGAGAATCATTGATCAGCTGCCTCCTTGCACTCCCCACACTTGGGATCGAGCCCACAACTGGGCATGTGCCCTGACCAGGAATTGAACATGACCTCCTGGTTCATAGGTCAGTGCTCAACCACTGAGCCACACCCACCAGGTTCATTCTCTGGAATTTCAAGAGTGAATTTGCAGAGCAGAGCTAGAAAGAAACCTGAAGTCTGACTGTCAAACTTCCAGGTCCTGCCTTCCCAATGGGAATGACAGATCAAAAGTGGTGAACTGCTTAAGGTTTATGTATCTAATGGAATAATACCACAAGGGTCTTCCAACAAGCGAGGCTGTGACCTGGCATGAGAGGATAGCGGAGCTGAGGGTGAGCCACACGTTTTGTTGTGCTCTTTTAAATATTACCGTTATCTCTCTGTGGGCGGGAGCTGTCTTATAAACCCTATTACACGTACTCCTTTTTCCTGCTTTTATACATTGCACATAAACACGTATTTTTTAATTGGCATTGACTTGGTCTTCTTCTGTGATTTTGAGCTAAAGCAGTTGTTGTTTGTTTTGCACATCCTATGACACTACCTAAAGAAGGAAGATTCTTTTTTTTCCCAAGAAGTCCTCCCAAATTGACCCAGACTTATTCTCTAGTATCGAATTAATACAGTTCTCTCAGTTCACCTTTGAAAAGGTTGTTTTTCTAAATTTGGTTCTTTTTCGTATTTCTCTTGTCTCCTTATTTTCAACATGAGCTCCCTCTTCTCCCTTTGGTTCACCAGCAGACCTGGGGGGTGGCGTCCTTGCTCAGCAAGGACAGGAGGCCCTTCCCTCCCTGTGGCTGCAGAATGATGCTTTACATAGACCGAGTTGCATTATATTCATTTCTTGTCTTTCATGTTCTTGTGACTAAACTTTAATCTTTTCTTCTCTGAACTATTTTATTTTTAACTGTCTTAAAATCACTTCTTTTTTTTTTTTAATTGTTGTATGCACAGGTCTAGCAGTTAGAGACACAATAGATGCATATTTCCAGAAATTAAGTAAGGCCTCAAACTTGGCTCTGTTGGGGCCGCCTTATAGTCAGACTTCTCCAAACTCTTTTCCATATAGAAATGGGGTGCAAACAAAGCAGAGACTGGGGTTGAATTGAACCGAGATGGTGTGAACACGGTGCCTCCTCCCTTCTCTTTAACCCTGGCCACGGCCTCCTTCCCTTTTGTGGGAAGGTCTTTTCAGATCCGCTGCCTTCTGCGAGGCTTTTTGTCCCCTTCAGTTGAACTCCGCTTTATAAACATTCTTCTACTGTGAAGTTTGTGTGTGGAGGACCTTATACAAAGTCCGTGAATCAGAAGCTGTTGAGTTCTCCAAAACCCAATGATTCCACGCGCCTTCATTTTTCAACATCTGCAACACAACCAGGAGTAAACGGTTGGTCAGTTTTCTGATCTCCATACATTCATGCACCAAAAAAAAAGGCAGAACAATAAACCACTTGTTCTCCTGTCACCAAAGGAGAGCCCAAATCCTTTGATTGTATTGGGTTTTTATAATATAGTCTGAAACAAAAGAACCATCCACCAGGGCTTGGACACATTTTTCGTACAGCAGGTTACCGCTAACAATACTGATCTCTTGATAAGAGGATTTGCCTTATATTAACGAAACATGTGCAGGATACCGAAAAGAATCCTCGTAAAAGGATGGTCCAATTGTATTGGGAGTTCGTATGGGTAGATCTAGGCCAGTTAAGGTCAATAATTTTATTTTGTGTGAGGGTTGCCCTAACTTGTTACATTTGAAATTCTACCCCTTGTTGACTTTCCTTCTCTTTCAGTTATGTTTAAATTTAGCAATATGTGGATGCTGATATTGTAGTCAGCTTTTTTTTTTTTTGTAGTCAGCTTTTAATAAACATGGCAACTTATGTGGGAACCGCCAGACTTTAACCCCAGTCAGAGTTAAAATAAAACCAGCCCACGGTGTAGTGTATAATAGACTCAATATAACCTTAGTGGACAGCACATCCAGTGTTCAGACCATTGAGACGAACCACTTCACCACAGGTGGCCTGCTTTGGCCTGGCCGGACCCTTCCTGTGACCACCTGTGTCAGTAGTGCCATCCTCCCCTGGTTCTGAGACTCAAGGCGAGTTGCCCCTGTGATATTGTCATCAAGTTGGCCGTGTGAATCCCAGCCAGAAATTTACCAATTACTTCTCCTTCTGAGAGTCAAATAAACATAGGCTTGTTCAGTACATTTATTTATTTTTTAAATATATTCTTATTGATTTCAGAGAGGAAGGGAGAGGGGGAGAGAGAGAGAAACATCAGTGATGAGAGAGAATCATTAATGGGCTGACTCCCATACCCCCCACACTGGGGATGGAGCCTACAACCCAAGCATGTACCCTGACCAGGAATCGAACCATGATCTCCTGCTTCATAGGTTGACACTCAACCACTGAGCCATGCTGGCCGGGCTTGTTCAGTAAATTTAAACCAGAAACTGCCATTTTCTGTGCTCATGGCCCATTTAACCAAGTCAGCATGACCTTGTCAAGGTTGTAGTGAGACTTCTTAAAGGTTTGCCTGTTTTTGGTCTACCCACCATAAGCAGTCTGGATTCAAAAGGAATTGATTCATCCTTTGTCTTTTTTCACAAAAATTTTTTTGTTCAACTACTGTCATTAGATGATATTTCTAATCATCAATTTTAAAAATTTGCCAAATTTTAGTGCTGCTTTACATTTCACCAGTTTAATTAGATGAAACGTGATTGCGATTCCCATGCTGTGGTAGTAATACTGGATTCCTAACAGTGGTCTTCTAGACATTTCGCTGTGTGTAGTCACTGTAACCCAGTGGTTCTCAACCTGTGGGTCGCGACCCCTTTGGGGGTCCAACGACCCTTTCACAGGGGTCGCCTAAGACGATCGGAAAACACATATATAATTATATATTGTTTTTGTGATTAATCACTATGCTTTCATGATGTTCAATTTGTAACAATGAAATTGAGGGTCCCCACAACATGAGGAGCTGTATTAAAGGGCCGCGGCATTAGGAAGGTTGAGAACCACTGTGTAACCTGTTCACAAAGGCCATGAGCCTGTAATTCATTTGCCTGGATAATAGAGAGTTAACTGTACACTGTGCACATGTCTGATTTGCTCGTACATTTTACTTCTCTGGTTTGCTTGAGAGTATAGACGACTTAATTGTGGATTATTCGCTAGCTCTCTGACCTGACACTTCATTACTACAAATATATGTGCAAGTATATGCATGTGGTTTGTCACTGGGTAGTGTTTTATTTGAAAATGGTTTTTGTATGAGAAATTCTTAAGCTTAATTTTTTACCCATATAATTTAATTTCCAGAATAATTATTCCAATCATTAGGCATTTCTAGATAGAGTAAGTTGCCGTTTACGTAGCACAGTGAGCAGTTACATTTCCCCATTTAGCGTGATGAGAGGGAATTCTCCGTCATTTCTGGGAGGAAGCCAGCAGTGCGGGCCCAGGTTTCAGCAAGAAGACAGCCAGTCTGCCCTGGCCGGGCGGCTCCGTTGGTTAGAGCATCATCCTGTGCACCCAAAGGTTGCAGGAATACAGCCAATCTATGTCCACTTGGATTTCTGGGTCCGAAAAGAGATCAAGTTCAAAAGAAACAGTCTGACAGGTGGGGTCTGGAGGTGGGCGGGGGGAGGCAGCACAGTTGTGCACATACAACGCAGAGGCGATATTAATATCAGCTACCAAGCTGGGCACTTCCAGGACTTCCTCCGGGGTGGGATGTGGGAAGACCAGAACAGGATGCTCGCAGGCCCCGGAGATCTGAGCCTTGGCAGGAACAGGGATCCGGAGACTGCCAGTGTGTGCCCAGGATATGACTGGAAAGCCCTGCTCCCGTGCCCGAGACGCCGGGGGACCGGGCAGCAGCCCTCAGTGTCCGGGCAGGGGACAGGAGAGCTGGGAGTTGGAGTGTCTGTGAGTCTCCTGCCCGCTGCCCCCAGCAGGCTGCGGGAGTGGGTGCTGACACTTGGATGTACATCTAAGTGTGAGATGGATCGAGACGGCCCTAACGATGGCAACCACTGTTTCCTGTGAAAATGATATAGACACACTAGGCAAATAGTCATATGTTATATTAAGGTACGTAATAACCTGTAGCAGATGGATTGGATGAAGTGCAGGTGCGGTTCGTTTTCTTTTGGTGAGCTTGGTTTAAAAGTGCTCTTGTGAAAAATTCTAAAATTCCTATGGAACCTCAAAGGACTGTAGAAAACCAAATCAATCTCGAGAAAAAAGAACACAGTTTGAGGCATCACGTTTCCTGAGTTCAAACATACTGCAAAGCTACAGTAATTAAAACAGTATAGTACTGGCACAAGGACAGGCATAGAGGTCAGTGGAATAGGATGGAGAGCCCAGAAATAAACCAGGCCTATACAGTTCATTGATCTTTGACAAGGAAGCCTGGACTACGCAATGAGGAAAGAATAGTCCCCAAGTGGTGCTGGGAAAACTAGAGATCCATGTGCAGAAGGACTCAGCTCAACACCATACACATGACTCAACTCAGCATTGACCAAAAACGAAACATAGGACCTGAAACTACAAAACTCCTGGAGGAGAACTTCTGGATGTTGGTCTTGACGTTAGTTTCATGAATGTGACACCAAAAGCACAGACATGAAGGCAAAAATGGATGAGTGGGACCACAGCAAATTCAAAAGCTTCTGCACAGCATAGGAAACCATCAACAGAGTGAAAAGACGACCTAAAAAATATTTGCAAACCATATGTCAGATAATGGTTAATTTCCAAAATATAGAAGGAACTGCTACAACCCAATAGCAAAAAAACAAAACACAATTAAAAAGTGGGCTAAAGACTTGAATTGGACATTTCTCCAAAGAAGATACACAAATGTCCAAAAAGTCTCAATGTCACTCATCAACAAAGAAATGCAGATCAAAACCACGAGAAATCACCTCACACCTGTGAGGATGGCGATTACAAAAACAAACCAACAACAAGCAATAGGCAGGTGTTGCTGAGGCTGTGGAGAAACTGGGACCCTGTGCACTGCTGTTGGGGATGCAAACGGTGCGTCCGCTATGGAAAACAGCGGGAGGGGCCTCAGAAATAAACGCAGAACAATACGGTCCAGCAGCCTCACCTCTGGGCGTTTATCCTAAAGAATCCCGACCAGAGTCTCCAAGAGATGCTGGCACTCCAGTGGCCATTGCAGGACTATTCACAGCAGGCGAGAGGCGGGAACAGCCCCGTGTTCATCAGCAGGTGAATAAAGGAAGGACCTGGGAGGCAGATTTTAGATCTGCCCTGAAATCGCCAGCCTTTAGGAAGAAGGAACCCGGCCAGGTGCAGCCGCATGCCCAGAGGACCCTGGCAGGCCCCTAACAGGCTGCTTCTCCCCATGTCGCCCCATTCTTACTTGGAAGTCATTTTAAAACACCATTCTGATCATGTTACTTCCATGTTAAAAAAAAAAAAAAAAAAAACTCAAGTGGCTTCCCATTGCTCTTAGGAGAAATATCAAAATTCCTTTTTCACAGGGAGGAAAGTTCGGTGTTTCAGTTTTGAGTTTCGTTTGTAGGTGTTTGAGCTCAGAGAAGCCTCTCGGAGGGAGGGCGTGTGAGACACTCCATCCCGGGGCGGGATGGGAGGTGGAGCCAGCTGAGCCCGAGGCGGGGCCCTCCCAGCTCCCGGGCCTGCTGTGCTGTGGGCAGCTCCGTACACTTGGTCTCTCTGCACCTCAGGAAGGACAGTCATGACACAATGATGACGCGAAAGCCCTTGGAGAGTGCTTAGCGCCCTGCTGTGTGTGTGCTGCTGCTTCCTTCCCGTTATTTCCCCCCTCAATGGCTGCATCACCATGAACTTGCTTTATCTTTGTAATGCGAAGTGTTAAAGCAGTGGTTCTCAACCTTCTGGCCCTTTAAATACAGCTCCTCATGTGGTGACCCAGCCATAAAATTATTTTCGTGGCTACTTCATCACTGTCATGTTGCTACTGTGATGAATCGTCATGTAAATATCTGATAGGCAGGATGGTCTTAGGCGACCCCTGTGAAAGGGTCGTTCGACCGCCAAAGGGGTCGCGACCCACAGGTTGAGAACGGCTGTGTTTACAGAAAGGGGGAATGAAGGGGCTCACGGATGTCCAGAGAGAACTCCCATTGCTGCCACAGGCTCTGTGCGGCCCCCACCCACAGGCCTCATCTCTCGCTGCTTTTCTTCCCTGCATTCTTCAGTACCATCACCCCGTCTCCCCATTCCCCGCGGCCTGACCGCTGCTCGTCCCTCAGGCCGCAGGTCAGAGTGACTCCCTCGCCAGATCCCGCTGACTCAGCACTTTTTCTTTACATTTTTCAAGGTCTTCACCTGATTGGATGAGGCCCACCCTATTATGGAGGGCAACTTGCCTTACTCAAAGTATTGACTTACATGTGGATCCCATCCCCAAAAATGCCTTCTCAGAAGCATCTAGAATGGTGCTTCACCAGCTGTCCGAGAACCATGGTTGAGCCTTGCTGTGCCCTTTGTCTGAAAGCGGTCCGGTGCTGCAGGTCTGTCAACAGGGCCTCCGTGTGAGGGTCAGATTTGTAAAGAGGCACAGCACTCACACTTTTGAGAGCCTCAGGGACCCAGAGCCTCCCTCACTTGTCCTAGTTCACTTTGCAGTTGTTGTGGAGGTGTGTGTGGAAGCAGCCTGGCTTCCTCGTTTGGTTTGGCGTTTGCGTTGCCTTTCAAAAGCCAAGTCTGTGTCCTCACGCACAGAAACCAGCATTCCTGGCTCTTCTCTGCTTCACAGATGAGGAGACCAAGGTGGGAGGTGGGTGTCACTGAGAGCCTTGAAGTGGCTGGGCTGAACTGGGTCTTCTCCCTTTCTGTTGTGCCTTTCCCCTCCCTGTCCTCCCCCAGGCACCTTCTTTCTAAAGGAGGAGGGGGGAGAAGAGCATCTGAATGAATGTGAGAATGTGTATTGACGGTAGCACTCCTATCTGAACGATAAAAGAAATTTAGAGATTTACCCGATTACATGCCTTCCGTGAGCCCCTCTGGGGCTGTGGGTTTTCCGCGTTAGAGGCATTTCTGTTTTCAGTCCATTCCTTCCTAGTGATGCATTTCTGGGGGCTCTGTTTGTGGGCGGATAAGTATTTGAACTTGAAAGAAACCACCTCCTTCGCTCTCTGGGTCACCACCACCTCCACCCCCCACCCCCGCCCCGAAGCATTTGAGAGTGTTTTCACAGCCATGGCGTCGGCCAGGTCGGGTCTTGTGCGAGGCCTCCTTCCAGCCTGTTTGGCTAGTTAGCTCATGTGTTTTGCATTCAAGCGAGGAAGTTCCAAATCCGAGGGAGCCGGCGAGGGGAGCAGTGCCGGCCAACTTACGAGCGGCAGGCTGGCCGATGACTGAGCAAACCACCCACTAATTGTAGGCTGGGCGAGCTGGAAGCACAAATTGAATTTTCAACAGAAAGTAATATCCCGCGAGGACATTCGATAGCCTGTGGAACTACCATCTTCTGGCCGTCTCCTTCTTGGCCGGTTCGAAGGTTCCTATCCCCGCTCATTATCATATTAAGTGTGGGAAAGGGTTGAGTTTTGAAAATGTAACTTTCTACCTTAGATCATCTAGATCTCGGAGGTCATGGAAGGGAAGCTTGTCCTTTCCTGTGACTCATGTGGATGGGAAGCAATGAGCCTCGGCAACAGTCTCGCCCTCAAGCGGGTAAGCTGAAGAGCAGTCACAGGGCCGCAGCATGCTCTCACTCTCAGGCGTGTACACCAGATAGTGAATTGTGGTGCCAAATGGGTATTAAGGGTGCGTGTTTACATATGGTCACTTTAAAAAAAAATACTCCTGGGCACACCTTCTGCCTTGGATTGTGTGGATGAAATCTATGTTGGTAGCTATAGTTCACGTTGGTCTTGCACAAATGAGGTTGTGTATGACTTTGTTAGTCCTGATTCTGGCACCTTCTGGAACTTTTTGGAGCTAAAAACCAGGCCATTAAAAATGAGATTTGTATTTTTCCAGGGATTGATTTCCCAAAGACAACACCAAAGTATATGTTTGCCTTGAATATAGCGATATCTGCTACTTTATAGTTTTGACCTTCTCCCTAGATGGGCTTATTGGATTTTCATCACCAGTCTGTGCAGTCGGTGGACCCGCCGCTGTTATTACTGCCTCATAAAGTCAGTGGGAACAGGGACCGGGTGCACCCAAAGAACCCTGGACTCCATGTGCTTAGCAATACCATTCCCAGACGCCTGTTCTTATACTGGACGAAGTGGGGGTTCCTCTTCCCCGCTGGGTGCTGCTGGATTTCTTAGGATGTCCCGAGAGAAAGAATTTTCTGAGCCTCGGGCGGGAGAGTGAGTGGTTTGTATTTGCGTGGTGTTGAATTCCTGGGTTTCCAAAGCCCCTTTCCCCTTAGTGCAGTCATGGGAGAAATGGAGCTGGCGTTTCAGTAGAGCTAGAAGCAAAGCCGGCGGCCAGAGTTTCCTCCCATGTTGAGGAAAAGTCCAGTTCCGCATCAGGCTGGATACAGCCCATTAGTCCATTGCGAGTGTGTGTGCCGGGGGTGGGAGGTGGGTGTCCCCGTGGCCGTGGGCCACACAGAGAATGTCAGGAAGCCAAGCAGGAGCCATGAGCCAAGTGTGCCAAGAGTTTCTTTGTTCAGGGAATTAACTATCCCAAATTTCCGCAGCGGCCACACCCATGCTGGCCAATAGCCTCTGTTCCCAGGTGTGACGGACAGAAAGCACTTGCTCTCGTCATCCCAGCTTTACCGTCATCCCAGCTTTACCGTCATCCCAGCTGTACCGGGCCTGTGTCTGTCTTCCCTTTGTTGGACTCCTGGGGAGGGCAAAGTTGTCGCTTCCCGGTGAAACTGCCTACACGGCAGGCCTGTGATGTCTGGCCTTCCCTTCCTCCTTTCCGAGCATGATTCGCTAGCTAGTTACAAGGGCATCGTTCTGAGTCAAGGATCATTCTAGCTGGCTGCTCCATACATCTGCTGATATTAATTGATCCTCATCATAGCCTGTCAAGTGGTTCTCTCTCTATCGAAGAGGAAGGTATGTTTCAGGGAAGTCGAATAATCTACCCAAGGTCTTGCTGCGAGGAAGCGGAGCCCATCTGGTCTGAAACCCATGCTTCTCCTAGTCTTTAAGCTTCGCCTCCTTCCAACGTTCAAGATTAATAGCATTAAGTTCTATGGTGGTTCGCAGCCCACATATTTTTCGTTCACCAGAGCATTTGAGTAGGGAATAGGTCAGCCAGTGAACTTTTTTTTAATCCTGTCATTGCTCTATACTAACTTTAATAGTGAAATGCTGTAAATCCCTGCATTTGTAGTATTTTTGTGGCAGTTGAAGTATTTCAACTAAGAAGAAAGCATTACAGGAAGTGATTAAAAGATTTAAGTTCAGCCCTGACTGGTTTGGATCAGTGGATAGAGTGTCAGCCTGCGGACTGAAAGGTCCCAGGTTTGATTCCAGTCAGGGGCATGTACCTTGGTTGTGGGCACATCCCCAGTGGGGGGTGTGCAGGAGGCAGCTGATCGATGTTTCTCTCTCATCGATGTCTCTAACTCTCTATCCCTCTCCCTTTCTCTCTGCAAAAAAATCAATAAAATATATATTTTTTAAAAAGATTTAAATTCGCCGAACCGGTTTGGCTCAGTGGATAGAACGTCGGCCTGCGGACTCAAGGGTCCCAGGTTCAATTCCGGTCAAGGACATATACCTTGGTTGCGGGCACATCCCCAGTGGGGGGCGTGTGCAGGAGGCGGCTGATCAATGTTTCTCTCTCATTGATGTTTCTAACTCTCTATCCCTCTCCCTTCTTCTCTGTGGAAAATCAATAAAATACATATTTTTAAAAAAGATTTAAATTCAACAAGAATGTGCCAAGCACCAGGACCTGTCAGGGGCTACGAGTGGCCCTTCCGTACATCCTGTTTATCGTGGTTTGTACAGCCTCCCAGTAGACTTTCACTATTGCTCGTTTACAAATAAGAAAGCCTCAAAAAGAACAAAATACTCAGGGAAGGGCACAGCTGAGAAGGGAGCTGGATGTGCACTGGGCCTTTAACAGCATATGCGTCCCTCTTCCGACCAAGGTCAGCGTTCACTGCGGACCGCCGGCTCCCGTGCCCCGGGTCACTCGGCCGCCCCTCCGCCCCGCAGCCAGCCCTTCCTCGCCATCTGCGTACCCTCGCTTGTGAATTTCAGACAGTTTAGGCAGCGACCCAGGAGGCATGTCCCGGATGGGAGCTGGCAGGGCCTGTGGGACCTGGGGCATCCAGAGAAGGTGCTCTATGACGCGGTCATTAGCCTCTCGTTCGGGAACCTCTTCCGTTCAGAACTGGTTCCGCAAAGCGCAGCGGCGGCCTCCGGGAAGCGTTTCCGAGAAAGGAAGACCAGCGGTGGACACTGCGGTTCCCACCAGGACAACGCACGGCATCTGCGTGGGTGTGTGAAGAGCCTGGAGTCACTGAACATGGCAGCGGCGCTGCTGGGTTTGAAGGGTTTCACTGACACTTGTTTTGTGGTGGCTTTCCTGCGCCCGTGACCGCAGAAATACCCTCCGTGGCGCCTCGTTCCCGACTGAAAATAGACGGTTTCACTAAAGGCGGCTGCATAATGAGGCCGCACGGGCCCACGCTGTGTCCCCACGCTGTGCGCCTGAGTGACAGCCGTCCCCTCTTCCCTTGCCGCTCTGCCGTGTGCACGCAGGCGGTGTGAGTCAGTGCCCTTTGAATGTCAAGGGGAGGCCGCAACGCATTGCCTGTAGGGTCCCTTCCAGCTCCAGCACGCTCTGATTCTTGGGAACATTCACAGAAAGGAAGTTCAAAAATCGATTCTGCTTTCACACTGAGAGGGAAGAAAGCCCACAATTGAATCAAAGACCAGAAGCTGTGGAGAGGAAATGGTTGTCTGGAGTGAGTCCTTTTATTGGAAATCAGCCTGGACCACTGGCCAGGAAATTAAGTTCTTGCCGGGACCGTTAATCACGGTGCCCATTTGGAAATTGGCAGTGGGGGTGGGTGGCTGTATTTGAGGAGGAAGGAAGGAGTGGGCAGGAACGGCGCTCCTGAAAGCTCCCCGGCCCGGGTGGGCATTCGCCAGCAAGGACAGGATGAGCTCAGCCACCCTCTTGCTGCAGGTGTCTCGATATTTCTGTCCCCTCTACAGTTCCTGCACATCTCCTCGCAAAACTGCGTCCCGCTTCTACCAAGAGAAAGAATTACAGGACTTTCACAGAGAGGTAATCACCTCATAGGCTCATTATTTCCCTGTTTTGCCAAAAAGAGATGTCATAGCCCAGTGGTGTGGCTCAGTGGCTGAGCATCGGCCTATGAACCAGGAGGGCACGGTTCGATTCCTGGTCAGGGCACAGGCCCCCGTGGCAGGCTCGATCCCCAGATGGGGGTGCAGGAGACAGCCTATCAATGACTCTCTCTCATCATTGATGTTTCTATCTCCCTTCCTCTCTGAAATCAATAAAAAAATTTTTTTCTAAGAAAAGAAAAAAAGAGATGTTATAAAGGAGGAAGGCAGATTATGATATCCTTAATTTTTGTCAAAGTTATAAAAGCCAGCAAAAATATGTGTAAGAGGTATATGTCGAATGTCATGTCAGCACAGCCTGTGCCCTGTGAAGTGACTCCATCTGTTTACAATCTCCTTCCTCCTTCACCTCCCTCGTCCCCGTGGGCCCCCTCCGGGCGCTGCCTTCTGCCGCCTAAAATCGGCGCTTCCTCCTGCAGGTGTCCGTGGGCTGGAAGAGTAGCAAGACCAGCCTTGCTTTCGCGTCCGCATCCTCACCCCAGCCAATATGCGCCACTGTTTTCGAGTATTTGCACTTTCCTATTTATTTTTTCCTTAAAGGGGAGACGTTTCGGTAAACAAGAACTTGGCAGCAGATTCTGCTTCCACAGAATTAGCAGTTCTGACACCTCCGGGTGTCACCTGTCTCAAAGCTGTCCCCGGTGGGGCCTAAGTACACCACCCGGCGCTCTCCGGGCTCATCAGAACCGCCCGGGAAACGTGCCCCTCGGGGTCTGAGGGACTAAGCCCTCTGTGAAGCCCTCTCTTTTCTGACAGATTTTTTTTTTCTGATGGGAAAAGGGCTAAATTAGGTTGGGAGTTGAAGCGTTTGGCTTGGTGACAGCCTGTGTGGGGTTTTTTCTCGTTCTCCCTCTCTCTACACACCTGCTTGTCTCTGACTGTAATTTCACAATGTCCTCAGCCACTCGGTGCACAGCGTGGTCCCTCCACCCTGAGTCCCGGCCTGAGTCACCCTCCCCAGCTCGGCAGGGGCTGCCTGGGCGCTTCTGGCTTTCATGCTCAGGTGGCACCGAAGTCACACTGCTCCCACCCTCCCCAGTGTCTACACCAAGGAGGGGCACCTAAGAGGATTTCCAAAATTAACAAATAAATAAACAGCGCCGGCGGGGAGGGTCCCTGGCAGCCCAGGAGGAGAGCTGGGAGCAGGTGGGGATGCAGAGGAGATGGAGTGCCAGCCGCCAGCCGCCTCCTCTCGGGGAATCAGAGAGACGGGGAGCGAGTGGGAAGCGCGGGCCAGGTCTCCACTCCATTGGAGGCTGTGACCTCGCTCACAAAGTCACGCAGGCTGCGCAGGAGTCTTGGGATGCTGACCTGACAGCTGGTGCCTGGTGCCTGGTGCCTGGCGGGGCCTTGGTCTTCTCGGCTGGAAAGCTGGACCTTGATGATCCTGACTTCAAGGTCAGGGCTGTGCTCGCTTCCATCGCTGCTCCTTGACTGTAACACCAGACCCTCCTGGGACCATCCTTGAACCTCTTCCCCACCTTCTCCCTGCCGGCCCCTCCCCCCCCGCTCCCCTCATGTTCTCCATTCTCTCTCTGTCTCCCATGGTTCATTCTCTACTGTGTTGACCGTAAGACACGGTGCCTGTTTTTTCTCTCTCTTCTAAATGTCTCCCTCTCTCCATCTTCATAGAAAACCTAACCCTCCCAGCTCCCCTGTCACCCCCAGTAGGTTTGACTCTTTCACCTTGACTTCTCCTGTTTCAAAGTCCATCTGCCTACGGAGTACACTTCCACTTTCTTAAGTATCATCTCAGCCTCGACTCTCTAAAAAGGATTCATTTCCACCCTCTAAGCTGGATCCCCGTAAACTGTGTCAGTATCTGTCACTGTCATTTCAGTCCACGTCCTGGCCCAGCGTGTTGGTCCTTCACTCTCTCCCCGGGGGGCCAGGGTCCCAGGGAAGGGCTCAGACGGGCCCCAGGGCCACACCCACAGAGGACCAGCATTGGGCTCAGCGGCAGTAGATGCCATGTGCGGAGGACTCAGGCCCAGCCCTGCTCACTCTCTCTCTAGGCTGATTCCCCGTGGTCCTCGCAGCTTCCTGGTCAGTGGGCGGGACCGTGCTCTCCCCAGAGAGCGGACCAGACGTTTCTCTCCCCTCCTTTCGTCAGGAGGTCGCAGCACTGACGAGACGGAGAGTAGGAGGGTGGATGGGCTGGACCATCTAGCTGGCCTGAGAGGGCCACTCCCTTGGGGATTTTGTGCGCTGGGGACTCTGTGCCCCCCCCTTTCATACCTGCTCTTTGGGGTGGTGAGACCTCAGGGTGCCTTCCCTGAGTGCCCGGGGCAGCAGGGAGACAGGGTTGCTGAGTGTGAGCGTGGGCCCTGGGTTCCTCAGAGCAGAGAGGGAGGCAGGGGGGGCCCACTGCCCCCCAACCAGCGACCGCTGGGCCTCAGGGCCTCAGGGCCTGTGCTCCGGCCCTCAGTCATCCGGGATGTGCTTCGTGTGCAGAGCTGGGGACATGCTGACAGTGCGGCCGCAGCCCGCATGCCCTGGGAGACCCTTCTCGCAGCTCAGCGTGTGGCTGTGGTTCAGGGGAGTGATAAGTGCAGCGGGCAGGCCCTCGCTGGCGGGGACCCTCAGCTGCCCGGTCCCCCAGCTCGGGCCTGAGGAGCTGTAAGCACAGGGTGGCAACTGGACAAGGCGATGCCCCCGGGGCAGGAGGGCCGTGCAGGGCAGCCACTCGCCTCGGCAGCCTTCTGCTCACTGCCCGGCAGCAGATGGAGCCCACCCTGTCGTCCCGCCTGGCCTGCTGCTTGGTGTTCTCCCCGCTCCGTCTCCCCTCCATGTCCCACCTCCATGTTCCCCTCCATGTTCCCCTCCGTCTCCCCTCCATCTCCCACCTCCATGTTCCCCTCCATGTTCCCCTCCGTCTCCCCTCCATCTCCCACCTCCATGTTCCCCTCCATCTCCCCTCCATGTTCCCCTCCATCTCCCACCTCCATGTTCCCCTCCATCTCCCCTCCATTTCCCACCTCCATGTTCCCCTCCATGTCCCATCTCCATGTTCCCCTCCGTCTTCCCTCCATGTTCCCCTCCATCTCCCACCTCCATGTTCCCCTCCATGTTCCCCTCCATCTCCCACCTCCATGTTCCCCTCCATGTTCCCCTCCGTCTCCCCTCCATCTCCCCTCCATGTTCCCCTCCGTCTCCCCTCCATGTCCCACCTCCATGTTCCCCTCCGTCTCCCCTCCATCTCCCCTCCATGTTCCCCTCCATCTCCCCTCCATGTTCCCCTCCGTCTCCCCTCCATCTCCCACCTCCATGTTCCCCTCCGTCTTCCCTCCATGTCCCACCTCCATGTTCCCCTCCGTCTCCCCTCCGTCTCCCCTCCGTCTCCCACCTCCATGTTCCCCTCCATGACCCACCTCCATGTTCCCCTCCATGTTCCCCTCGTCTCCCCTCCATGTTCCCCTCCGTCTCCCCTCCATGTTCCCCTCCGTCTCCCCTCCATGTTCCCCTCCGTCTCCCACCTCCATGTTCCCCTCCATCTCCCCTCCATCTCCCATCTCCATGTTCCCCTCCGTCTCCCCTCCGTCTCCCCTCCATGTCCCACCTCCATGTTCCCATCCAGAGGCCCGCTCACCGCAGGGTCTCCCTCACGTCCCGTTCCTCCCCGGCCTGCAGGCCCCGCAGTGCCATTGTGGTCTCTCCTCTACCAGCCGATGCCAGTCTGAGTGGTTGCCGCATCCTCAGAGCGGGCGTGGTGGTGGCAGCGTCACCTGGGCACCGTGGGAAACGCACCTGAATCACACTGGGCAGGGCCCCTCTCGCCTCGACAAGCCTGCAGGTGGACCTGATGCACACTAGTCGTGAGCCTCTTAGATTTTATGGTGTTGCCTTGTTTTCTTTTTTTAAAAATATATTTTTATTGATTTTAGAGAGGATGGGAGAGGGAGAGAGAGGGGGAGAGAGAAAGGAGAGAGAGAGAGAGATCTATCAGTGATGAGAAAGAATCATTGATTGGCTGCCTCCTGCACGCCCCCCACTGGGGATCGAGCCCACAACCCGGGCATGTACCCTGACCAGGAATCCAACCGCGACCTTCTGGTTCATTGGTTGAAGATCCACTTATTTTAAAACTAATTCTTGTTGCTGTGTGTTCATATGGACTCCCCCAGGGTGGGCAACCAAAATCGTGCTGCGGTGAGCATTCCCCTTGGGGTGTGTGTGAGCGTTTCTTTGGGGTGTGTACACAGGAGTGGGGGTCTCTGGGTGTTTAGAAATACGGAGTTAATGTGACCAAATGGTACCAGCTTCCTCTCCAGAATGGCTGCCCCAAGCCTGACGCCCACCACAGCCCAGGAGGATTCCTTACCCACCTCAGGAATTTACAGACTGGTGGGCTCACAGGGCTGAAGTAATAGCTGTTGGTTTCCATTTGCCTGACGATGCAGCATCTCTTCACGTGCTTGCTAGTCTTTGGATCGCCTTGGAGAGTTGCCTGTTCGCATCCTTGGCTCATTGTTGGATTGGCGATGGTATCTTTCGGTGGTTTGCAGGATTTCACTGCCTGGCTCAGATATCAAACTCTTTTCAGTTGTAGGCTTTGCGAGCATCATCTGTCTGTCACCTGGCTGTCAGCTTTTCCCACAATATCCCTCCTAGAACAGAAATCGTTCATTTTCCATGGGATCATTGTTTTACCTTCTAGTGTCTATCCCTGGAGTCCATCCCTGCCAGTAGGTGGTATCAGATAAGAATTCATTTTTTAGTTTTTCACCATATAATGAGTCAGCTTTGCCAACACCGAAAACTACATAATCTTTTCCAGTTATCTTTATCATGTAAAGATTTTTTCCCACTTCCCTAACCCTCTCTAACTTCATTCCACAAAAATGTTTGTGTAAGTTGAAATGACTCAGAAGTCTGAAGAATAAGCTGCCACTCAGTGACTGGTAAGAGTAACACACATGAAAGCAATGTCAACACCCCCTTATCCCGGCCGTGGAAAGATTCGCCTGGATCCTTGGTGGAAATACAGGGTAATTGCCGAAACAAAATATTATTTGTTGACATTGTCTATCCTACCTACAGGGGGCCAACCGTATCAGCCCTCGTAAATTCAGGTGCCATGCCACTATATCTTTTAGCGATTCGATTTGTGAACTATCCAGTTATTTTGGATGTATCAATTATTTACAAGGCATGCAAAATAAGCATACTACACTAAGTCATTCGCATCTTAAAAACTGGGTAGGCCTGGGAAAATTGTAATCTGTATGTAAAATAAGAGAGAAAGAAACACATATTTCTAAGTATTTTTCTGCCCAGCCATCTCTGAGGACCTGAAACATCTCTGGCACTTTGCACACTGCCTGAACAGAGTGGGAAGTAAATAAACATTCTTGGAATTGTTTTTTATTATTTTGCCTAGGAGTTAAAATAAGGAGGAAAAATTAATTTGGCCCATATTTTTAATTCTGTTACTGAATACTGATAATAAAAACATATAAATCATCTACCTGGCATGACTCAGTGGTTGAGCATCGACCTATGAACCAGCAGGTCATAGTTCCATTCCCGATCAGGGCACATGCCCGGGTGCAGGCTTGATCCCCAGTAGAGGACATGCAGGATTCTCTCTCATCATTGATGTTTCTCTCTCTCCCTCTCCCTTCCTCTCTGAAATCAATAAAATATATTTTTAAAATATATATGTACATATTAATCTTACTATTAATCAGGTGCACACTGCTCCTTGTGGAGTTTGTACATAAGTGGTCTCATTTAGTCCTTGCAACAATCCCACGAGTAGGAGTCACCGTTCCCGTTCTATATGTGAGGAAACTGAAGCTCAGAGAGCTGACCTTCCCCAAGGTTACATTCGTATCCACTACCCAACCTGCTCCTCCCCGGGGCTCTTGTCCACTGCTCATCGCCTCCTACTAACGCAA
This sequence comes from Myotis myotis, assembly GCF_014108235.1. Taxonomy (NCBI): domain Eukaryota; kingdom Metazoa; phylum Chordata; class Mammalia; order Chiroptera; family Vespertilionidae; genus Myotis; species Myotis myotis. The sequence continues at coordinate 5,290,932 of NW_023416401.1, read as the reverse complement.
ATTAAGCCTAAGTAATATCTTGCTGCATGAGGATGTGTTTATATTTACACAAAAATAGACGACCAGCATTTTCGTCACTCCTCCTACGGACCAAACATGTATGAAGACAGCGCCATAAGCCTCTGTATCAACACTAAACACCAACCTGGGTACAATCTACTCATTTTCTGAGGATTGACAGATTGTTAGCCATCATTTCCATTCAGCAACTATGTAGATTCTGTTTTTCTTTTCTTTTTTTGTTGTTAATCCTCACCTGAGGATATTTTTCCACTGATTTTTAGAGACAGTGGAGGGAAGGGGAAGTGACAGAGAAAGAAAAACATCGATGTGAGAGAGACACATCGATTGGCTGCCTCCCGCTTTCACCCCACCCGGGGCTGGGATGGACCCTGCAACCATGGTACATGCCCTTGACTGGAATTGAACCCAGGACCCTTCAGTGTACAGGCCAATGCTCTATCCAATGAGCCAAACTGTCTAGGACAATATAAATTTTTAAATAGTTTAAATTCTTAATGTATCTTTCTAATATCCCTGGCCCTTTAAGTGTGTTTTGGTTTTTATTTTTAAAGAAATAGAACTGTAAGACCAGAAAATAAAGAAGTTTCCTTAGTACAGTTTCAGAAACCAGAGTTGCTGACTCAGTGCTGATGGTCCTTTTTAAGTTTTCCCCAGGGACTCTGGTTTTTTAAAGGCCCGATCACCCACTAGAGACCGGAGTGTTTTCATCTGAAGCGCAGTTAGGGGCGATCGGGCAGGCAGGCGACAGTAACAGCGAGCAGTTAGGGTCATCCCTGTGCCCTGCGAAGTCGCTGCTCCTGGTCCTGCTTTCCCAGCCTGTGTCCCCCTCGGCCTTGCCCCTGCCCGGAGCAGCCCGTTCACACCACGGCCCTGGGCGGGAGGGATGAGTCACTGAGCACAGTCCTCCACTTGCACGCGGCCTGTTCCACACGGAAGAGGGACCGCAGGATGCTCAGCGGGCTGGCCCTGTGGTGCATAGAAGCGCAGGCGTTCGCATGAAAACGAAGGCTGGGAAGCAGGGAGCAGGCGCAGGGCGATTTGTCAGCCGAGGCTGAAGAGAGGCAGAGAGAGAGCAGTGCTCCGGGAGGGGAGGGGGCGGCCGTGGCCCGTTCAGGAGCGTGGGACACGGGCCGGTCCACTGCCTGGAAGCTGGCCCTTCATTCAACACCGGAACAGAAACGGAGCCCCAGGTCTCAGAGCAGCAGCCGGCTGTTGCTTCTCCTCTCTTTTAATTAAAGAGGAAAGATTCCCCAAGAGGGAGGGCCGCTCCGTCACGGAGGCTCTTTTTATTGGGCTGGAGTTCCTGCTTTTACTGCAGCTTTGACTACTTCCTATCGAGCCTGGGGCTGCCGTCTGCAGTCTCCGTGGCCACAAACGCACGCGAGTCATAGTCCAAGCAGGAGGCCTTCCATTGCAGTTGCTCTTCATGGAGCAGAGGGTTCACTGGGCAGCTTGTCCTAGAAAAGATAACATGTGTCCTCCACCCCACATCCTTCCCAGAACCGAGTGTCCAACCAGGTGGCCGTGCGCCCGCATCGTCCGAGTGGCTCTCTTCTCTCTTCTCTCTTCTGCTTGACTCCCCGATGGGCCACTTAACGATGTCAGATCTCGGCTGCTCTTTCCTGGTCTGCTTCTCCGGGAGCTTTTCCAGATTTCCTGTCAGCAGAAGCTAGCCCTTTCTCCTGACCCGCAGGAAGTTCGGATAGGAGCATGTGGGGGCTCCTTTTCACTCGTGGCGAGGTGCGTCTGTCACCTTCGACTTCTCTCTGATGGTCACCCTGTGCCGCCTCTGGTGCTCAGCCCTTGCGATGTGTGCAGTCAGCCCAATGGCCAGTGTTGGTCTGTGGCCTTTGCATGAGACAGACCGAGGAGATGGATGAAGGAGGAGATGGCTCATGGGGACTGACCCAAGTTGCACAATAGGGGGAAAGCCAGGATGTCGACTCTAGAAGTTTATGCACGTGACTGCTGTGGGAAGATGTGGAGGCAAAACGATAACCAGTGAGCACATGTGGAATCGAGAGTCCCAAGCCTCATGCTGAGCCCCAAGAACAGAACCTGCCTGGTTCTGGGGCTGCCAGACCTGAGCTCTGCTCTTGTGTCAAGTGCAAGCCTTCAAGGAACCACCTTCCTTCCTCCCTCACTTACTTCCTTCCTTCCTTCCTTCCTTCCTTCCTTCCTTCCTTCCTTCCTCCCTTCCTCCCTTCCCTTCCTTCCTCTCTCTCTCTCTCTCTCTCTCTCTCTCTCTCTCTCTCCCTCTCCCTCTCCCTCTCCCTCTTCTTTCTTTCTCTCTTTCTTTCTTTCTTTCTTTCTTTCTTTCTTTCTTTCTTTGTTTCTTTCTTTCTTATTTGTAGAGCAATTGTAGGTCCACAGCAAAATTGAAGGGAAGGTACAGAGATTTCCCCATATGCCCCTTGCCCCAGCACATACGTGGCCTCCCCCAATGTCAACATTCCTCCACCACGGCAGTACATTCGTTACAATCAACGAGCCTACACTGACACATTATCACCCAAAGTCCAGAGTTCACCGTAGGGTTCCTTCACTGTTGGTGTACATTCTGTGGGTTTGGACAAATGTATAATGGCATGAACCAACCATTATGGTATACATCATACAGAGTATTTACACTAAAAACCCTCTGTGCGCCATCTACTTATCCCTCCCTGCCCACTAATCCCTGGAAACCATTGATCTTTTTACTGTCTCCAGTAGGTTTGCCTTTTCCAGAATGTCAGATGGTTGGAATCTTAGGGTTTGTAGCCTTTTCAGATTGTCTTCTTTCTCTAGTCTATAATAATAAAAGCATAATATGCTAATTAGACCAGACAGCCGAACAACCTTCAGGACATCATTCCAGCCATCTTTCTGGATGAAGCCGCGGGAGCCGAGGCAGAGGCAGTAGGGGCGATCAGGCAGGCAGGTGAGCAGCTAGGGTCATCAGGCAGGCAGGCAGAATGGTTAGGGGTGATCAGGCAGGCAGGAAGGCCAGTGGTTAGGAGCCAGTGGTCCCGTATTGTGAGAGGGATCGGGCCTAAACCGGCAGTCAGACATCCCCCGAGGGGTCTCGGATTGCGAGAGAGTGCAGGCCGGGCTGAGGGACCGCCCCCCCCACACACACCCATGCATGAATTTCGTGCACCGGGCCTCTAGTAATATATATTTAAGGCTCCTCCATGTCACTTCATGGTTTGACAGTCTTGCTTTATGTAGCTAAAGAATTTGATGAAAATGTACCACTAACATGTGCAGAAATGCAATGTAGGGCCTATACCAGTGATGGCGAACCTTTTGAGCTCGGCGTGTCAGCATTTTGAAAAACCCTAGCTTAACTCTGGTGCCGTGTCACATATAGACATTTTTAGATATTTGCAACCATAGGAAAACAAAGACTTATATTTTTGATATTTATTTTATATATTTAAATGCCATTTAACAAAGGAAAATCAACCAAAAAAATGAGTTCGCGCGTCACCTCTGACACGTGTGTCATAGGTTCGCCATCACTGGCTTATACCATAGTTTTCTATATTATCTTTTGCTAGCTTTCCTATATCCAAGCTCCATGCATGAAGCCAAGGTGGGTATTAAAATATGAACTGTTCTCACCCCCCATAGGTAATGCTGACTATGTTCTCACCGTACTTCTAAGAAACCATTCGTGTTTCTGTACATGGAGTTTCAATCCCTTCAGTTTGGGCCCCAAGGTTGAAAACGAAATCCTTTAAAATCAAGGCACTTTTTTTCCTAATGAAAACCACAGCTTGAGCAGCTGCTCATATGATTGTCTCTGCTCTGTGGCTACACTGGTGTGTGGGAGTTTACTGTCGGGCTGTGGAAAAGGGAGCAAATAAGGAGCCAAGAATGGGGTCATGTTTCAATAGAGAAATAATGGTGGAATGTTCAGCCCTTGAGTGTTTTCCGCACCCTCCCCACACTTTGGACATGCAGCTTGGCTCTCTTTTTCCTCTCTAAATGCTTCCATAAGGCATGAAAGAGAAGCATACATCATCAGAACCACTGTATTGAAAACTCCTGGCCCCCAACTCTGAGCCTATACAGTGCGCCTTTATTTTTGCCTGGAGCTGTAAAATGACAACACAGCTACACGCTCTGTCTGTGTGGTGTAACATCCGCATTTTGTCCATCTGTCTTGGTGTGGTCTGCCTTGCCTTTGTCTGGGTTGAAATTGTGTTTCTCTGTGTATCATGCATTTTGTTTTGCTGATGTCAATTTCTAGGTCTCGTTTTCCTTTTTTAATGCCTGTTCCTACCTTCCTTTCTCCTCACGCTCTCTCCGCTGAGCTCCATTTTTCTAGTCCTTTCTTCCCGCTTCTCTTTTCATAAGATAGGGTTTTAAATTCTACAAATAAAAATTGAAGTCTTATTTTTGCTACTCTTAATTTTTACCTGGGTAAGTAGATCATTTTATAGTTCCCAAAAAGGACGGTACCTCAAAAGGAATTGCTTTTTACTTATTAGGACCTTGATTTTTTTTTTTTTTAAGGTAGGTTTTTTACCTGAACAGAAGCAACTGCTTCATCCTGGCAACTAGTCACAAAGGCAGAGACTAAGAAGAAGACCTGGGCTCTGGTTCCACAGAATGGGGTGAATTCTCAGTGACACACGTACCCCAAGTTACACTTAAATGTAGACGTGTTTTATCGTTGAATCAACTGCCAGGGTCATTTTGGGGATTCAATGAAACAACCCGAATAGCCCTTCAGCTGTCAGAGGAGAATTCATTGCTAAATGACCCTTCTTCCTACTAACTGTTGTATATTTTTTCATGAACAGACAAGGCATAGCCAGCTCCTCCCCCTGTTGCCTTCCTCCTGAGGAGGGAGAGGTCAGCCCTGGGTGAAGCAGCGTAGTAAAGGTAGACCTGAGGTCAGCATACGCAAGTGTCCATCCGGGATTTGCTACTGCCCAGAGGCATCTTCCTGCATCTCTGCAGGCTTCGGTTCCTCATTGGTCCAATCTGTGTAATCCCCGCCCACTCCATGGACTGTTGAGTGAGGTAGCGTGCGTGTGAAAGCAGGCTGCTGGAGAGATGATGTTTCCTGACACGGCTCTGGTCCAGAGGCTCTGACTCCTCTTTCTTTTCTCTTTTGTCTTTCCACATCTGAGTGAATCTCTTTGTTAAGAAGCTGGTCTGCCTGGCCAGTGTGGCTCAGTGGTTGAGCATCAACCTATGAACCAGAAGGTCACAGTTTGATTCCCCATCAGGGCACATGCCCCAGTTGCGGGCCCCATCCCCAGTAGGGGGCATGCAGGAGGCAGATGACCAACGATTCTCTCTCATCATTGATGTTTCTCTCTCACTCCCTCTCCCTTCCTCTCTAAAGTCAATATATATACATATATATATATATATATATATATATATATGTTTTGGTGTTTTTTTAAGAAGTTGGTCATTTGGTATGTGAGTCTCTAATTCTTTGTCAGTGCTGGCATTTAACATATTCTGGCTTTCAGAGTCAGGTAGGACCTACCGTCCTTTATGACCGGTTTTTAATTGAACGTAATTGGTAGGCCAGAAGTAAAGGGAACTCAGTATACATCCAGGCAGACAGCCGTCAGCAGGGTAGGTCTTAAATGAGTTTACTCTTAATGTTCATGTGAAAAGCTATAAACAGAAGCCTCCACGTAAGGTTCCAATTTAAGGGAGTATGAAGTGCTTCAAGAGCCCAGACTTCCCAGCTAATTTTTTTTAACATTTCCTGACCAATAATCACCCACTCACATATAGTATCACCTCGATCAGTGAAGTTAGAAGCCCTTGGTCAAACGACAGCTATGCCTTCCTCTCTTAGAAATGTAGAGTGGTCCCTGGTTAGATGAGATTTTTTTTATTTGAACCAACCATTAAAAGGTGGACATGTTGACATAAAAGCCAGGTTTCCTGCCTCTGGGAATAAGTAGGTATTAGGTCACCATCTCCACCTTTGTTATCAATTTTACCAATTTATTCAACTTTTGTGGTCACATAAGTATTTGATTTTGAGATTCCAAAAATATATATATTTCTCTTGCTCTAAATAAATACTTGCTCCTCAAGGCAAGTGTTTATTTAATTTCTAGTATGGTCTCAAACTGTGTTGTCAGGGAAACAGCAGACATGATTTCTGCCGTCAAGGCACTTGTGGTCTAGCTAAGAAAACAATACAAAAGCCAGTAAAATAAGTAGGGAATGATTAAACATTGACCCCGGTAATGAATAGCAGTGAAGATCAGCATGGGGTGAGGTCAGGGAAACCTCCTGGATGGTATTGGACTTGAGCTGATGCTTAAATTCATTCCTTCATTCGGCCATCATTGATTTTCCTACTCTGCGTCTTGCACTGTTTAGTGTAAAACGATAAATATGTGAACAAATAAGGACAATAAAACATTATACATGCTTAGATCAAAATCTGTAGATAAATAATGAGATCACCAAGGAATGTGGCCAATTATATACCTGAGATAGGAAGTTTTTTTATAGAGTAGGATGAGTAAATTGATTTTGGATGAATAGATTGACCAAACCTAGGAATAGAGGAAACGCATTCCAGAAAGTGAGTGCCGTCTGAGACGACATAGTTCACCGTGGGTGGATCTGGATGAGTTTCAGCATCCCGGGAGAAAAGTCAGGGCCAGATCTTGGAGGGTCACGTATTCATGAAGAAGTTAAACTTTATAGGAGGTAGAGAGCCACCAGTGGCTTTCAATCAGAGGATGGAAGAGCACACATCCCTAATCCGTTCTTTCCTGCCTCCACCCTGCTGCAGCCCAGAGGCTGACCCGTAGGGCTAACTTAGCAGACTCTCATGCCCTTTGATTTCCAGTTGAGTTCAGCCAGTGGATAAGTAGTTCCAGCAGGAGCTGGGCGGCAAGAGAGAGTGAGGCCAAGGTCTTTCTTCTCCAGGCTTCCTCCCTGAAGAATCGCCAGGGAACAGCTTCACCTCCCTTCAGAAGGTGACCTTATTGAAATATCTTACTCCTTCCAGTAACTAGTCCTTCCCCTGGTCCCTTCAGATCTTTGGTGGTGACAAAATCATCCCTGTACTATCTTCATCTCTCTTGTGCTTCCCCTACAGCCTACCCATACCATTATCAGCAGTCCTGTTGTACACAAATCCTCTGCAGATTATTCTCATTTAAAATATGACTTTATTTTGAACGTTCAGCCGTAGAGGAAGAGGATGGTTTCCGGGAATGGAAGTCAAGGGGCAAAGCAATCAACCAGGAAAACTGGCCACAGTGCGAGGTGATGCGGCTGGGAATCTGGAGTTGTGGAGACAGAAAGGAACTGACTGAGGCAGGACGGGGGGCAAAGTGGAACTGACACTAATGGGATGTGAGAGGTTAGGGAAAGGGAGGGGTCAGGGGTGACCACCCCGGTTTCTGACTTGCGTGGCTGCTTGGTTCAAGAAGTATAAAGAGCCCTGACCGGTTTGGCTCAGTGGATAGAGCGTTGGCCTGTGGACTGAAAGGTCCCAGGTTTGATTCCGGCCAAGGGCATGTATGTACCTTGGTTGTGGGCACATCCCCAGTGGGAGGTGTGCAGGAGGCAGCTGATCGATGTTCCTCTCTCATCGATGTTTCTAACTCTCTATCCCTCTCCCTTCCTCTCTGTGAAAAATCAATAAAATATATTTTTAAAAATTTAAAAAAGAAGAAGTATAAAGAGAAGGTTAGTTTGGTATGTGTCAATGTTGAGATCTTCGTGGGAGAGCTGTTGGAGCACACAGAAGGTATTGGTTAGAACGATGTGGAATTCAGGAGCCATCTGGCTGGCGGGAAGGCTGGTATATTGTCACCTTATATGTCAGTGATGGCGAACCCATGACACGCATGTCAGAGGTGACACGCAAACTCATTTTTTTGGTTGATTTTTCTTTGTTAAATGGCATTTAAATATATAAAATAAATATCAAAAATATAAGTCTCTGTTTTACTATGGTTGCAAATATCAAAAAATGTCTATATGTGACACGGCACCAGAGTTAAGTTAGGGTATTTCAAAATGCTGACACGCCGAGCTCAAAAGGTTCGCCATCACCATTCTGGAGGTCCTTGAAGCCAAGTTGATAGAGGAGGTCCCCAGGAGAACTGCGAACGTGGGAGAAGAAACAGAATAAGAGAGGACGGCAGTTGTGCACGGAAGTTAGACTGTCACTAAAAGGATCCATCGTTTTGCACAAACTGAATAAAGAGCCTGAGCAGAGGCAAAGGGGAGAGCGGGTGCCGGCTGCGCACCAGTGGCGGGAACGTCTGCAGAAGACGAGAGGAGCCAGACATGGATGCGTGGACAGCTACGGCAGACGCCCGGGCGTGGGTTGGGAATTGAGGAGCTTTTATACTTATTTGTCGGCTAGTCTACCAGCGCGTATGGAACTCTTAGGTCCCCGAGTGCCATGAAGCCCACGCAGGTTGTGTTTCAGGACGAGTGAAGTTGTGATGAAGGCAGAGATGGACTTAAAACCCAAAGCAGTGATTCCATGATGAAGTGATGAGGATCGAAACCAGGACAGTCGCAGTGAGTGCTGAGGGCCAAGAGGTTTCAAGGAAAGAAAGGGCAAGACTTCGGGGGAGATGAGTCCAGGAGGAGAAAGGTGAAGACGGCCGCAGGATTCCCACCGTAACATGTCAGCGACCGTGTTCACAGCTGCAACCTTTCTTAGGTTCCGTCGCATTTATGATCATTGTGCCTCGGAAATTTTCTGATCATTCTGAAGAAGCGGCTAACCAATTAGATGTGACGAAAAATTCCATTTTCCCAATTTCAAAAAATAAGGAAACCATTTGCATGGTGTGAAGTAGCTTGGCTGGTTAGAATATGTGTCCCAGAATGATTTAATTTTGAATCCAGTTTATTCTGGTTAAGTTCAAAGATAGAATTTCAGAACTGAAATTCTGACACTTGTTCCATATAACCTCAGATGGAGAAATAAATAGAAATGCCACAGATGATTATTATGAAATTCATCATATTTTGGTTGATGATTTCTTTCTGTTCTTTGGCTTAAATTCTGATTCTCTGTGGTTATAGGCTTTGAGGCTCTGTGCTGAGTTTTGTTCTTTCTCTCTCTTTTCTCCCAATTCCACTTCCACTCGCCCTCCTCCCCACCAAATCATAATTTTAGGAACTGATGACAAGGGATGTAGGGAGTCAGATTTTAAAATGGGAAACACTGTGTTGTAATATTTCAAGTTTGTGTTTTTAATTTTTAAATTATGCTTAAGATGAGTAGAAATTTCAAAAGTTGGTAATAAGAAAATGAACAGAAAATTCACAGAATATAAAATATAAGTTGCTTCATTTTTTAAAAATCAGATCTACCGTTTTAATAAGAATGCCATTAAAACCCCAATGAGATACTATTTTTCACCCAGCAGACTGGCAATGACATTTTTTTTTAAAGCGTTAGGAAAGGTATGAGGAAACACATTGGTAGTGGGAATATGAGTGGGCAGAGCGTCTAGAAAAATCAGTTTGGCAATAGCTATGGCAAATAAAAAAGCACTTACCCTTTGGCCCAGCCATTCCACAGGGAGCCTTGCCCACCAGTGTACTTGCACTGGGTACACAAACCCTTCGGTACCGCTCAGCATGTTCGCTTCAGCATCAGTGTGGCTGCCAAGGACTGGACCCGACCTGGATGCCCGTGCACAGAGGGCTGGTCACATTCGGTGTGGTGTTTGCACCGTGGGGAGTACGTGCAGCTCTTTAAAAACGAAGCAAATTTTTATGGAACGATCAAGGAACTACGCAGAAGGCCACCGCCTGCTGTTAAAAGAGCGGCACTATGCGTGCAGGTAGGTAGTATCCAAGACCCTGTCTGCACGCAGGGAGCAGGGGGCAGGGGGCCGCCGCTGTGATGCGAGGAGAGCTTGGGAGGAGACTGGAAGGAGACTTCCTTTCCACTCTGAACCCTCTGGGACCGGACATGTTTGGCAGTGGCACATCTCAAGTCCTCTTGAAGTCTATTCCCCTGACTCCAGAAAGGGCAGCCAAGTGGCTCCCCAGCACGGACGGGCCTTCATCCGTTGGTGGTGGAAGCGGGGTGTGCGCAAGCCAGTCCAAAGGCAGTGGTTGGTCGGTGCCTTTACAATAACAAGATGCTTACCTCTTAGCTGGCAGTCCGATCCCGCGGACACTGCAGCCTGTGCGCACACAGAAAGATAGACATACACGAATATGTGTCAAGGTAAACCTTGAGGATGTGTGCAGGTTCCTGTTCGGGTTTGTTTTCTTTCTGAAAACTCTCAACCGCTTTGTATTTCCCATGACTTTTGAGAAGTGTTCATTTCTTCCCATTTGGAACTGGCCCCGTGGTCTTAAGGTTCCATTCTTCGAACCAGGTTGCATCTCATTCACACAGTGGACCCGGAACCATCTCAATTAATGGTGCTGTCCTGTCTCTGAGAGTCCCAAGAGCAGAGAAGTGAGAAGAATTCACTGTTCACTGTTTGATAAGCACCTACTTTGTAGGCAGGCTGGGAGCATCCCACTAAATAACACAGACCTGGTCGTGGCGTTCCAGCCTCCCGGTGCTCCTTCTTCGTCACCGGGTTGGCCACGCTCCGCCTGCTGTGCTGTCCTGGTGCCGTTTCTAGTGCTGCTGCTTCGTCTTCCGTTTCTTCATTCGTGCTGGTTCACGCGGCGTTTCCCCACTCCCGACAGGGAGGGACATGCCAGTGGAATAGTGGCGTCCACTTGAGTCGTGGGCCCACAGATGGATCCTACAGGCCTTGGCTCTCATTTGCTTTTTTTTTTTTTTTAATATATTTTTTTATTGATTTCATAGAGGAAGGGAGAAGGAGAGAGAGATAGAAACATCAATGATGAGAGAGAATCATTGATCGGCTGCCTCCTGCCCACCCCCTACTGGGGATCGAGCCCACAACCCAGGCACGTGCCCTTGGCCGGAATCGAACCTGGGACCCTTCAGTCCACAGGCTGACGCTCTATCCGCTGAGCCAAGCCGGCCAGGGCAGCATTTGCTTTTTTTTATTTACACACAGGTGGACACTGTGGGGACGGGAGGGGGAGCAGTACAACCGTGGCTGTAAGGGAAGGTGGGCCGCAGACTGCGCTCATCCCAGTGAGGATGGGAACCAGGGAAGCACAAGTCACAGAGCCCATCTTCGCCGCAGCCCGGAATTTACCTCCCACGAACCAGGGGCTGGAACCTCCCAGCCAGTGGCCTGAACTTGCCGGACCCGAACTTGACCTCCTCCGACTCTCCCTGTTCTTCCTCCGTGCCTTGGCGTCATTGCTCTTCTTCTGCATTAGCAAAACTAGTTCCCATGCCTCACTCCTGACAAGCGACCTTTTATTTCTAAGCAAAAAAGCGTGTGCTGCAGGGGAGCCCGCCAGCCTCGGACGGGAGCTGAGAACCGGATGCCCCAGCAGGACTGGGCCTTCGCTTCACGTCGAGCGCGTCCACGTTGAGGGAAATCCCTGTGGTGATTCCGAGCGACGCACACACAGGGATGTTTTCTGGATGATGGTTATTTCTTGTCCCCGGATGAGTTCTGCAGTACAGTTTCGGAAACACAGCACGAAAGTGGTGCAGGAGGGTGCCGATCTTTGCTTTGTAAATGCCACCTTGGCTGTATCTAAACTGGACTAGAGGGGCCTGTCGGTGGTGTTGCGTTCGCTCCCAGGGCCCGGGTCCTGCAGCTGGGACGGCTGTCCGTGGAGGCGTTTTCTGAAACCCTCAGCGCGGCTGAAAGACAAGGCCCTCCTCCCTCCAAGCGCGGAGTGAGGCGGTGACAGCTCAGAACAGATGTCCCAATGGCCTCCAAGTGCTTGTCTTTGGTGGCACAGCCTCTGCTGGTCATGAAATGGTCTGTTAAGAAATTAGTTCCCCCGCGTGGGGGGGGTGGGAATGTGTTATGTCCATTGATTTCGCATCCTGGCAGGGAGCTGGCTCTTAACGCCTGGATTGTCCCCAAGGTTGGATGGATGTTGTTGGGACATCCAGGCCGCAGCAGCCACAGAGGAGAGGATGACACGGTAGCTCAGCATCTCTCCAGGGTGCCTCGCGTGGACTCACCGGAGAGTGGCGTGGCCTTTTATAGAAGAAGAGGGGCTCAGTGCAAGGTGCTAGGAAGGTGGTCTTGTAACCTATGGGGAGAGAAGGTGGGTGTCCCTGTCTGCTGGAGGTTTGCATGGTTCTCCTTGTAAAACCCACTTTACAGTTCACACTTGATGTCAGACTCCCACTGAAGGGGAAACTTCCATTCTCAGATAAACAGGGTCGGCTTAGTTTGTGGTCTCAGGGGCCTGACACGAGACCTCGGCATAACTGTTCAGGGGTGTTGGCGTGGAGGCCTGGTCTTCACTTCTGACGTCTGTCTGCTTGTCCCCACCGTCATCCATACTGTCCACTGCTTCCAAGGGACAGGTCAGCAAAGGGTGTGGCCCGAGGGCCAAACCCGACCCGCTGCCTGTTTCTGTAAATAACATTGGATCGGTGCGCAGCTGGTCCACCGTGTTTACACATCGTCGGCGGCAGCTTTCGAGAACTAAGCGAATTGAGTAGATGTGACAGAGACTGTTTAGCCCACAAAACCTAAAATATTTACGGCATTAGTTTGCCAACCCTGCACGTGAAAAGTCACAGAGAGCCCAGCCCGTGTGGCTCGGTGGTTGAGCTTCGACCTGTGAACCAGGAGGTCACGGTTTGATTCCCGGTCGGGGCACATGCTCGAGTTACGTAGGGGGCATGCAAGAGGCAGCCGATCAAAGATTCTTTCTCATCACTGATGCTTCTCTCTCTCTTCTTCTCCCTTTCTCTCTGAAATCAATAAAAAATATTTTTTAAAAATTAGGAAGGAAGCCACTTGCTGCAGGTGCTCGTTCGTTAGAAGGAGGCGCACGCCCCTGCACCCCTCCAGCCTCTGTGCTCAGGCTTCGTGCCCACCCACCGCAGATCCCGGCTCTAGCGGCTCGGGAGTCCCCCATCGCCTACACGGAGTTGAAACCAGGGGAACCTGTGAGAGCTGAGGGTCCACGGGATAGGTCGGTGCTACTTGTGCATGTTTGGGACACTCGTCTAAAAAATTAGCCCCCTAAGCCGCGCGGCCTTGGTTTTAGAATATGACATGCCTGGGTTGTCACCGCGAAATGACAACATGACTTCCTGTGACAAACAAAATGAGCCACACGGAGTAAGTTTTTACTTTGAGGTCAGATTGCAAGTGAGCATCCATTCAGTTTGATGTTGGTCCTCTGGTAATGAACTCTGAATACAAGCAAAGAAAAAAGTACACGTCTGTGCTCGTTTTCAAGCTGGTGTTTAAGAAAGCCTGCCGTGGTCTTTTTTACTTTGTTTTTTTATAACGATCAGATGCCTTGGACAAGAAGAGTGGGAGTAGGGAAAGGGGATGCCATCGCCCCGGGGACAGCGGTGCCCCGTAAACATCTCACCTCTCTTCTGTTTATCATGTATTTCAGGCCAATTCAAGCTGCTGGAACAGGACCGAGATATAAAGGAACCAGTGCAATATTTCAACAGCGTGGAGGAGGTGGCCAAAGCGTTCCCTGAGCGCGTGTACGTCATGGAGGAAATAACGTTCAACGTGAAGGTAGCTTTGGAAGAACCAAATATTTATCCTCACTAAATAGCCCGCAGGCCGTTATGTGCCCATCTGGGCCTCACAGGGAAAGGTCCATCTTCCTGTGAGGTGGACCTTGTCCTAGGAGGCGTCAGGGGCCAAAACTGGTCTTTGAAGAATTGCTTTTGCTGTAGCTGACCGGAGGCCCAGACGGGTAACGACGCTGCATTAGCCCTATCGTTTGCTAAACCGTTAAGGCAGCTCAGAGGTTGTCTTTTTCTCATTTGGACTTTATTCCCTAATGTGTGATCCTTGTTTGGCCAGATCTCCTATAAGGCTGATATTCCACTTGCAGGAGCTGGTAAAAGGCATAAGACCCAGCCGGCCTGGCTCAGTGGTTGAGCGTCGAGCTATGAACCAGCAGGTCACAGTTCAATTCCCAGTCAGGGCACAAGCCCAGGTTGTGGGCTCGATCCCCAGTGAGGGGTGTGCAGGAGGCAGCCGATCAGTGATTCTCTCTCATCATTGATATGTTTCTCTGTCTCTCTTCCTCTCTGAAATCAATAGCAATATTCTTGTGAAAGAATCATACGAAGGATCTAATGCCGTTCGCTTATTTAAAGAGAGAGACTTCAGAGCACAGTCTGGGATCGGCATATGTTCCTTCCATTTTTCAGAGACTGCCCGTATCAGGACACACGGGGAATTGATGTCTAGGATGTTGCCAACGGGAATTGACTGGTCCTTGCTCATCAGAGAAAAGCTAAATGGTGTTTATGGCGCTGCGTTCATTTTGCATTTGGAAAGGGACTAACCAGAGAAGTCATGGCTGCAACGAGGTGCAACCGTATTGCCTACAGATCCTCTGCATTGTCCTTGGCAGCATGGCATTCACAGCGACACTGAGACATCTTAGAAAGTGTTCACACTGACAAGAGTTTCTGTTGAACCTCATTTCCGCGAGAAGTCCGACTGAGTCCCGTCCTCTGAACATGTCGAGATTTAGAGGGCAAGATGCGTTTTTCTTAGCAATTCACTCTCTGTGACAGACAGACTGCGTGCGTGGTAGCTTAGCCCAAGAATGCAACGGTGTCTTTGGGGGTGAATCACTCCACCCTCGCTTCTCAGGAAAGAGGGGCGTGCTCAAACCAGCCTCCTTCCTGGAGAAGTTGTTCTGTCCATTCATTGACTAAGCTGTCATTCTCTCTTCCAGCTCTAAACTACAGCTGCTGTAGTCTACTTCCTTTACTTTTATTATTAAAACTGGTGAGATTTTGCGTGGCCCGTTCAACTTGTATTCAAGACACTTGTGTTCATTTACATTGAAGATCTGTGAGAACACATTCATTTTTTATCTTACCCACAGTCGTTGGCCAGAAGTTAATCAAATCCCATGAGTGCCTTGATATGATTTAAATGTCCCCTTAAAACTTATATTTAGAATTACCTAAATGGGAAAGAAAATCATTTGGAAAGGAAAGCTAATAATTTTAAACCCTTTTCTGAAAATATTTCATGGATTTTAAATAAAAGATTTAGAATTAAAACATGAGCCCGGCCGGCGTGGCTCACTGGTTGAGCATCTACCTATGAACCAGGAGGTCACGGTTCGATTCCCCGTCAGGGCACATGCCCGGGTTGCGGGCTCCACCCCCAGTGTAGGGCGTGCAGGGAGGCAGCCGATCAATGATTCTCTCTCATCATTGATGTTTCTATCCCTCTCTCCTTCTCCCTTCCTCTCTGAAATCAATAAAAATATTTTTTAAAAGAGTAAAATGATAAAATATGATCAGTAATCAGCAGGGTGGAAGTTTGCAGACATTGAGTGTTTATAATCATTAAATTTGAGGCCTTCCTCGTTGCCTCGTCCTACTCCTTTTGACACATATGAACACTAGGAAACAGATGTTAGCTGGCTTCATTGATTCACAAGAAGCCACAAAGCTCCTCAGCAGCCGAGCCAGGTCTCCGAACTCCATCCAGCCCCCTCTCCACTCCCTCCCATTCTCTCTGTGGGTTTGAGATAAGGCTGGCGAATGGGATCCGAACACCCATTCACATTGACACAAGAGCTTGCACACTTAATTCGTTTTCCATCTAAATAAGTGTTTCCAATAATTGTTACCTAACCAGATCCTTTTGTTTTTGTATTTCTGATACACAGGATTTGGTGGCTTTTATGAATGTGATACATGCAGATTTGTACACCTTATTCCATACCAGAGTATCATACCAATATTTTAAAAATAAAATCCTACACGTTAACTTGATGTTTCGTCTCTATTGGCATCAGTGTAGTTTCTGATTAGGTTAACCTGTGTCAGGATGAACCCCTTCAAAAATACCGCTGTAAAGTATTAGCCCGGAATGTTAACCAGTATTAACAGAGAAACAAGACTAGAGGTGGGTCTTTGCATTGTTAAAGAGACACTGAAGGGGCGGACGTGCATCGCTGAATACAGAAGCAAAAGTTCTGCAGTTGAATAGAATTCATGATGCTGAGTTTGGGGATTTTTTCCCCCCAAGGCTTTCGAGTTACTGGAAACCAGCCTCCTTTCCGCCCCCTGCCCCCGCCCCTTGACCTGCCCCCCGCCCCCCTCCCCCCCCCCCCCCCCCCGCCCCCAGTCATGGACTTGAGGCAATCTGTGGGCCTTTTCACTTAACATATTAGTTCCCCTCCAGTGCTGAAGAAGTAACGCTCTTTCCCCTTCGGCCAACTAGTTAGGCTGTCTCTTGTTTCCCTGCACGTAGCAGTTAACAAATTCAACATATGTCCTGGTACTTTCTTGACTCACTTCCACAGAGCAAACTGCAGGCGAGGCCTTGAGAATCTATTCCCGGGGAGGCCCTCGGCTGCTGGTGGTTCTGCTCTTGTCCTAATTGCTCGCCTCTCTGCCGCCTCTCTGATCCTGTTTGTCTTCTCAAAGGCACACACAGCTCACCGGCAGCCGTCTCTCTGGGCCCCCGGCCGTTCCCCGGTCGCCCTGTGAAGTCACACGGGGCAATGGTGCTGAAACGTGGATGCTCTTCGGGGAGCTGTTTGTTTTGTTGTTTTGTTTTAAGAGTCTGATCGTAACCATCATCCTAGTTTAAAATATGTCCCTGGCGTTGGGAAAAGGACGCTCCTGGCGGTGGGAGATGACGATGAGGCCCGAGGGCGGGGTCCCTGTGAGGGTGAACGGGCCGGGGCTGGGTCGCCTTGGAGCCTGAGTCGCTCTGGACCGCCAGCTCGGGGGTGGCTGTGAATGTGAACAGAAAATCCCGTCCAAAATGACTGTCATTTCCATTCAGTTTCTTAAAATGTATTGCAGTTCTCTGCCATCTTCAAGAGAAGGATTGAGCAACACGTAACCCTCACTCTCGCCTCCTGAGGCTTCTGCCTTTCTGTGGAGCGGCCCTGCCGCCCGGGGGTGGTCTGTGGCCTCCCTGAAGTGCTTTTTGTCTGCTGCCCCGTGTTTGCTGGGACACGTGCCTCGGCGTCTGTACGTCTAGTTTTCCTTTTCCCTTCCAGCCCCCTGCGGGCGGAAGCTGGTAGCCACGTTGGGCAGAATTGTGATGAGAGGGGAGCAGCACGCCGAGTGAGGGGGGTCCTTCAGGGTTTCCTCTGAGCCCGGCAGCAGCCACTGCTCAAGGCCTGTGAGCTCCCCACCCCCTCCCGGCTCTGCAGCCGGGCACCCCGACCGCCGGCCCGGGAGGCGCTGGTTCTCAGAACCGCCTCACCGGCGCGCTCGTCGCTGTGCGCACCTCGTGGGCGGCCGTGCACAAGCCCGGACGGGTGGCCTGCTGCGCACCTGGGCTGCAGGCCTCGACAGCATGTTACTGTTCAAGACACCACGAGGCTAAGTCAAGCACAGGGAAGGGATGTAATCCAGAGAGGTGGTAGGCAACAGTAAAAACTATCGTATAGTAAATCTACATTTAAGTAAAAATCTCTAGTAGAGTAAAAGCCCGTAGCATAGGCATGTATTGTCGTTATCGAGGATAACGGACTGTACGTAAGTGTACGTGCTATAATTTTATACACCTGGCAGTGCGGGAGGTTTGTACACCAGCCTCGCCAAAAACACCTGAGCAATAGGTTGCGCTAGGAAGTTACAACAGCGCTGAGGCCACTAGGCCAGTGGCTGGCAAATCGCGGCTCGCGAGCCACATGCGGCTCTTTGGCCCTTCGGTGTGGCCCTTCCACAAAATACTGACTTCTGCGCATGGGCCGCGAAGTTTCAATCGCACTGTAGGTGCGCGCCCCCACCTGGTATTTTGTGGAAGAGCCACACTGAAGGGGCCAAAGAGCCGCATGTGGCTCGCGAGCCGCGATTTGCCAGCCACAGCACTAGGCAATAGGGATTTTTTAGCTCCATCATAATCTTGTGGGCCACTGTCATATATGCCATCCACCATCATCCATGCCATCCACCGTCATCCATGCCATCCACCGTCATCCATGCCACCCACCGTCATCCATGCCACCCACCGTCATCCATGCCGTCCACCGTCATGCATGCCACCCACCGTCATGCATGCCATCCACCGTCATGCATGCCACCCACCGTCATGCATGCCACCCACCGTCATGCATGCCACCCACCGTCATCCATGCCACCCACCGTCATCCATGCCACCCACCATCATGCATGCCACCCACCGTCATGCATGCCATCCACTGTCATACATGCTACCCACCGTCATGCATGCCACACACCGTCATACATGCCATCTGCCATCATGCATGCCACACACCGTCATGCATGCCATCCACCGTCATGCATGCCATCCACCGTCATGTATGCCACACACCGTCATACATGCCATCTGCCGTCATACATGCCACCCGCCGTCATGCATGCCACCCACCGTCATGCATGCCACCCACCGTCATACATGCCATCCACCATCATCCATGCCACCCACCGTCATACATGCCATCCACCACCATACATGCCATCCACCGTCATACATGCCATCCACCATCATCCATGCCATCCACTGTTGCCTGAAACTTCTTTATATGGTGCAGGGCTGTACTCACACAGAGATCAGAAATTACCATTTGCTCTGCAACCTGAATTTTGCTGTGCACGGATGAATTTTAAACATTAAAAGTGAATGAATCTAGAGGTAGCCCGTTTTGACTTTGTAAGTTCCGTCTTCCTTAGGATGAGCCAGATGTCATTTATTTTTAAGATTCGTTCCGGATGGTAAATGGGATACAAGTGTGAGGGTCATTATTTCAGGGTCTGAAGGCAGGCGGGTGCTTCTTGTGCCATCTGAGAGGTGAGGCCTCTGGAAACCCCCCCACGGCGCGTCCCCTGGTGCGCATCACAAATTAGGTCGTCGCCATGCACTTGCCATCCTTGCCCTCTTTCCTGTTGTTTTTTTTTTAAAAAAAGACACTCGAGGATGTCATTTACTGACCTCTTCGTGCGCTTTCTCATTTTCTGCCATTTTCCCAAAGGAAAGAGTTATAACATTGGAGTTTGGGGAGCAATGTGCTAATATTAATTAAATATTCTCTATTTAATTTATACATCAATCAGATCAATCCTGATTTTTTTTTTGATCCAAGAGCTGAAATTTTAACCTCTGTGATATAGTTGATCTTTAGAACAACTATTTTTAGAGAAAAGATTGCCTATAGCCAGAACCATCAGGGGGAGAGAGAGAGAGAAAGTTTACATCAGTGTTTTACAATGTTCCTTGACTATGGGCTGTTACTTCTGAATGGTATTGTGAATAGTAAAACCCTGATAGTTTCCTGGATTAGACCTATTAGAGTTGTTTGGATAACACACTCTGAATTACTTCCTCTCAGGAAACATTGAAACTGGAACTGTTATCCAGGCACGCATACCAGAGCACTTAGACAGAACACATTGTTTCTCTGGCTATTAAAAGAGAAATAAAGAGGAAGGGAATTATGCAAATAAATCACATCTGTAGAAACCAGAGGAGACTATTTGGCGCAGCTGCCAAAGGAAGAACATTTCCTTATGAGCTTCTTCATCTGTCACCGGCAGTGACCACAGGATCGGTGGGTCCGTGAGTCTCATCGTTTATGCAGAGCTCATTGCTCGCATCGACAATGACATCAGAGTGGGGAGCGTGGCACTACGGACTGCACTCACACATGTCACACACGTTTATGTACGGGGGCAGGAATAGCTTCCTCTAGAAGTACACACATACGTGGAAATGTTGACAGAACTGCTGAATGTGCCAGGGAGTGGCATTTAGAAAAGATCGTTTTGATCCGTTTACTGTCTGCACATACTGTCTGCTCTGTATCTCAGAAGCTGTGTAGACGTTCGCTTTCCGTCCATTTGGTATGTGCTACTCAATGGTCCTATAATGGGTTCATTCTGGAAGGAGTGTGTTTGTAAAGGGAAATTAGGGAAATTATAGTATCAACTTCAAGAGCTAAATAACACGTCGTTATGTCTGCGTATTTGAGAAACGCTGTTGGCTCCTGTGAACTGGAACTAGTTTGGTGTTGGAGGGAGTGAACGTGTGTGTTTCTCAAATCTCATGAGAACCCTGCCTCTCAGCATCCCTGTCTCCGTCCCGATCCAAATGGACGAACTGCCAAGTTTTCTGCAGAAGCTCCATGAAAAGGAAGTGGAGCAGTGCAGCTGGGCATCCTGGAGGCCAGCACGGTCCCTTCCTTTGAGATGCCACAGTAATGATGTTTCAGGCCCTATTCTGACAGTAAGTTTTATTCTGGGATAACACAGTCAATTAAAATGTTTGATTTTAATCTCGCAGGCTTCCCGGATTGTGAGAGGGCACAGGCCAGGCCGAGAGACCCATTGGTGCACAGTCTGGGGCCAGGGAAGAACGCAGGAGGCTGGCCAGCTGGGGAGGGCTCGCGAGAGGGCTCTGGGGCGTCCTGCCCGTCTCGCTCAGTCCCTGTCGGTTGGACCTCAGCAGCAAGCTAACCTACCGGTCGGAGCATCTGCCCCCTGGTGGTCAGTGCACATCATAGCAACTGGTCAACCAGTTGGCTATCTGCCCCCTGGTGGTCAGTGCACATCATAGCGAGTGGTTGAACAGCCTTAGCATATCATTAGCATACTAGGGAAAGGAAGTTGGGCATTGCTATGCAATGACATTACCCGGCGCCCACAGCCACCGTTTCTAGGCTGGGCTGGGGGCCACATTTTGCGCCATGGGGTCTTGGCGGCGTTGGCTGTGATTTGGTGGGCTGTCACTCTGGGGTGGTGGTGGGGCCTGTGTCCCACTTCGGGGAAGCTGAGTGTTGCTTTGTGGGCACCAGGTCCACGGTGCCGTTTCTCTGTAAATGGCCAGTGCGTGTCATGGCAGCTCCTGTGTTGAGCGTGTTCCCCCTTGTGGTCAGTGTGCATCATAGCTACCGGTCAGACGGACGGACACTTAGCCCTTTATATATATAGATTATGCTTTGATTGGTTGAATGGACAACTTAGCATATTAGGCTTTTATTATATAGGATATATATAAAAGCCTAAGCAACCAACCAGTCAACTGGTCGCTATGATGTGCACTGACCACCAGGGGGAAGACGCTCAACACAAGAGCTGCCCCCTGGTGGTCAGTGCGCTCCCACGGCCAACCTCCTGCAGCCGGCCAACCTCCCATGGTCCTTCCTCCACCCCCCACCCCCACCCCTGGCAGGCCTGCCCCTATCGGCCCCGATTGCCGGCCAGGCCAAGGGACCCCACCTGTGCACAAATTCGTGCACCAGGCCTCTAGTTATTAATAAAAGTAATAATAATAGTCACTATTTATTAAGAGCATACATTGATTCAGCCTGCAGAGTAGATGATGATATTCCCTTTTTACAGATGAGGAGACTGAGGTTCAAAAAAGTAAAACACTTCGTGTGAGGTCACCTCACCATAAAGGCAGGATTCAAACTCATCTTGTACTTCAGTTAATAGTACTGTACCGTTAATATATTGTTCCAATTAATTTCCAAAGGCCATAGTTCTTTCCATTTATCTATATCAGGGCCAGCAGACTTTTTCTGTAAGGAGATAAGCGTAACTATTTCAGAGTTTGTGGGCTGTATTGTATAGTCACTGTTGCAGCGACTCAACACTGTCATAGAGTGAAAACAGCTGTAGGCTCTACGTAAATGAGTGGGCATAGCTGAGTCCTAACAAAACTTTATTTACAAAGTTAGGTGGTAAATGTAATGTAAGATTGGGACCCTGGACAGTAGTTTGTTGACCTCTGATCTATATCTTGTAAGTTTAATGAGATGCTAGCTGACAATAAAAGCCTTCAGGATAACCCAAAAGTTAGAATTAATAGCAAACAAATCTTTATAAGGATTCTTGGTGACCAAAGAATCCTTAAAATACAGTAACTGAAAAACCTTGAAGCTGCAGGAAAAGAGCCAGCCTTCAAATGTGCCAAATACTGTCATTTATGAATTATTCATTAGCTTTAAAGTAACCTCACCTGTATTCTTCAGAACTGTCAAGACTGTAGCAAACAAGGACCAAATGCGATGTGGTATGCTGGTATGATCCTAGAGCAGAAAAAAAGGACATGAAAGGAAAAAAATATTAGTGAAATCCAAGCAAAGCTTGTCGCGGAGTTAACAGTCTTGTGTCGATGTTAATGTCTTAGTTTTGATAATGCACCAGGGTTATATACGATGTGAGCAGGAGAACTATGTGAAGGGTATACAGGAACTCTCTTACTACCTTTACAACTTTCCTGCAAATCCACAATTATCTATACTAATAAAAGGGTAATATACTAATTAGATTGGACATCTTCTGGACATTCATCCGGATGTCCTTCTGGAGAAAGCCACAGTGGTAGGGCCGAGGCAGAGATGGTTAGGGGCGGTCAGGCCAGCAGGGGAGAGCAGTTAGGAGTGACCAGGCTGGCAGAGGAGGGCAGTTAGGGGCGACCAGGCCAGCAGGCCAAAGTGGTTAGAGGTTAATCAGGCAGGCAGGGGAGAAGTTAGGGGCATCAGGCTGGCAGGCAGAGGGATAGGGGTGATCAGGTAGGCAGGCAGAGTGGTCAGGGGTGATCAGGCAGGCAGGCAGGTGAGTGGTTAGGAGGCAGTGGTCCTGGATTGTGAGAAGGATGTCTGACTGCCAGTTTAAACATCTGCCGGTTTAGTCAGACATCCCCCAGGAGTCCCGGATTGGAGAGGGTGTAGGCCGAGCTGAGGGGACCCCCCGCCCCCCCTGCTTCCCATACACGAATTTTGTGCACTAAAAAGCTAACATACATTTATTTATTTATTGACATTCCTAAACGTACTCCAGTGTAGAGAAGCCCAGGATCTATGTGAGGGCAAGGGGAATGCTGAGTCTGAAAGTAAGCCCAGGTAAGCTGAGATCTTAGTCTTAAAAATTATACTTAACTTTGAGTCCATTGAGTCACCAAAAGTGGATTTTAAACCTTCGGAGCCTCAATTGCCATTGAAACGATATGGTGCTGCTATTCATGCACTGATAATGCCTCCCGTAGAGAAATTAACTGCTCTATGAAGACAACAGAGCTGTTTTTATGGCACAAATGTGGACGGAGAGCTGGCTTGTTCCAAAGGTTACGATTATGCAGAGATGAGCAAGAAGAGTGGAGCGGGTGAGAGGTCATTTACAAAGAGTGTTACCACCCGGCGTCCTAAACACGGACTGATGTTACTGCTCAGTAAGCGAAATGAACACGATCAGCCCCTCTTCCCAGGTGCCTTTTTATTTACGTAAGAGAAGAAAGTCGATCTCAGGCTTCATGTAAGCCTGATACTAAAACCTTCTAAAGATAACATAATAGGAACGATAGAGTAATGTCACCTGCAAGATACATAAATCACAGATCAAATATTACCAGAGAATGGTGCAATAGAGCTTTAACAGCATGATAATATGGGGGTTATTTCAGGCATGTAGGGTTGTTTCAATATTTGGGAATCTACTAATATAACAGTAGTGCATTAAAATTTTAAAAGTAAGCATATAGCCAAAACCAGTTTGGCTCAGTGGATAGAGCGTCGGCCTGCGGCCTGGGCCGCAGGGTCCCAGGTTCAGTTCCGGTCAGGGGCATGTGCCTTGGTTGCGGGCACATCCCCAGTAGGAGATGTGCAGGAGGCGGCTGATCGATGTTTCTAACTCTCTGTCTCTCTCCCTTCCTCTCTGTAAAAAATCAATAAGAAAATATATATTTTTTTAAAAAAAAAAAAAAGTAAGCATATAGCCATCTTATTGAATACAGAAACAGCATTTGATTTTTTTTTAATTTTTATTTCTTTGGAGAAACTTAGAGAATTGAAAAGACACATTACTATGATTTTAAGAAACTCATCTCAGCCCTGGCCAGGAGGCTCAGTTAATTGGAGCGTCATCCTGTACACCAAAAGGTTGAGGGTTCGATTCGCAGTCAAGGCACATACATGGGTTGTGAGCTCAATCCCCAGTAGGGATCATGTAGGAGGCAGCCAATAGATGATGTTTCTTCTCTCTACCTCTGCCCCTTCCTCTATCTCTAAAATCAATAAAAACATATTTTTTAAAAATTCATTGCAGTGCTAATTTTAATGCTAAACATTAGGAAAACTCATTAACAATAAGGAACTGGTCAAAGATACTAAGGCATACCATATATAATGGCCTATGTTACTTCAATATTATAATTGATGGTATATATGTATACATGGGAAGATGAATAAATTATAGTGAGAAACTCAGGAACAAAATTGTGTGCATGTGTATTTATATCTCCGAGGTAATTTGATACATTTCATTTTTTAATTTCTACTCATGTAAAATTGCTAACATAGATTATTTTTAGTGGTAAGACTGTATCAACTTTGTTCATTCTTATATTTCTTCCAATGAGCACCTGTCCCAATTCCAATTTTAGAAAATTTAGGAAAATTTTAATCGTTTTTAATAAAGAACTTTTTTAAATTTACTCCACCCCTCTCATTGAAAAAAAAATGAATTTTCTATAGTGGTTGTTTATGAAAGCAATTTTTATAACTGGAAAAAGATATCATAAAAATATTTTTTAAATATATTAATGTCCCAAAATAAGGATCCATCTGATAGGCTGCTACACAGGAAAAGAAGCTGGGAGGAGAGGGAGCAAGCCATCCGCCATAGCGCCCGTGACTTCGGCTGGTGGGTTCCTTTCCTTCTGTCTTATTCCTCTGTATTTCCCACATGTTCACTAGTGCACAGATTTCCTTTTTCTTCGGAACAAAGTGTATTTTTAAAAGCCTAAACTAACGTCATCTTGTGATCGTCAGCCACATAAATATTATTTTTTAAATGGAGCGGCTAAATTTGGTGCTACCCAAAACCACATGTTCCCTTTGTGCGCGTGCGCCAGCGCCTGCGCCTGTGCGTCTCCCGAGGCAGGCTCTGCTGCCCGGTGCCGGGGCGACCGGAAGCTAACCTGCCGTGTGCTTGACCTTGCAGGTGGCCTCGGGGGAATGCAACGAGGACACGGAGGTGTACAACATCACCCTGTGCACCGGCGACGAGCTCACGCTCATGGGGCAGGCGGAGATCCTGTACGCGAAGACCTTCAAGGAGAGGTCGCGGCTCAACACCATCTTCAAGAAGATCGGGAAGCTCAACTCCATCGGCAAGCTGGGCAAGGGCAAGATGCCCTGCCTCATCTGCATGAACCACCGCACCAACGAGAGCATCAGCCTGCCCTTCCAGTGCAAGGGCCGCTTCAGCACGCGCAGCCCCCTGGAGCTGCAGATGCAGGAGGGCGAGCACACCATCCGCCACATCGTGGAGAAGACGCGGCTGCCCGTGAACGTGACCGTGCCCAGCCCGCCGCCCCGGAACCCCTACGACCTGCACTTCATCCGCGAGGGCCACCGCTACAAGTTCGTCAACATCCAGACCAAGACGGTGGTGGTGTGCTGCGTGCTGCGCAGCAACAAGGTCCTCCCCATGCACTTCCCGCTGCACCTGACGGTGCCCAAGTTCAGCCTCCCCGAGCCCCTGGGCCAGGGGGACCTGTGGCCCGAGGCCCTGGTGCACCACTGGCTGGGCGTCTGCCAGGAGCAGTTCGACATCGACGAGTACTCCCGGGCCGTCCGCGACGTGAAGACGGACTGGAGCGAGGACTGCAAGAGCCCCAAGAAGGGCCGGTGCCCCGGCCACAGCCACGTGCCCAGCTCGCTCAGCTACGCGCGCGACGAGCTCACCCAGTCCTTCCACCGCCTCTCCGTCTGCGTCTACGGCAACAATCTCCATGGCAACAGCGAGGTGAACCTCCACGGCTGCAGGAACCTGGGGGGCGAGTGGGCCCCGTTTCCCCACGACATCCTGCCCTATCAGGACCCGGGGGACAGCGGAGGG
This sequence comes from Myotis myotis, assembly GCF_014108235.1. Classification (NCBI taxonomy): domain Eukaryota; kingdom Metazoa; phylum Chordata; class Mammalia; order Chiroptera; family Vespertilionidae; genus Myotis; species Myotis myotis. The sequence goes on along the minus strand of NW_023416401.1, from coordinate 5,265,032 downwards.
AGCGACTACCTGTTCCCCGAATCCAGCGAGGAGTCCACGGGGGTCCCGGCAAAGCCCGAGCTTCCGTACGAGGAGCTGTGGCTGGAGGAAGGCCACGCCGGCCACCCGCCGCTCGCCCGCTCGCTGAGCGCCAGGAGCCGGTGCGAGCAGCCGCGAGGGCCGGCCCGGTCCAAGTGCGCACCCTCTCCTCTGCCCGCGCCGCTGGGAGCAGCCGTGCCGCCTGCGGAGATCGCCCTACCTCCACCTCCAGTGCCTCCCAAGTCCGAAGCCGTAAGTCGCGCCTGGTTGCGGGGGTGCGCGGCCCTCCTGGCCCTTGGCTGGGTCCCCCACTCGCTCACGTTCCTTCCTGAGGAGAGGATAACTCCCCGAGGGAAGGTTCTCAGAATGAGCCCCTTTGCCTACTGAGTGATTTATCACAGCCTGCTGGGCTGTTTTCACTGAAATAAAAAGTGCACCTCCCTTTTACTGTTTACCAGGCAGGGTTTTACTCTGTGCTTGAAGAGCAACTCTTAGAGAGTTTTTAATAGGAGAGGTGTGGGGTGTTGTTGTTTTTTTATAATTTAATAATTTAATTCGTCCAGAAGACATAGCAACTCTAAATCACTTTCCACCTAAGAGCAAACCAAAATATATGCAAAGTAAACGGAATTACAAAAGGAAATTGACCAAGTTAAATTAAGAGAATTGTATGTACTTGGATGCTGAAAATTTTGAAACATCGTTCATTATGCCTGGGCCGGTGTGGCTCAGCGGTTGAGCATCGACCTATGAACCAGGAGGTCACAGTTTGATTCCCGGTCAGGACACAGGCCCGGGTTGCGGGCTCGATCCCCAGTGTGGGGCGTGCAGGAGGCAGCCGATCAATGCTTCTCTTTCATCATTGATGTTTCTCTCTCTCTCCCTCTCCCTTCTCAGAAATCAATAAGAATATATTTTTTAAAAATAGGAGAGATTTAAACATGACTTTTGCTGCTGTGCAGAGAACAGATCGCAGGGAGGCGATGACAGTCCCAGAGGGATGAGAGGGTGGTGCCCTGAGCCCCGGCTGGTCGCAGAGGGTGGCGGGGAGGAATGAGCTGCTTGAGAACAGGGGGAAGAGGTGGACAGTACTTACTGATAAATTGGGTGTGGGCAGTGAAGGGAAGAGAGAAATCCAGGCAAATGCCTCGATTTTTATTTAGACTGAGCAACGGAATGGGGGTTAGTGCCTTTCAGTGACAGGGAAGCCTGAAGGAGGAGGAAGTAGATTTATCTGTGAGGGAGGAGGGATCAAGAGATATCAGCATAATCTGCATCTCTTTCCTACATCCCGGGAGTGCCCTGGAGATCAAAGTGTAGAGGGTGTGCTGATGTACACACACACACACACACACACACACACACCCACACACACACACATACACACACACACACACACCCCACACACACATATACACACACACACCACACACACACACACACACACACACACACCCACACACACACCCACACACACCACAACAGAACCAGGGGCCAGGGTGATTCTCTTAAACCCTTAACACAACTGTCAGTGCTGGAGGGGCTTCCATCAGATTCGAATATGAGAGGCCAGTTGGGAGAGGAGCAAGGGCCCTCTGTATCGCCACGGTCTTCGGTGGCCAGGCACTCTGAACCTGTGCTACTCATTGTTGATTGCTGGGTTTCATTAGGCCTGAAGGGAGCAAGCACTAGAGTCACTGGGTGTGATTCTGTTCATTCACTGGACAGTACCTATTGCAGTGGCTTTTCCTGTCTCCAGCAGGATCCTTAAAGGAAAGAACTCATATCCATCACAGTCAATAGACAAAATAAAAACCCATCTGACTGAAGCCCCAGAGTGCTCTCCCCCCCACCAGGTGGTCAGCACGCCTTTCCAGAACCCTGGCGCTGTGCAGAACCCCGTGTCAAAACCATGAAGTTACCTAGGCAGTGAGATGCTAGAAATATGACCGTCGGTAAGACCTGGGCTGTGAATTCTAGCACCTTTCCGTTCGTAGGGCAGGTAACAGATGAAAAGAGGTGACTATCATACAAGTTATAATGTGATGGTCGGTGGAAAATAACTATGTCCATAGATGATGTGTGTGGGGATTCAGGGGAGAAAGAAAGCTCTGATTGGGTGATGAATGAAAGAAGGCTTTGTGACATTGTCAATGAACTGACAGAATGTATATGAACTGGAAAAGCAGAGAGACGAGAAGGAAGGACATCTCGGAATAGCATGAGCGAAGGTGTGGAAGCTCGGACGGGTGCGGATAAACAGGAAGTCGTGATGGGCTGGTTGAAAAGGGGGGCTGAGGAGGGTGCATGAGGCAGTGGTGGCCCAGGGGCTGGAGCCAGGTATGGGCACCAGGACACCAGACAGCGCCTGTGCCAGCTGCCATGCTCGGCTGCCCATGCAGAGTCCTCGCTGCTGCAGTTTCCTGAGCGAGGCCCACTTCTGGCTCTTGGCCCCAGGACCTAAGAACTCCCAGGAACCGCAGGCCTAGGCTTTCTCCTGCTCCTTGACCTTCAGGCACAAGCTCAGCGACCCCTATACCCAGTGGAGGTCCCGGGATGTTTGGGGGAAGTCTTGGCAGGGTTAGAGTCCTTGGTCCTTTTATTCATGTGAGAGGATGCGCCCCAAAAGACAGGTAGGAAGTCAAAGGACACTCCCCCTGGCAAGTGCTCCAGGCGACTTTCGTCTCACCTCAGCCACATAGTTAATGTTTCCTGAAGGCTGGAGCCCTGACGGGAGCTGTTCCTGTCGCACTTTGGCCCTGCCTGGCGCATAGTGGGAACTCCTGTTTGTTGAGTCATTGATTGACTCCTGCATGGTGGCCACACCCAGTCAGTTATGTAACCGAGTCTAAAGGGAGGGAACTGTTTTGCCTGTGGCACATAAGATGAGTTAGAGCATAAATATGGAGGCTCTCTCTTGTCCCTGGTACCAAGAGAAAAATGTTAAATGTGAAACTAAAAGCAGATCTTACAGGAACAAGAAAAGGGTGGCCTCCGGCCTACGCTGTGACTTCTCGTGATGCAGGAGAACTTCTCAGAGCATGTCCAGTGTTTATGGAACGCTGTGACCACAACGATTTTTTGTAAACACCTGAAATCATTTGATTTGCTTTAAAAAAATTACACTTTTGAAATGAAGTGGTGCTTGTTACAGGCTGTGTGACCGTGAAACGGGTTCCCCCTCTTTAGCGCGTGTGTGGGATCCAGGGGACGCGGTGCCAGTCAGATGTGGCTTCAGGTTGGGGTTGTCGGGAGGGAACTAGAATGGGGCAGAAATCCCAGTGCTCCCGTAGAACTAACTACAAGTCCTCTGCATCGCGCCAGGGGAGCACGTTCTGGGGGAGAGACCAGCCGCGTGTCCCCCAGCTCTTCCGCCTGATAACCAGGGAAGGTGCTCAGCTTTCCAGGGACACAGTGTCTGGGACGGTGCTCACTGCGCCCCAGTGTTTAGGAACAGAAGGTGCTGGGGCCAGGGACCAGCAGAGAAAGCGTCTTTCACGGGAAGGGCAGCAGGGCTGGTGGCGGGTGGTGAGCTCTGTGTTGCCGTGGCCCGGGACCCAGGCCGTCAGAGGTGCCTGGCCCTTTGCAGTGTGTCCGTCCGTTCATTCTGCCCTGATTCTGTCCTGCACTCCCTGCTTCGGGGGCGCAGTTGTGCTGTCTGCCCAGCAGTGTTGGTGGGCTTTGTTCCTGTCTGTACACGTGAGGAGAACTCTGTCCCCCCAGCCATCATGCTGCATCTCTGTCACCCGGCTAGGCGGGTCAGCGCTTTCCCACCCACCCTCTAGGGCAGCGGTTCTCAACCTGTGGGTCGCGACCCCTTTGGCGGTCGAACGGCCCTTTCACAGGGGTCGCCTAAGACCATCCTGCATATCAGATATTTACATGACGATTCATAGCAGTAGCAACATGACAGTGATGAAGTAGCAACAAAAATAATTTTATGGTTGGGTCACAACATGAGGAGCTGTATTTAAAGGGCCAGAAGGTTGAGAACCACTGCTCTAGAGAGAGAACTAGGTGTGGGACCAACAAGATCCCAGAAACGTGACCCCCCCCTCTTCTCTTCTGTGCTTGATACGGCTATTTATAAAGTATGCTCTGGTCCTTTCGTGTTTTCGCAAATATTGTTTAATACAGTTTTTAAAAAAAAAAACAAAATTACCACTGACCTCTCCACAAGGTGAGAGACAGTTCCCTTCCTAACAGGAGTGTCCCAGGGAAAAGCAAACCGTTCCTGGCTCCAGGCCTGGAGGGGAGCAGCCATGGTGCCCTGAGGACTGTGGCAGGCGAGCCCGGGCCGAGGGGCATGCCCGGCTCACGAGATGGTGGCAAATTGTGCCAAGTGCCCTCAAATCAGAATGACTTGACCGTCTCTATTAAGTGAATTATCATCATTGTCTCTGACGCTTCTTCTAAACACATCCTCTCTTTCCTCGCACTGTGGGCCTCTCTCCATATCTGTTCCTGGGCACTGGCTCATACGTCTAAGATGTTCCTCCAGGTGACTGTGTGAGTGGCGGTCTGCAAGGCCTCCTCCTTATGTTTTCCTCTCAGAAGTGCCATTTTGGAGAGCAGTGATGGGAAGGCTGTACGTGGCAGGAAACCCTATAAGTAGCACGTTTGACTTCAGACGGCTGTGGTCTGTGCAGTGAGTGACGCGTGATCAGCACCACAGGACCACAGCCTTCCCCAAGCTCGTGCACAGGGGCCGGCCTGGGGGCCTGGGAACCCAGAGGCAAATACCCTTCTTCGTCTCCAGCCCCAGAACCAAGTGTGTTCACTCTGGGTTAGTTGTTGACATGGCAGCGCGTCCTGAGATGCGTGAAAGGAAAGTCATAGAAGGAGCTCGAGGTCGTCACACGGGTTCACACCGAGGTGCACTGCGACGGTGACGAAGGATCCGTCACCCTCCGTGAGGGACAGGGGCGCCCCGCAGCCTGTGGGACGCGTGGAGGGGCTGAGTCCAGAGTGGGTGGGAGCGTATGTTCGTGTTACAAGGCTGGACGTGCATCGGAAATCAGGCTCCTGTCACGCAGCCTCCTGGGTGGTTGGGGCTTGAGAAGAACATGAACTACAGGGTACATTTCATGCCATGGCGACCGGACCGAGATCAGTGAGTGCGGACGTGAGCGGGTGTGTCTGAGCCTGCCTCCGACAGGCTGACCGATGGAAAGAGAGTAAGAGGGAGTGCCCGGCGTCCTGGGGTGCCCACGTCCCCCTCTGGCGCTGGACGGGGAGCAGGGAGAGCGGCCATACCGGAGGGTCAGGGTCGGGAGCCACGGAGCTCCCTCCACCTCTTAGCTGCGTAGCAGCTGCGAACCTTGGGCAAAATATTTAACCTCCTGAGCCATTTGCCGTGGGCGTATAACCTCTTCACTGCATGACTGTATCGGGCGAAGTCCTTGGCCCTTTTCCCTGGCGTTCGCTGAATAGTAGGCGTCGCTTAAGACAGGATGGACTTTGACTTAGGGTCATGATTTGGGGGGAGTTGTTGCCTCTGTCCTTTCCTCTCTAGGGGTTCCAGCCTCTCCAGAGAGTCAGGGAGGCTGGGGGGGATGGGGGTGGGAACAGGCACGCCTGCCTGCCCCCCCAGGCCCGGGCACCCAGGCCGGGGCCAGTGTCCCCACGTTCCAGAAGTACGTGGGATGGTCTCATTTCCCTGGGTCTCTGGGAGATTGCAAAAACCTGAGTTTAAAAATAACAAAACATTCTTTGCATCTGACTGTAAAAACGTCTACCTGATAAGCTGGGTGTTATGTGATGGTTCCCTGGCTGTAGAGGCAGATGCGGAGCCGTGATGGACCCGCAAGGGAGCCACAGACACGCTGGGCATCATGTGGGCCCCGCAGCACGGGGCTCGTCCCTGGGGGAGGGGACTAGGGACAGAGTGGCTGTGGAGGAGCCACCTGTGGCGCTAAGGCTGCAGCCGCAGGTCCGACACTGGCAGGTCCAGGCAGACCCAGAGGGATTAAGGCTGAGGAGTGGCCTTGACTCGCTCTTCCGCGAGATGGCACAGCCCTGCAGGATCAGGTGACTGCCTGCGGCTTAAAAAGAAATGCTATAATATGAGCATAACCGCTGGACACAGACAATAGGGGGTGAGGGCCTGTGCTGCGGGTAGAAGTGGCCAGGGAGAGGCCCATGGGGGGGAAAGGAGACTCATTTAATACTTTAAACACTAAAGAATTTAAATTTTTTTTAAAAATCTGACATTTCTGTCAAGAGGGTACAAATTATGTGAAAATCTTGATTAAAATAATCATTAGTGATTTTGCTGAAAAGAAAGCAAAGCAAAAAATATGGAATAAATATATAATAATGTAAAAAAAATAAATGCTATAAAAATATGTGGGGGGTTTTTTTTACGTTGATTTCAGAGAGGAAGGAAGAGAGAGAGAGATAGAAACATCACTGGGGATCGAGCCCGCAACCCAGGCATGTGCCCTTGACCGGAATCGAACCATGACCTCCTGGTTCATGGGTTGATGTTCAACTACTGAGCCACACCGGCCGGGCTAAAAGTAGGTTTCCTTATGAACTGGGGAAAGTGGCTATGAGAATTGATTCTACTCTGAATTTTTATTTATTTTGTCCTTGGACTTTTCCCCTCTGTCAAATATTAATATTAGATAAAGGCATTAAAGGACAGATATTTCTTAAATAAGCCTGACATATTAATATTCAAGTTTTGGTACTAAAAATATTAATCTGGAAGTGGTTATTTACTTTTCAAAATAATTGCTCTACCAAAGGACTCCCTCAGGAGTTCACTAATTAATGAGTCTCCCAAGGCATCTGACATGTAATTAATTTTAATCACAGGCTTTGAGGTGTACTCTGTAAGCAAGCCTTGTACCTAGGCCCCCACTTGGTCATTGAAATGAGCACTAAATTATTGTTGTGTTTTAATAATTTTGAAACTAATTGCCTTCGGTTTCATGGAGGTAATTTGATTTTAAATGAAACCTCAGCCGGGATTTTTTTTTTCCTCCCGTGTCCATGAAAAGTCTCAATGATGACACTGCTGATAAAGTTATTAGAATGTTCTATGGGATAGCTCTTGTTTCAGACCTGGACTCTCAGATAGCATTTGCATAAAATCACATTAATAGGAGGGTCATACACCATTTAAACATATACATGTATCATGTGCTATTATACTCCTTGCTCAGAAAAAGTCCTTTTTACCCCCTGCCCAAGGGCACATTCTTTCCCTGCGCCCATGGAAGCACCCTCGGGCTTAAACAAGCCCCCCTTTCAGACCCACTTGCCCTTCTGCTCCCGGAGCCTCCTGCACCCCCGCCTCCCTCCCCCGGGGCTTGGACAGGAGGCTGGCTGAGACCCGACCTGCGTGGGTCCCTGTCAGTGCAGAACGCTGGACAGGAAACCTCCGCATCTGAGAGTCAGGATCGACGGTAAACCCCTCCTGCCCGCGTGTCATCCATCGCAGAGAGGCTCGTCTATTGCCATTTTGTCCTGATCAAACTTGAATTTCTGTTGGGCTGCAAATGCCCCTGGTGGATCCATGGCAGGGTTATGAACTCTTCGTATAAAAGCCTCTTTATAAATAAGATTTCTGATGGCTGTAACGATTTTGTTATCTGGGAGAAGGAGTGTGGGAAGAAAGGGAAGACGCGGGGCAGAGGGCAGGCAGCGAAGGCAAAGTTACAAAGTTCGAGGAAGCGTGGTCACAAGACCACGCTTGCGGTCGCCGGCAGGGGCCCGAGGTTGGCTTTTCGGAGCAGAAAACCCACAGGAAAGGGGAGTCCGTCCGTCGTCTGTATGTTTCCTGACTCGTCTTCACACAGAAACAAAATGACCCTTCGCTGCCTAAGCATCTGGAATCCCAGGAGTGGCTGCCCTCGCGTCTGAGATTTTCACTTCCCGCGTGTGGGCTCCTCAGCAGGTCTCCAGATTCGTGGCCTTTGATTTAACAGTGGAGTAACCACTGCTAGGAAATGTTCTTTTTTTAAAAAAAATAATATATTTTTTTAATGATTCAGAGAAGAAAGGAGAGGGAGAGAGAGATAGAAACATCAATGATGAGAGGGAATCATTGATCGGCTGCCTCCTGCACACCCGCTACTGGGAATTGAGCCCGCAACCCAGGCATGTGACCTTGACCGGAATCGAACCCGGGATCCTTCAGTCTGCAGGCCGATGCTCTATTCACTGAGCCAAACTGTCTAGGGCAGAAATTTTTATTTTATTTTTTCAGAAAAAAAAAAGACAGTTAAGCAAAAAACATGTCATTGTAAGTGTACCATTTACTCGTCTTAACCTTTGTCCTTGGTCCAGTTAGTGAAGGGGCGTGTGCGTGTCACTTCTTCCATCGGAGAAAAACAGGGAATTCCAAGAAACAAGGACTTTTCAGGAAACATCATCACACCACAAACCCCGTCCCCCTGTGCTGCCTCTGAGCACTGGGGGTGTGTTTATCCTCCTGTAATTCCTAGGAAGTGTCAGAGGAAGTTCATGTCACAGGAGAAAGACATCCGGTCACAGGTAACATGTATGAAACACTCTACACGTCTGCGTGTAACCCTGTCTCCGGTCACGCAGCAGTGAGCGTCGTCCTTTTAACAGGCCCCCGGGCATCATGCTTAACACGCAGCTGTGGCGAGACAGCCTTGTTTACCATTGTCCACCAGTTACTGGTCCTTTGCCCTCTGCTCTTTGCCCTCTGCCCTCTCCCAGCTAAAGAGTTAGAGACGTGGGCAGTGGAGAGGGGACGGGCGGCTCACTGCCCGGGCCAGGTGGTAGGTAGGTGGTCCCGGGGAGCTTTCTGGACAGTATTCTGGAAAAGGAACTAGTCCAGGGGTGGGCAACCTTTTTGTGAGTGCGTGCCCAAACCAGCAATATCTCTGACTCAAAATGCTGCGTGCCAACCCTAATTTTTTGAGAACATGTTACGCCTACTTGATATCTCTTAAGGTGTACGTATGTGAAGAACCTTGAAGAAATAATAAAATGCATTCGAGCAACAAAAACACAGTCGATGATGATGAAAAATACATTTGTTTTTTAATGTATACATGTACACTGATAGTCCGACAGAAAACTTTATTATGACTCCGTTTGATATTATCAGTGGGACTTTTGCTGCTGCATCACTGATGACAGATTTTACATCAGGTTTATATTTCGTGACCTTCAGAGATATGCACGAGCTACTTTCATCCGTCAGGCTACTCCTATGACAAGACTTAACAAAATTCATCACTGAGAACAAAGATTCACAATTGTAAATGGAAGATTATAAGAGAGGGTTTCGCGTGCCAGCAAAAGTTACTGGCGGGCCCTGTTTGGCACGCGTGCCAGGGGTTGCCCACCCCTGAACTAGTCCCATTCGGTGACGCGTTTGGTGGGACCGCAGATCGGAGTTGGGGAGCTGGGTTCTGACTTCGCTGACTGCCTTCACTGGGAAGCATAAAGCTTCCCAAAGCCATTTGCTCTGTCGGGGGTGCTCCGTCCTGGCTTCCGCTGCCGGGGCAGACGCTGCCCTTGGGGACTTGTCCGGCTCTCCGTGGCCATGATGGCGAGGGCAGAGAGCAACAGCAATGCCCGTGTCCTCTCTTCCCTCTTCAGGGAGAGGAGAGCACAGGTCCCAGGAGTCCGTGCGCCCTCGGCCTCCTGCTCACCTGTCCACACCCGGCACATTCTCCAAGTTTCTTCCAACTTTAAAAAATGAAAATAGAGCCCGGCCGGTGTGCTCAGTGGCTGAGCATCAACCTCTGAGCCAGGAGGTCATGGTTCGATTCCCGGTCAGGGCACACGCCCGGGTTGCAGGCTCGATCCCCTGTAGGGGGCGCGCAGGAGGCAGCCGATCCATGATCCTCTCTCATCATTGCTGTTTCTATCCCTCCCTCTGCCTTCCTCTCTGAAATCAATTAAGATGTATTTTTAAATAAATAAACGAAATTTTAGAAAACATGCCTCCTTCAATCCTGGACCCTTTCTCATAACGGGCTCCCCCTTACTTCTGGCCAGTATTCCTGAGAAGATGGTCTGGTCCCACCGGCCACCCTCACCTCCTGTTCTAGCTTTGACTCCCTGGGACCGGCTTCTGCCCCCTCACTGGACTGAAGCTTCACCTTCTAAGATCCCCAGTAACCTGCTAACTATTACGTAACGTCCAGATGCTTCCAGACTTCCCCACAGCCTCCCACCTGTCCTCTGTCTTCCTCCTGCTGTCCACCTCGCCCCGGACACCATCCAGCACAGCTCTGCTCTGAGAGGGGAAGATGGGCCCCAGGCTGCCTCCCTCCCTGTATCCCCCTCCCCCTCCGTGGCCAGCTCTGCTTCACTGCTCGGTGGCGATCTCAGTGCCTCCGGAGTCCAGATCCTCTTGGCAGAGCGTCGCGCTCCAGCTCAGCAACTTCAACACGGAGCTCCCTGGTTTCTGCCAGCCCTGCCCTGCCCTGCACCTTCCCGTCTGCTGAGTGGCTCCAGCTTTGTCGCCTCACCTCGGCCTCCAGGCCAGAGCACCGGGCGGGCTCTCATGCCCCCACACCTTCGTCCCTGCGAATTCCTTCTTCCTCGAGACTTTCTCAGTGGCATTTCCTAGGCCACCCGGGTGGGGAAGGAGGTGGCAGGACCGGCTCCGAGGGACCTCGAGAGCCTGGGGTTGGGAGAGAGGGCATCTCCGAGGTCAGATTCAGCGACCAGCGGCTTCGCTGGGTTCTAAACCTCAGTCAGCTGGTTCCATTCAGATGCACCTTGTAACTGGCCCCTCCGCGGAGGATCACTGGCGTCTAGGCAAGCGGTCTCCAATGAAAGGCCGTCCTCAGTGACTAGTCCCAGAACGTGGGAAAGTCTAAATCAGACCCAGCACCAGCCGTGTCCCCCGCGTGCTGCTCCCTCTCTCAGGATACTGAGGCATCGCTGAGTGTGCATGTTAAAAATGGAGACGTTAGTCAGGTTCCACGACCACGAACCCTATCAGCACAAGCGCAGCCACGCGCCTCTGCGATGCAGGCCCACCTCCACCCCCGATTCTGCAGGCGGTCCCCAGGCTGAGAGCAGCGCAGTCCCTCCGTGCAGTCCCCGACACGGCGGGAGCAGTGACACAATGTGCTGGTTACTCGTCTTGTAACCAGTGTGTGTTCCCACAAGCCAGGCCGGGGGGGGGGGGGGGGGGGGGGGGGGGGGACCCGGCCAGAGCTCGCCAACGTCCTAGTTGGTTCTTAGCTTCTCTCTTTCTCTCTCTCTCTCTCTCTAATTTTTTTTTTTTTTTTAATTTCAGAGAGGAAGGGAGAGGGAGAGATAGAAACAGCAACCATGAGAGAATCATCGATCGGCTGCCTCTTCCACGCCCCACACTGGGGATCGAGCCCGAAACCCGGCCACGTGCCCTGACCAAGAATCACACTGTGACCTCCTGGTTCGGAGGTCAAAGCTCAGCCACTGGGCCACGCTGGGCGGTTCTCGGCGTCTTCAGAAGACCCCAGAGTGGTGCCAGGTTCCGCGAGCCAGCCGAGCGCCCCGTCCTTTACCCAGACCTCCTCCTGCACCCTCCGCTCCACCTTCCCAAGAGCGAAGGGGAGAGCCCGCGGGCAGATGCAGGTCTGCTGCTCTGAGGATTTCGCTTTTGCCTAAAGAGCTTCTCCAGATGCAAAGCTGGAACTGGAGGGTCCCCATAAGCGGGGAGGGGGGCCTCCAGGTGCCAGCAGTGACACCCCTCCCACCCCCTACAGCCCAGGAAGAAATCCAATGGGTCGGGTTTTTTAAATCGCTTCCATTTCACTTAGAATTGAGGTTCACCAGGTCCCAAGGGACACGTGACTTTTCTTCCCACCCGGTTTTCTCTGGCCGGTGAGTCAGGCCTGGGCCAGTTAGAGCCCGGTGCGCGTGCGGGTGGTGGGAGATGCCGTCTAGTGTGAACCTGTTTCACTGGGTCTTAAGCAAACTGAGAGGCAAAGCCAAGGGGAGCTGGCCGTTTCGTTGCCTTTGTTACCCCAGAGCTGATGGGGCAGGAGGGCATTGACAGCAAAGGGGAAGGAGCCGGTGGGGACGCGGCCTGAACGCAGGCATGGGTGTGTTTGCCAAGGTCAGAATAGGCTCTATTTTCACCTGTGTCGTCAGGGTAGACCAGCAGAGTCAGGTATAAACTGCCCCCTGCTGGCAGACACAGAGAAGTGCACAAAAATGCCCACCTCTTTAAAAAGTCATATTCTGGCCTGGCCGGTGTGGCTCAGTGGTTGAGCATTGACCTATGAACCAGGAGATCACGGTTGGATTCCCAGTCAGGGCACATGCCCGGGTTTCGGGCTTGGTCCCCAGTGTGGGGTGTGCAGGAGGCAGCCCACCCATGATTCTCATCATTGATGTTTCTCTCTCTCCCTCTCCCTTCCTCTCTGAAATCACTAAAAATATGTGTTTTTTACAAACGTGCTCTCTTGGGGACTTGGAGAGCTGCCTTCATTATTCCTATGACAGCCTCACTCCTGCAGGTGTGGGCCTGGGCAGTCTCTCCGGAGAGCTTATGAGGAATGCAGACTCTCAGGCCCCACCCTGGGTCCCGGAATCAGTCTACACGTCAGCAGGATCCCCGGGGGATTCATGATCCACGTGCACATTTACACGTGAGAGCCCTGAGCATGACTTCAGAAGGAACTCTGACCCAGGGGACGGTGCGCTGTGCCCTCGGGTTCGGGTCAAATTCAGTTCACTTTGAGCAGTGAGTGGACACCACCGAAGGGCAAGGAGAGTTTGACCCCCGACCGCTTTATGCCCTTATTTTCTTACTCCTCTCGCTGCACATGTCCTCGGACGTCACTCGCCCTTTCACCTGCTGTGTCTCGATGGCCTGCGGTATTGCAGCAGCAGCGTCTGTCCCCGGGGGGATGGGGAGGCAGGGGTTCTGCCTCCGGCATCCTCTGTGTCCCTCTCCCGTCCTGAGGCCCTGCTGGTGCCATCTGCGTTGGCCAGGAGCGGTGGGCCGCGGGGGGAGCTGCCGGGCACTGCCCATCCGTCTAACCACGGTGTTCTTTCCCGTGCCAGGTCAGGGAAGAGTGCCGGCTCCTGAACGCCCCGCCGGTTCCGCCCCGAAGCGCCAAGCCTCTGTCCACCAGCCCCTCCGTCCCGCCTCGCGCAGCCAGGCCCCGGCCGCAGACTCGCTCTCCCAGCCCCACCCTGTCCTACTACTCGTCAGGGCTGCACGACATGTAAGTTCACACCAGGGCCACTCTGGCAGGCTCTGCCCCGGCCGGGTCGGGGGTCCCGAGAGTCGTGTGGAGGGAGCCCCCCCCCCCAGGCAGGTGGCGGAGAGGAGACGTACTTGTTGGTCCTGAGCTAGGATGAGAGCCAGTGTCCCAGGAGGAAGGAGCCCGAGCCTGAGGAACTCAGAGATAAAGGCCGACTGGGTTCTCTTAGAAGCAGTCCAGCCCGGCCAGCATGGCTCAGTGGTTGAGCATTGACCTATGAACCAGGAGGTCACAGTTCCATTCCCAGTCAGGGCACATGCCCGGGTTGCAGGCTCAATCCCAGTGTGGGGCGTGCAGGAGGCAGCTGATCAATGATTCTCTCTCATTGATCAGCAGCAGCAATCCGTGGGCTGCCCTCAGCCCTCAGCCCTCAGCTCTCACAAACCAGCACGAGTCCCTTCCACTTGGCGCCATGAGCAACCAGGCTGCACCTTTGGGACTCAGCCGTGGCAGGGTCCCTGGCTCGCTCTCCTCGGGGTCCCCCAGGCAGGATGAGCCCTTCTGGGCCATCGCTGCCAGGTGTCCTTCCGTCCCATCTGCACCCCCCCTGCTCTGAGCGCCTTCTCTCGCAAGACAGCTCTTGTCACCGTGGGCAAATGCCAACCCTATCCTTAGGAACCTTTCACGTCAAGTTTGCCATCTATCTCCACGTAACTTCCAGGCACTTATGTCTAGAAAATAGAGGGGCCCCCGCTTCTCTTTGGGAGCCCGTGAAGGTGTGGAGTCGGCCGGGGTGTGAGTCTTCTCAGGTCCCCTGGCGCCACCGCCGGTGCCCCCCGAGCACATGCTGGCTCAGCCCCCTTGCGCTATGGCCCAGAGCCGAGCACACTTGCACGATTCCCCCCGCCCCGCCCCCGGTCCTCACGGGTTTAGGTAGCTCGTCTTTGTAGGTATTGTTTGTTCTGCAGGCGTTAGGCTCTTCATGCTAATGTGACTCGATAGCGCAGGAGCCAGGCCAGCACCAGCACTGCGTCCGGAGCGTTTCCTCCGCCTCAAGCTCTTGGGTGGACAGAGAGTCGTGGGTGGTGGTGGTGGCGATGTGGTCGTGTCCCAGGCGCAGGATGGCAAGCACCAGGCACCATCTGCCTCCCCGGCCTGGCTGCTGCGGGCGCCACCAATCAATCCAGCCCCTGCTGGTGATAAGCCCAAGCATGGCTGAACGATGTTTCTCATCAGAAAGATCTAGGCCCCCACCAATAATGTGTTTCTTGTTAGTTAAATATGTGTGTATACATATACGTGCCATCTCCCCTGTAGCATTTTAAGTCATGTTCATATCCATAATTACCAATATATGTTAGTAACTTCAAGATTCTCTTTTTAGTTTTTTAAAGTATATTTTTATTGATTTCAGAGAGGAAGGGAGAGAGAAACATCAATGATGAGAATCATTGGTGGGCTGCCTCCTGCTCGCCCCCTACTGGAAAGATCCTTTTTAAAAAAAAAAAAAAAACTCCCTGAGGTTCACAGGTACTTATGGAATTCACTAGAGGCCCGGTGCACGACATTCGTGCACTGGGGGGCCTGGGGGTCCCTCAGCCCAACCTGCACCCTCTCCAATCTGGGAGCCCTCAGGGGAGCCCTCTCCAATCCGGGAGTTTCTGTCTGTCTTTGCAATCATATGAGCGAATTGTCTGAGACCCCAACTCAGTTTGGTTTGTTGCTCACAGAATAATAGAGGCTTTTTTTTTTTCTTTGCTCCATTGGTGGAGATTTCCTGGAAGTTTTAGGATATCTTCCCTTTAATTTTTCCTGGACACTCTGATTCTACTTATGTCTCTCACCTTTGCTTTCCCTCCATCCCCCACCGCAACAGTAACGTGCTCCAGGCTCACTTTGCTCTAGGCCAGTGGTCGGCAAACTCATCAGTCAACAGAGCCAAATAGCAACAGTACAACGATTGAAATTTCTTTTGAGAGCCAAATTTTTTAAACTTAAACTATATAGGTAGGTACATTGTTATTAACTTAATTAGGGTACTCCTAAGCTGGCCTTTGCTAAAAACGTCCTCAATCTGATTGAGGTACGTTTGCTGGGGTCGACCCCTTTCAACTCTCCCACCCACACTTGTATACTTGTTTCGTCTATCTCCTTTCGTTCATCCTCTCTATATGTCCAAACCATCTCAACACACCTTTCTCAATCCTTGACACTACATCTTCTTTCACTCTACAACATTCCCTAAAATTAACTTAATAAACTTTACTTAAAGTTTTAAGTCAACTTCGCACTGTACGTGCGTGCCCGCACATGGTATTTTGTGGAAGAGCCACACTCAAGGGGCCAAAGAGCCACATGTGGCTTGCGAGCCGCGGTTTGCCGACCATGGCTCTAGTGTCTACTCTAGGAGATCCCACAACACGCCTGCCACCAGAACTACGATTCCCAGCATTCCTGGTGCTCCCCGCACTCTGGGCTTTCGCTTCTGGTCCTGGGGCTGCCACCAGAACTACTATTCCCAGAATTCCTGGTGCTCCCTGCGCTCTTGGTTTTCCCTTCCTGCTCTGTCTCCGTCCCATGGCCTTCCACTCTGCCAAGTCCTCCAAGCTACCACCTCTCCCTCTTTGCTCTCTGTCTGGCGGCTTGGGGAGCCAAGTTCCCCAAGCCGCTCCACTCTCTGCCGGCTCTCCTGCTCTACTCTCTGCCCGGCACCTGTGTATGCAAATTAACCCACCATCTTTTGGGTTAATTTGCATACTCACTCCTGGTTGGCTGGTGAGTGTAGCGGAGGGACAGTCAATTTGCATGTTTCCCTTTCATTATATAGGATGATAAGAAATGGTAGCTACGTTTCTAACTGCATTTTCCTACTCGGCAGCAGCATCTTGGGGAGAAGGAAAGGCTTGTCGTTGACCCTGCTTTTTGGCCGCTAACCTCCCTTTCTGTGTTGGCTTTCAGCAGCGTGACTAAGAGCGACGCCAGCCCTGCCGACAGCGCCCCCGCCTCCTGCTACCCATGCCACCGTGGGAAGCCTGACTCGGTGGACCTGCAGTCCCCGCCGACCAGCCCCTCGGACCCGCTGTCTGCTCGGCTCTCCTGGCCCGGCCATCACTCGGGAGCATCCTCCGAGGGCCATGCCCGCAGCGACTTCCTGCTGGACCCCAGCCGCAGCTACAGCTACCCCAGGCAGAAGACGCCGGGCACGCCCAAGAGACACTGCCCGGCGCCCTTGGACCTGGAGGGCCGCGAGCCCCTGGCCGGCCCCCCCAGCGCGGCCCCTGCAGGATTCGGCGGCAGCAGCTCCGGCTGCCCCAAGTCGGCCAGCTACTCCCTGGGGAGCACAGACGAGAAGCCGCTGGCGGCTGGCACCACCAAGCAGAGCCTGTCGTGCCCCGCTCTGCCCCCCCGGGCCCCCAGGCCGGTGGAAGAGAAAGCCTCCTCCGGAACCCCGCCTTTGCCTCTGAAAATCGACGGTGCTGAGGGGGACCCCACGGCGGGGTCCACGGACCTGGCCGAGGACCAGTACTTCGTGCCGAAGGGCGCGCAGGACATCTTCTCGGTCCCGTACCCCTTCTCCTCGCCGCTCCACCTGCAGCTGGCCCCCCGCTCCTGCGGGGACGGCTCGCCCTGGCAGCCGCCCGCCGACCTGTCGGGACTCTCCATCGAGGAGGTGTCCAAGTCCTTGCGGTTCATCGGGTTGTCGGAAGACGTCATCTCCTTCTTCGTGACCGAAAAGATTGACGGGAATTTGCTCGTGCAGCTGACAGAAGAAATCCTCTCGGAGGATTTCAGACTAAGCAAACTGCAGGTGAAGAAGATCTTGCAGTTCATCAGCGGCTGGAGGCCCAAGATATAGCCCCGCCCCCCGCCGGCATCGCACGGACCGGGAACGCGTGCTCGAGGCGGGGCTGGGACGCGAGCTCATGTTTTCTTTTGCACTAAAAACCTTCTCTGTAAATAGGGGTAAGAGAAGCCCTCACTAGACAGATCACGTTTTTGAACGGTGAACAGGCTATTTTGTACATCAATAAAAACGCTGTACAGAACACTCAGAGGTGCCTTGTACGTCACTCAACACTCAGCAGCTGCTAAACGACAACAGGCGTGTCCCGAGTCGGGGTTCTCACCGCCAAGCAGGGCGATGCGAGGCGGGATGGTATTTATTACAGAATAGCCAAAGCAGAAGAGACCCGAGGATCTCTGAGAAACAAAACAAACCTACAGTTTTGGACAACAGTCCCTTCCTGGGGGGGAGATCTGTGGTAGCGAGCGCTATCCTGTGCCCTGTTGGGGTACTCAGTGCGAACTGTCTTACTCTTGTGCCTGGAATGTTAGTGATATGAAATGACACTGGAATGTGAGGTGCTCGGTGGGGGTCTGTGCATCGAAAGGCATTTCCCAAAAGTCGTGTGTGGATGGAAGACACAGGACGTCCTTAGAAATCGTACACACCGTGACCACGGTCATTCATCCGTAACTGCTGCTAATTTTATTGAGCAGAAGAAGAAAAAAAACAACAACACAGAATAGATCCAATATGTGTGTAAATGTCTACGCAATACATATGTGTATGTTTTAAACCTCATTGTGAGTCTGATGTTTTTGCAGCGGTTCTCAACCTGTGGGTCGCGACCCCTGAAAATACATCCTGCATATCAGATATTTACATGACGATTCCTAACAGTAGCAAAATTGCAGTGATGAAGTAGCCACGAAGATAATTTTATGGTTGGGGGTCACCACAACATGAGGAACTGTATTTAAAGGGTCGCAGCATTAGGAAGGTTGAGAACCACTGGATGTCTGTTCGCTTCCATGTGCCCACTGAGGTTCGGGGCCGCTGGCTGGGTTGACTCTCATAGGAGGCGCGGACAGACGCCCCAGATGTGCTGGGAGCCCGCCCCTCGAAGCCGGCGCTCAGCGGGGCTTCCCACGGAAGGCGTGGGAGAGAGAGCGGGACAGAGCCTGTGCTGGGAGTTCCGTGGGACGTGAAGCCCGCAGGGGGGCTGGGTTTTGCGCCTAATCCTCCCGTGCTGACGTCTAGGGACACGACCATTCTTCTCCGTGCTGACGTCTAGGGACACGACCATTCTTCTCCGGGATGAGGGCCTCCCCCCTGATCTCTGAAAGGGGGGTCTGCAGGGCATTCCTCGGATGTCAGACGCACCACCTGCCGTGACTCGGGGCTACGTCTGTTGCGTAGTTTTTAAAAGTATTGATGAGAGTCCCTGTTTAGTTCCTACACCTCTTCACTCCTCTCTTCCAAAGAAAACACATCATTACTCTGCTTTTATCCCAAGAATGTCAGAACATGATTCTGTCAAATGCTGCCAAATGTGATTAAATATTCCAAACCCTATCGGCCTCCCCTTCACGTTCGGCTTTCTGCAGGAGCATGTGTCTTAGCAAAGCTTCAGCTCTCCGGGCGAGCGTTGCCGCGTAGCCCTGGGGTCTGTCCCGGGTTCCGGAGGCACCCACAGCCTGTGGCTGAGGCGACCTGGCTGCTCCCTCCTCCTGCCACTAAAATTAGTGAAGGCAAGACCCACCCCTCTCCTTCTGCAGACCTGTGCACGTGGCTTTATTTCTTGGCGATCAAGATACTTTTAATCTATCTCATGGTTTCCATTTTACATGCCCTTTAAAAATAACAGTCCAGCCCTAACCGGTTTGGCTCAGTGGATAGAGCGTCGGCCTGCAGTCTCAAGGGTCCCCGGTTCGATTCCGGTCAAGGGCATGTACCTGGGTTGCGGGCACATCCCCTGTAGGGAGTGTGCAGGAGGCAGGTGATCGATGTTTCTAGCTCTCTATCCCTCTCCCTTCCTCTCTGTAAAAAAATCAATAAAATATATTTTTTAAAAAATAAAAATAACAGTCCACGTAGAAGTTTCCAGCACGGCTCCCCCAGGACAGGAGGGGGGTGGGGCCCTGCCGGGTCTTCCCTGGTCGGAAAGCATCCCTCTGTCTGCGGGCAGCCCCCTCAGGAGCACCAGCCTCTGAATCTTCCCTTTACAGGGAAGTTGACGGGGCACCATGGAGAGGGGCGTGTTTTCTTGGACGAATTCATGCCGAATCCATTTGCAAACATGTGGCCCTTGGACACAATCCTCACGTGCAGGGCGAGGAAGAGGGTGGGTTTGGGTTCACTGTGAAGGTTGCCCTGCATAAACAACTGCCTCCTTTTAGCTTTTTTTTTTTTTTTTTTTTTTTTTTTTTTGCAAAAACGTTACAGAAAATAGTTTCTGTTTTTGTCTTGGCGCGTGGACGCTGAGTGTGTGTGGCTGGCCGTACAGAGACCCGAGGGCAGGGCTGTGGCCTGGGGTTTCTGTTTTATGGGATCACAGCGTCCTGAGCATCTGTCGTGTGCCAGGCCGGAGCTGGCTCCACGCTGCAGAAAGGGATTTGCATGGAGATGGCAGTGGCTAGGCTGTGTCTGTGGGGCTGGGGGGCATGAAACCCCCTGGGCAGTGGTTGGACGGAGCGTTCAGTGTGTGCTGTCCCTAGAGAACCCGCAGGGGGCAGAGCTGCAGCCTCGATGGGAGGGGGAGACCAACACCCAGGACAGTGAGCGCCCGGGATGGGCTGGCGGCCGCCTGTACTCGGCTCCCACGGGCACTCTTTCTCCTACGGATCTGGAATTGTGTTAATCGCCGCAAAGACCTTTTCTGGCCTCTCCAAAGCCCCGAGTGCAGGGAATTGCTGTCCCACACCGAGCCGGAGGCGGCCGTGGCCCCGCAGAGCAGGCAGAGCCCGGGGTTGCCACGTGGGGGCAGAGCCGGCGACAGGGCAGCTCGCCCTCCTGGGCTGTGCTTTTGGCAGCGACGAGTGACAGGATAGTCCCACCAGCAGAGCTGCTCCCAACCCTCCTGGTGGAGGCAGAGCGCGCCGGCTGCTCCCCGCAGACAGGGCGGTGGCCAGGCGCCTGGGGGAAAGTGTCGGTCAAAACAGGACCCTTTGCTGGGTCCTGACATTCCCGGCCAAAATCATCACGCCCTCGGAGAGGTAGTCAGCAATAAACCAGCCCACACCGCTAAAGTGTCAAAGGTGGGGCCGGCTCCCGGAGGGACGGAGTGCGGACCCCCACCTTGCAGCAGCCCGACTCCGCAGCCGGCAGAGGCCTGCAGCCCTGTCCCCCCCGGTTGGGCTGCTCAGCCTGGTGAACTGTGAAAGTCACATGTGTGCTCTCACCCCCATGTGCCGTGTAAACGTATGAAGTCTCCACAAGCTGCCCATTCGAGGACACGGCAGTGTTTATTCTTGTCTCGTGGGGAAATACCACAGCAATCGGATGGGAAATGTTAGGGCTGTTTCCAGGCACAGCCATAAGCAGCCTTCGCTGCCATCCCAGACCCCTGCACGTCCCACGGAGATCGGGGTTCATGCGGTAGAGAGGGCCCTTCTCCCCAACACTCGTCACCGCTCGTCAGGCCTCAAGATAGAAGGTGAACATTTCAGAGAACAAACGGGGGAACAGAGCAGCTCTCCGAAGACCCTCGGAGCTGCTCCAAGACGATGTCCACATCCTCCCCCGGAAAACCTCATCCCCATGTTGGACACAGAGACTCGCAGAGACTCAGTTCATCGAATGGATCCCCACTATTTCTCTAGTCCTGTACGCGCATCGGCTGCTGGGCAAGAGGAGGGAGAGGCCCGGAATTCCCTCGATGGGAAGCAGGACTTTCACCCTGTGGGGCTGTGGGATTGTGACTTCCGATGGCCGCTTCCTGTCAAATCACATCGCTTCGTCTTTAAAACGTGGTGTCTTCCAACTTGTCTCCTGTGGAAGCCAGGACCCAGAGGCAAGCGCCGTTTCAGTTAAAACCAGAGATTGTGCTGTGATTGTGCTGCTGTCTCACGCTTAGGCTATGATTTTTGTATGAGCTTATCGATGACAGATTTCCTTTTTTTACAATCTCCTGTAGGGGGGCTCGAATCACTTCTCAGCTACCCGCCTCCTCTCCCATCTTCACGTGACGCTCCACTGAAAATACTGCTTCAGCCCAGCCTAAAAGATTGAACTCAAAAATTGGGGAATTTTTTTTAACTTACATGGAAATGGCCTGTTCTTCTCACAGAATTTCTTGGCGTGGAAACCGGGGCCCGTGGACTACCAGGGCCCAGTCGCATTGCTGTCCAGAGCATTGCCTGATGGGCCCACTGTGTACCTCAAGAGAAACAGGGGACGTTATGTCTGGAAAAATTCATTGTCGATTTCAATGGTTCCGAAATGTCTATAAATAAAGAAATTTTAAAAGTTGCTTTCCTGCGATTGTTCCTCAGGGAGTCAGACCTAGAGGTTCTGTGGTTTTCTAGAACTTCTCTTCCCCATCCTCATTAAGGAGAAGGGAACTTGCCCTCGCTGGTGTGGCTCAGTGGATAGAGCGTCAGCCTGTGGACGGAAGGGTCCCGGGTTCGATTCCGGTCAAGGGCACAGGCCCTGGTTGCTGGCTCGATCCCCAGTGTGGGGCATGCAGGAGGCAGCCGATCAGTGATTCTCTCTCATCATTGATGTTTTCTGACTCTCTCTACCGCTCCTTTCCTCTCTGAAATCAATAACAATATATTTAAAAATAATAATATGATTATTTTTAAAATAAATAAATAAATAAAGGAGAAGGGAACTTGTCTGAAGGGAGTCTTAATGCTGCGAGCCCGTTCTGTCTGAACAGGAGATGAGACCCACGGCATTCAAATACCCCAACGGCACTCACACAGAATGCAATGCCTGTGTGATCGGGAGTTAGAACCGGACACAGATAGATGACCTGGAGAGCTTCAAAAAGGAGTGTCCATGCTTGCACAGGACAAAGAGAGTACACATCCACAGCGCTGGCTTTTTGCTTCTCAGACCTCTGTGCTTCAAGTTACACCTTTATATCGAGCAGAAATGGTGGAGGGTGCTGGAGCAAGGCCTGGGCATGTAGTGGGCTATGGCATCTGGCACCTGTAACACCTGTACGTGTTCCAGAAAAGTTAGCAAGTGGAGGTTGGTTAAGCGCTTTTATTGTACTCCAGCTAGCATCAAGTAGCTCCCCAACATTTATGCCTCAAATTTCTGTCGGTTTTTTTGTTTGTTTTTGTATCGAGCCATTGGAGTGAGGTTCACTAGGGGAGGATGGGCGGACAATGAGATCAGATGTTCTGACCTCCCCAGCTTCACACCAGAAAGTCATGCTGTTCTCTTTTCCCGGACAGGGCACCCCAAGTCATTCACCCCATCTCAGTACCGAAGCCTTGACCCTCTGTCCTGTTTCCCGGGGGTAAAGCCTGTGGCTAAACCGTAGGTGGCCCTGTCCCGGGTTCCAGGGACACGCGCTGGAAGAAACGATAGGGTCCACGAGGTTGTCTGAAACGTCCCAGGATCGGCCTCACGGTCCTGGGAGCTCTCACCCCGTGTACACTAGGACGTATGACTCCCCCAAACGGGACTCTGCAAAGTGAATTTGAGTTTAGAAGTAAGTTGGATTAGAATCAAGGATGTTTGGGACCCTCCATGCCTGAGGTCAGAAAAAGCCAGATCATTGAAAAGAGTGATGCATCCTGGGTAAATTCTTATTTCACGGACTGAAATTTCCCTTCAGCCCCTTCCCCCCCACCCTCAGCCCCTTCTTGCGTATCTAGCTCACACAGGTGAGAATTGACCAATAGCACCCCACGCTGACCGGGTCTCTCTTCTGTGCTGAGGTGGCCTTCCGCCTATACGTCCAACCAGCAGTTGAGTGTTGACCCAGGAACCAAGGGGTCATTGTTCGACGCCTGGGCAGAGCACATGCCTGGGTTGTGGGCTGATCCCCAGGAGGGGCCATGCAGGAGGCAGCTGACCGACAATGTCCCTCTCTCCTCGATGTGTCTAGCTCTCTCTCCCTCTCCCTTCCGCTCTCTGAGCATCAGTCAAATCACGTTTAAAAGGAGCCAGAGATGACCTTGCACTGCTGCTCCCTGGGCAGTGCTGGCTGCAAATCAAGACTCGCCTCCCCTGCTTTCTGCTCATAAAACGGAGGCCCTGGGCATGTCTCCTGCTTTCTGACCAAAAGGGGTGACTCTGGAGATGTAAGTGAAACAGGATAAGATTTAAAAACTGTAAGAAATTCACACACAGGGCACACGCCTTTCACCCCGCTGTAGCCAGGGGAGCCCCGAGGAAATTTACACATTGGGCCCCATTAGTGGAGAAGCAGCTGTAGTACTAAGTATGGCCACATGGTGTCAGGCTTTGCCAACCAGCTAATGACTACCCCAGCGTTAGTCCAGGCAACATTTTTTGGTTTGTTTTTCTGTAATCATTATTTCTATTATATGTTCCCCCACAGCTGTAATTACTTGTTAATGCAACATGGGAAGGGGAAATAAAAGGTTAATATTATGTCGACCGGTGTGACTCGGTGGTTGAGCATTGACCTATGAACCAGGAGGTCACGGTTCAATTCGGGTCAGGGCACATGCCAAGGTTGCGGGCTCCATCCCCAGGAGGCATCCAATCAATGATTCTTACCATTGATGTTTCTATCTCCCTCTCCCTCTCCCTCTCCCTTTCTCTCTGAAATGAATTTTAAGAAATACATTTTTTAAAAGATGACTACTAGGCTAGTGTTCTGGAGCTACGAGACATGAGAAGAAACGAGAGGATGTGAACTTTATTGCAAACGATGATGCTCCGGGCGGAATCTCGGCTGGACCGTTCCCGCGTGGAAGGAAATGGGAACTCAGCCGGGCAGCACCTGCGGCTCTGTCCTCTCGGCCGTCACTCGGATCCCACACCCACAAGCATTTTTCCTGGCTGCCAAGCAGGAAGAACGCTTAGACGTGGGGAGGATAAAAGACACATAGGCTCTGGCCTTTAAAAAAAGGTTTTTATTGATTTCAGAGTGAAGAAGGGAGAGGGAGAGACAGATAGAAAATCGATGAGAGAGAAACATCGATGGGCTGCCTCCTGCAAGCCCCTCACTGGGGATGGAGCCCGCAACCCGGGCATGTGCCCTGACCAGGAATCGAACTGTGACCTCCTGGTTCATAGGTCGACGCTCAACCACTGAGCCACACCAGCCGGGCCCTGACATGACTCTTTGAACAAGGGGCTCCCCATTTTCATTCCGTACTGAGCCCGGCAAGCTGTGTAGCTGGTCTCAGGCAAAGGGTAAGAAGCAGACAAACATGACTCGTATTGTTGGCTCTGTCCTGTTCCAGAAGCAGCAGCCCCTGCTCCTTAACGCTTGCCCTCGTGCTGACACGATCGGCATGTGAGATGCTGAAACAGCGACGCCTTCTCTCATCTCCACACCCTTCCTCCGCTCATCTGTGGAGAAGGGGGTGGGGGCGGGGGGGCAGGAGAGGTATGTCAAGTCAGGATCAGATGTAGTGACAAAAGAAATGAGCCATTTAAAGCAAATGTTCTTTACACAGAAAAACAATGAAGGGGACCAGTCTCGTAGCACCTGGGGGAAGAGAGTCGTGTTTCACTAATTGATGTCTGTGTCTGTCCCACATAGAGCAGTGCGTGGACAGGAGGAGCCCGTGGGCAGGAGGAGCCCAGTGGATGGGAGGAGACAGTGGATGGGAGGAGCCAGTGGACGGGAGGAGCCAGTGGACGGGAGGAGCCAGTGGACAGGAGGAGCCGGTGGCTGGCGGGCTGAAGTAGAGGCTGAGGAATGAATGGGCTGACAGAGTTCATCCAGAGGTCAGGGACGCTCCCCAGGCAGCCCCAGCCAGGACCAGGCCACCCACTGCGCGCACCAAGGAACCCCCAGGCTCTTGTTCGACTGCCCATCCACTGTTGGTCAGTTTTGTGTGGGCTTCTGGAAGTTGCACTTATGGCCGAGCCGGAACTAGTCACGAGACAACAAAGGACACAACCAGGGGCAACGAGCGTCCACATTGAAGGAATGCCTACAAACGCGAACAACACGCACACACACTCCGGGCTGGGATGGAGCTTCTCAATGAGACCCTTTCGATGGGCATCTCTGGATGTTGACAAGAATGTTATGATGGTATAAACAGTCACCCGCAGCCTAACCGAGAACAAAAGTAATAAAGAAGCCGATTTTTTAAGCCTTCGCTCCAGGCAAATATGCAGTTCTTAATGTGTTTTTCCCTATTCTACCTCCTGCAGCCTAAAATGTCTTTACATGACCCCTGAGCACCACAAGCCCGTAGATGGAAGGCAGTCAGGCGCCCGGGGAAACATACAGAGGGTGGTGTCTTCCGTAAGGGCCGGTGTGAACCGGCGCACCCACCTCTCTGTCTAGGACAATTCACGTCTAACCCTCTTTAACTTCAACCCATTGGGGAAGGCAGCGCAGAAACGTTATCCTTTGATCCAGGAATGGAGACGGGAGCGCATGCTCTCAGGGCCCTTCTCCCCAATGGGAGGGAGCCTTCCGCATTCTCTAGGTGAGCATCAAGCATCGTCCTGCTGCTGCTGCACTCTGCCCCTTTTGCACACGACCCGTTTGCACACGCCCCTTTTGCACACACTCCTTTGCACATGCTCCTTTTGTACATGCCCCTTTGCACACACTCCGTTTGCACACGATGCCTCACTGCATCCTGGGTTTTGCACTCAGCACCTGGAATCCTTTTCAGGTCCTGCAAGCAAGCCTAGCTATGACTATGACGTGGCTTAGATATTGGGAAATGTAAGGGCCATGTCTATGACAGCCTGGTGACCTTGGGAGCGTATTGCAAACAATAGAACTGCCTTCAGGAAGCAAGAACCTGGCTTTCAAACATGTAAAAGAGGAGAGTTGAGCCCAAAGGAAAAGCAAAGAGAAGCAGCAGGAGGAGGGAAGGAACTTCCTTGTCTTTGTTTGTCAGGTGACACGGCAAGATGAGGAGCCCAGGGGTGGGCCTTGTCCCTGGAAGGAAAGACGGGGCCTGCAGATGCCACTTGGAATCAGGAGCTGGGCCCAGGTGTCCCTACTCCCCACAGCGCCCCCACAGCCAGGAGCTGGCAGTGCATGGTGGGTAGCAGCTGTGCCTGTTTCATGGGTGGTTGAGTGCCTGGGTTGGTTGGTTGGTGGATTTTAATTCAACAAGTGCCTTTCTCTGCTTCTGTGTAGTGTTATTGGACCAACGGGTCTGTTTGCAAATCAGCGCCCAATGAGACACGAACAGGAGTTGGCAGCACAGACGGCAAGGGTTTATTTTTAGGAAGTGGCCCACGCCCAGAGAATGGTGAGCTAGTGCCCAGAGCCCTGCTCCCCATGGCCTCCGGGGGCGGGTCTGCAGGGAGATCATTGATCATGGTGACCGAGGGGCTTAGGGCTGTGGTCTCTGCTGCCCAGTTGGCGCTAGGGCAGGGGGAGTTGATCCCTGCATCTGGTCCTGACATCCGCCATGGCATCCCTGTATGTGGTTCCGATGCTGCCCTGGGCCTGGAGCTAGAACACGACGGAGGCCTAGACACAATCTCTAATTTGACCCAAACTCTGTCTCTGGGTCAACAGACCCAGGATTTGTTCCTGAGAGTATCTGATGCCGATCAGAAGCTCACTGTCCTGTGGGCTCCGTGATTAAGGGAGTGGCCTGCAAGGGAGAAGGAGGCAGAAGAGGAGGGCCTGGGGAGGCCAGTTTGAGTCAAAAGGAAAGAAAGGAGAGAAGGTTGTAGAAGAGAAATTAAGCCTAACCAGTCTGGCTCAGTGGATAGAGCGTCGGTCTGCGAACTCAAGGGTCCCAGGTTCGATTCCGGTCAAGGGCATGTACCTTGGTTGCGGGCACATCCCCAGTGGGGAGTGTGCAGGAGGCAGCTGATTGATGTTTCTAACTCTCTATCCTTCTCCCTTCCTCTCTGTAAAAAAATCAATGAAATATTTTTTTTTAAAAAAAAAGAAGAGAAATGAAGTTTCGCCCAGCCGATGGGGCTCAGTGGTTGAGTGTCAACCCATGAACCAGGAAGGAGGTCACAGTTCGATTCCCTGTCAGGGCACATGCCCAGGTTACAGGATTGATCCCCAATAGGGGGCGTGCAAGAGGCAGCCCATCAATACTTCTCTCTCATCATTGATGTTTCTCTCTCTCCCTCTCCTTTCCTCTCTGAAATCAATTTGTGTGTGTGTGTGTGTGTGTGTGTGTGTGTGTGTGTGTGTGTGTGTAAGGAAGTTTCTACAGTTGCAAGAGCAGCCTTCTCCTCGCTCTCCTGTCTCGGCCGCATGCTGCCCGGCCTGCCTGTCCTCAGGCGTGTTTGAACCAGCAGGCGTGTTCTCGCCTTGGCGCCATGAAGGGCCTTTCTCCCCCAGAAGATGAGTTGGGGCCCAAGGCTCTCATTTTCCTCCCACTAGACTGCAAGCTCCACTGTCTTCTTCACCTTAGTCCGGCTCCTCCCCTGCCCTCAGCCTGTCCCTTCCTGGCCATGTTCTACAAATAGTTAAGTTGTTGGATTGGAATTTAAGCAAATTAACCATTTAAATTCTGCTTTTGAAAATAAACTCTTTTTTTTAAGAAGTATTTTTTAAAAAGATGATACATGTGTGCGGAAAGCAGTGTTTAGGTACCTGTGCTGTAGGCGGCGGAAGGGCACCAGGTGTGTGGTCAGTGGGGAGGGGGAAGGGAAGGGGCAAGGGGAGGGAAAGGCTCAGGTGTGCTCGGGGAGGGAGAGGGGAGGGAGAGGGCACCGGGCCTCCCTCCTAAGGGTGGTAAGGGCCTGGAATTTAGGGGAGGTCCCAGGGGAAGATCTCCATAGACCAGTGGTTCTCAACCTTGGCTGCACGTTAGAATCACCTGGGAATCTTTTTAAAATCCTGATTTCTGGGCCTAATTCCGGAGGCCCACAAAAACAATGTAATTATATATGTGTTTTCCGATGGTCTTAGGCGACCCCTGTGAAAGGGTCGTTCAACCCCCAAAGGGTTGAGAACCGCTGAACTAGAAGGTCACCTTTTGATTCATGGTCAGGGCACATGCCTGGGTTATGGGCTCGATCCCCAGTAGGGGGCGTGCAGGAGGCAGCAGAGCAATCATCAATGATGTTTCTCTCTCATCGATGTTTTTATATCTCTATCCCTCTCCCGTCTTCTCTCTCTAAAACTCAATTTTAAAAAAAACACCATTTTTTTAAAAAGTTCTAAGAGAGCACAAGTCTAATTTTCTGTCTGAGATGTAGAGAAGACAAGCAGAGATGAACAAAAATAGAAGGAAATTTAACTCATTGGATTTTTAAAAGATTCCCAGGTGATTCTAATGTGCAGCCCAGGTTGAGAACCACTCTTAGAAGATTTCCGCACGGGGCCGTCATCCTGGCTAATAGCACCCAGCTGATGAGCGAAGACGCCGCACCTACGTTGGCAGCTGACGATGTGGCAAAGATCATGAGATCCTGCAAAACGCAATCTAAAGAGAGTTACAGATCGCACAGAGACCAGCTAATGGATAATGAGATCCTACTCTGATGTTGCTAATGGGCAATGGAAGTGTTTCCTGTTTCTTAAACAGGGTATCTTTGACCATTTAAACAAGCCTGTAGCACCAGGCACCCACGGGAGTATACTAAAAAGGCCATTTTGCATATGCCGCTGGAGGTAAGCGCGTGAGAGGAGGCATCCGTGT
This sequence comes from Myotis myotis, assembly GCF_014108235.1. Lineage (NCBI taxonomy): Eukaryota > Metazoa > Chordata > Mammalia > Chiroptera > Vespertilionidae > Myotis > Myotis myotis. The sequence continues at coordinate 5,236,332 of NW_023416401.1, read as the reverse complement.
CTTATTAATAGCCAAGAGCCCGCTGAGTTAATAGTGCGTTGATAACTTATTTTTGTTTTCCCCTCCTCGCCACGCTTGCATGACTCGGTGATGTAATATTAGCGAGGAAACAAACAGCCGAACTAGCACCATTACGGTGTCATCATTTTCCTGCGTCAGCGTGTGCTTGCCTGTTATTGGAAACACTTTTTTATCCTCGAGAACATCATTTGACCTTTTTCACAAATACTTGGTGTCCAATACATCAACCCCAAACTCCCCACGTCTCTCCTTACTCTCCCCCTTTACCCAACCCGAAGGCCCAACGTTGACCTCTTCAAGAATTCACTAAACACCCGGCTGTTGGCTCAGTCTCCCTCTAACCTAGGCGCTGCTCATCTTTTCAGTCTGCCCTTGGAGCGAAGGCTCACGGGCCAGTGGCGTCTGAGCCAAGATCTCGGGGGCTTTCGTCCAAGAACTTGCAATTGGCAACCTTCATCCACCACTGACTGTTCCTCTCACTGCTGGGCACTCCGGGAGATTAGAGATTCACCAGACACAATCCTGCCTTTCTGTCTGGTGTATTCCTGGGCTTGCATTTATTCAGCACTGACTCCATGCCCTGAGGCGTTGCCAGGCACAGACAGAACCAAAACATGGAGACACCAAGCTGTCCTCGGGAACTTACAGAAAAGAGCAAGAAATTAGTGCGTGGCCCAGCGGTTGAGCATTGACCCAGAAACCAAGAGATCACGGGTTCGATTCCCAGTCAGGGCACATGCCCGGGTTTCAGGCTCAATCCCCAGTAGGGGGTGTGCAGGAGGCAGCGGATCGATGATGTTTCTCTCTCATCATTGATGTTTCTCTCTCTCTCTCCCTCCCCCTTCTCTCTATCTAAAAATTAATTTTAAATATTTTTTAAAAAGAAAGAAATGAGTGCATCAAATGCTCTATGAGACAGTATGAGCAGAATGCGGGGAGCACTCCACAGAAAGTACCAGAAGGACAGTCAGAGAAGGAAAATATTGCGCAGATGGGAATGGTGCAGAAGTTTCCAAGAGTAGGGTTTTAGCTTTCCGCGCTTCCTTTGTGAATTGATGTTAGAGACATTGATTTGTGGATCCACGGACTTATGCGTCCACTGGTTGCCTCTTGTATGTGTCCTGACCAGGGATCGAACCCGCAACCTCGGTGTATCGGGATGGCGCTCTAACCAACTGAGCCACCCACCAGGGCCTTCCCCTGAGTGCTCATTTTAGATCTCATTAGAAAATACTCCTAGAGAACCCCTGCTTCCAGGTACTCCCTGTTCTTCCACGTTCGACGCTGTGATGTCCTCGGATTTCCACTTGCTTGTCACCTTCAAGGCATGGAACCAGCCTTCCCAAAATAGAGTAGCCACCCAGTCCTTCTCTTTTATAGAAACTTTGCCTAACATTTGTCAGAATTACTGTTTGCCTAATGGTTTTATAAACTGTCAGAGGCTCAAAGAAAGCCGGGACTGTGTTTTGTTGCCCGCTCTATCCCCAAGCCTAGAACAGTGCCTGGCACACAGACGGTTCTTGATAATATTGTTGAGTGGATGAATGATAAATGATAAATAAGCCTGTGGCCAGGCCCCTTTCCCCTTCTCGAATCTTCACATCCCACCCACTCTTCTCTCCCCTCCCCCACATTAGTCCTGAACCAATGCCCAGTATTGTCCCCCGGGAAGTAAATGGTACAGAACGCTCCCCACACTCTCACAAAGGCCCTCTCCCTGGGCCCCAACGCCTTGGACAAGAGTCATGGTCAGAATCAAAGCCTACGACTACTTTGAAACTTGAGCTAAGTCTGCATAAATATCAAATTATAATACTATAATTTTTCAACAGTAAATCGGATAAACTGTGTAAGAAAATACATTCTGGATTATAAACAAGTGTTATCTTTTTGCTATACGTTTATGGTCTCTTAGTTCAGATTTCATGAAGATTTAAAATTTTGTATAATGGGTTTTGCTCACTTCCTAACATCTCATGTCAAGCAGGAGGAATGCCATTCTGAGCACAGGGGAAACGCCACAGTTCTGTTTTACAGAGAAGTGAAAAACGTACTCGGCCTGGCTGGCATGGCTCAAAACCGGCACCAAAAGGTCCCCAAGTTGATCCCAAGTCAGGGCACATGCCCGGAGTGCCCAGTAGGGGGCGTGCGGGAGGCAGCCCATGATGTTTCTTTCTCTTCCCTCTCCCTTCCTCTCTCTCTAAAATCAATAAAAACATACTTTTTAAATGTATCCTAAATAGTATCGAGGCTTGACTTGCTAATAATAATGATCCAAAAGGAGATACTGACTCTACGCTACAGCTTCTTTCTAAGAAAATAATTCTTTGGAAGCCATCGTTACCTTTCCCCGTGCCTTGGATTGTGCTGATCGCTTCAATTCAATCCCCGGAAGATTTGCAGAGGCTTCCAAGCGTGTGGGTGAGGGGCGGCTAGGAATGTCGGAAAGAGGAGTAGGCGCCTCGGCCTCCGAAAGCCCAGCGTCTGACCATGTGCTCAGAACACGGTGATGCAACCTCCGGATTTAGAAAGAACGTGCCTCTCCTTTTGTGTTTCCAGTATTCACACTGGAGACCAGGTCAGCGGAAGCGGCCTGCGGGCACAGAAGCCCGGGGCAGGGGCAGGCTTCCTCCATGGGGCATGAGCCCAGCACCGTGGCACTGAGCTCAAACCAGAAGCGCCCCCGCAGGCCGGCCATCGGAGGAACAGGGCGGGAGGACTTCGGGCTGTTCACAGGGGCCCTGGGCCAGAGGAACAGCCGGAGGCACCGCCAGACTCCACCGCTGCTGATTGGAGGGGTTGGATGCCTGAAGGACGAGTGTTAATAAACGCGGGAAATGTACAGCGTGACCCACGGGGAAGCAAGACATGCACGCTTATTAATTTGTGCAGTTATTCAGTGTCTGGTAAGTTAACGTTCAAGAAAAAATATTAATTTTTATTAAAATGTTCTATTATTTTATGTTAGCGATGACTCATTTGTTTCAGCCCTTTGTATTCAGCATGTCTCTATCGAAATAAACCTACGTTTCTATGAAAATTGAAGCTTTTGTTCTTTTGCTGCCACACACACTTAAACCTTGCTTATTTGGCCCGTGTTAGCCTTTGAGTTTGACATGCTTGATCTAGGGCAGTGGCTCTCAACCTTGGCTGCACATGAGAATCGCCTGGGAATCTTTTAAAATCCTGATTTCTGGGACTCATCCTCCGGAAATTCTGTTTCTTTGTTATGAGGTGGGGCCACCACATTAGTAACTGATGGCCACCAAGCATTGGCCGAGGAAGCACCCTGCAGAGAAGCCATCAGACCCAGAACTGGTTAACACAACCAGTGCCAGGCTTCTTGGAGGCCCAGAGGACTTCTGAGACCTGCAGAGCATGCGTGAGTGTGGTATTTGTCCTCTGGGAAGCCGTCATGAACTGGTCACAGTCCTAGGGTTAGATCATAGCACAGGCGTGGGAGTGGTGGGAGGTGCCCCAAAGCAGTTGGAGGCAAAAGACAGAAAAATACTACTTATCACTTTAAAAATTTTTCTTTGCCTGTTTTATTGAGATACTGGAGGCCCGGTGCACAAAATTCGTGCACTTGGGTGGGGGGGTTCCCTCAGCCTGGCCTGCACCCTCTTGCAATCCGGGAGCCCTCGGGGGATGTCCGATTGACGGCTCCCACGGGGAGTGGGCCTAAGCTGGCAGTCAGACATCCTTAGTGCTGCCGCGAAGGCAGGAGAGGCTCCAGCCACTGTCACTGTACTCGCCAGCGTGAGCCAGGCTTCTGGCTGAGCGGCACTCCCCCTGTGGGAGTGCACTGACCACCAGCGGGCAACTCCTGAGTTGAGCATCTGCCCCCTGGTGGTTAGTGCACATCATAGCAAGCAGTTGAGCGGCCTTAGCATATCATTAGCATACTATACTTTGATTGGTTGAATGGCCAACTGGATGACCGAACACTTAGCATATTAGGCTTTTATTATACAGTGGGGCCTTGACTTACAAGTGTCCCGACTAACAAGTTTTTTGAGATACCAGCTGTCTCTCCGCCGATTTTTTGCATTGAATTGATAGAGTAATTTGAGTTAACGAGCTCCTTAACGAGCTCCTTAACGAGCTTGGGCTTGGAATGAATTAAACTCATAAGTCAAGGCCCCACTGTATAGGATAATTGACATGTTACATTGCATAAGGTTGAGGTACACACAGGATGGCTCGATACACGTATGTATTGGGCCTTTGTGTGTGTGGTGAGAACATTTCCATCTACTCTCCTAGCAACTTTCAAGTGTACAATACAGTATTGTACACCACAGCATCATGCCGTGTATTACATCCCCAGGACCTGTTTATCTTATCACTGGAAGTTTGTATCCATTGTCCAAAATCTCCCCATTCCCCCCACCCACACCCTTTGCAGCCACCACTCTCCTCTCTGCAAGAATGCTCAGACCCACCTCTGTCAGCTGTATCCCTCCACGCCTTCCCTTCTACCCCAGGCTCCCCAGGAATTTGATACAAGAAATAGCAAATAAGAAAGTGCCGTTTTGGTAGGACTGAGTTAGTGTCCCATGCCCAGCATATCCCTGTGATGAAGCTGGGCTGGAGCATACAATGCGGGCCTCCCAACTAAAAGTCTGCATCCAAAACCCGAGATAATACCACTCCCAGCCAGACGCAAGGGGCGGCAGCACCGTGATCTGCACCTTTAGGCGTGCATATAGGGAAAAGAGGCCCGGAGACCCTGAGTCCACACAGCCAAGTGCATAGAAGAAGCTCAGACCGGGAGGCCGGGAGGCAGAGAAGCACGGTGAGGGCAGAATGACTCCTCAGTTGTCACAATGCATCTGTTCTGTCACATATTAATTTCATAATATATGAACAGTAAAACAGACTCCCCTGGGCAATTTACTTTTTTAACCCAATACCATAATGTTTTGGTTTTCATTTCTAAAATGTTCCAAATCTGATAGAGCAACTTTATGTAAATAGCTACATATTTGTAAATTCATTTTGAGTCCTTTAGTCCTCTAGGTAATTATCAAATTGTCAAGTACTATTTTCTATTGTGTTATATCTTCCATTGATAATGCATCAGTGATGCATAAACCTATCCTATATAATAAAAGCATAGTATGCAAATTGTCCCCTCGACCGAGAGGTCGTCCAGGAGTTCAAACAGGGGGCGGGGTTGGCCGGGGGAAGGGAGGGAGTACCTGGTCAGCAGCCAGCACCCACTAAGGACCCTACCAGTGCATGAATTTTGTGCACTGGGCCTCTAGTGCGTTATACTTAGTCAGGAATTAAATCTCTTCCTTATTTAAAATTGTCGACAGTGACTATTACATACCAATCCATTTATTCTTGTCCTTTATTTTTTTATGTTAGGATTTTACAATTTTCTTAAATGTTGTGTGTCCTGAGTAATTCTCAGTTATTCAATATTTACACCAAAAAAAAGAAATCTTTTTTTTTTTAATTAAATCTTTGTTCAGATTATTACATTTGTTCCTCTTTTTTCCCCCCCATAACTCCCCTCCTCCCAGTTCCCACCCCACCCTCCGCCCTCGCTCCCCACCCACTGTCCTCATCCATAGGTGCACGATTTTTGTCCAGCCTCTTCCCGCATCTCCCACACCCCTTTCCCCCCCAAGAATAGTCAGTCCATTCCCTTTCTATGTCCCTGATTCTATTATAATCAACAGTTCATTCTGTTCATCAGATTATTTATTCACTTGATTCTTAGATTCACTTGTTGATAGATGCATATTTGTTGTTCATAATTTGTGTCTTTACCTTTTTCTTCCTCTTCCTCTTCTTAAAGGGTACCTTTCAGCATTTCATATAATCCTGGTTTGGTGGTGATGAACTCCTTTAGCTTTTCCTTATCTGTGAAGCTCTTTATCTGACCTTCAATTCTGAATGATAGCTTTGCTGGATAAAGTAATCTTGGTTGTAGGTTCTTGGTATTCATCACTTTGAATATTTCTTGCCACTCCCTTCTGGCCTGCAAAGTTTCTGTTGAGAAATCAGCTGACAGTCGTATGGGTATTCCCTTGTAGGTAACTGAGTTTCTTTCTCTTGCTGTTTTTAAGATTCTCTCTTTATCTTTTGCTCTTGGCATTTTAATTATGATGTGTCTTGGTGTGGTCCTCTTTGGATTCCTTTTGTTTGGGGTTCTCCGCGCTTCTTGGACCTGTAAATCCATTTCTTTCACCAGGTGGGGGAAGTTTTCTGTCATTATTTCTTCAAATAGGTTTTCAATATCTTGCTCTCTCTCATCTTCTGGCACCCCTATAATTCTGATGTTGGTACGCTTGAAGCTGTCCCAGAGGCTCCTTACACTATCCTCGCATTTTTGGATTCTTTTTTCATTTTGCTTTTCCGGTTGGGTGTTTTTTGCTTCCTCGCATTTCAAATCATTGACTTGATTCTTGCGCTCCTCTGGTCTGCTGTCGGGAGTCTGTATAATATTCGTTATTTCAGTCCGTGTATGCTTAATTTCTAGTTGGTTCCCCAATATAACATCGAGGGTCTCATTAGTTTTCTTGTAGATCTCATTAAGTTTATCGGCGGCTTCTAAACAGTTCTTGAGAGACCTTAAAAGTGTGGTTCTGAACTCTATATCTTCCATTGACAATTTTGTCCTGTTTCTTTGTCTCCGCATTTTGTTATGCTTCCTTGGTGCACCCCCTAGTGGTCTTTGTGCGCAGTCTTATAATTAAACCTTGATTGTTGTAGCTAATACCAGGGAGGGTTTGACCTTTAGGCCAAGTGGCTATGAGAATCAGCTGTGTCAGCAGTGAGAGAACTTCTGTCCTCTAGGGAGGTGCTAATCTGGCATTTGCCTGAGGGTATCCGGCAAATGCCTGTGTGCAGGGCTTGGGCGGGGCAGGTCGCACAGGATCAACAGGGTGGGCTGGAGAGAGCAGTTATGGCGGCTCTCAGTCCTGTCCCCAGGGGCTCTGCCTCTCTGGGTCCCAGCACCCGCTGCAAACCTCGGAGGGAAAGCTGCACTCGCTCTGACCGAAGCCAGACAGTCCAGCTTCTCCCGTTTGAGTCTGGGTCCCTAAAGACTCGCCCGGATCTGGAGCTCAGAGTCTGCGACTCCCTCCCGATTGAAAACGCCAACCGCGCCCTCCGCCGCCAGCCCGCTCCGCGCACTCCGCACCTCAGAATTTGACTTCAGCACTGCGCCTCCTCTGAGTGTCCGTATGCGTTTCTCTTTCCTCCTAGTTGTAGGACTTCCACTCAGCCAGCGTTCCTGTGGTTCTGGGTGATGTCCGTTCCGTTTTTTAGTTTCACTTTTGAAGTAGTTGTTCAAGGCAGCAAACTCCGGCGTTAACCTATGCCGCCATCTTGGTTCTCCCGGAAATCTTTCATTATCATTGAATATTTTAGCATATAGCATTCACATGTACAAATAACCTCTGGTAATTTTTGATAGATTCCTTTCAATTTTTCAATGATAGACTAATAAAACCTACAAAATTCAACTGTTTATTCTTTTAGTTCTTTATACGTATCTTTTCTTTCTCAACTGTCTTTTACATTTTTTTATGTTAAAAGGGTGAATTTCATTGAATGTGGAATAAAATACAATAAAAAAAACCCCACCAACACAAAGTTCTTTCAAACATCCCGTACATGTCATAATAATAAATATGTTTCCTCAAAGTAATCCCCACCCTGAGTTTCATTCATGTACTCTGCCAAGAGTTATTTCTTTATTATTATTATTTTAATGATGTGAAATTATTTTTTTGTATTTTATTTTATCGTTTTCTTTTAAATTTTTGAATGGTAACTAAGGCTTTTATTTTCTGTCTAATAAGATTATCTCCAATGTTAAATTAAGCAATTCCTTTTCATTTTTACAAATCTTAACATATGCAGTTTTTAAGATCAAATGGAAAGAACAACATGAGGTTAAGTATAAGAAATTCAAGTGCTAAATAGAATAACAGTGTTTCATTCCTTTTAAGGAATTGAAAAAAAAGGTCTCTAAAGAATAACTATTTAGGACATTCCTCAGTGTCACCAACTTTTGGGGGCCATTAACTACTTTCTCTTTACGTGGAGTTTCCCAGAATCACACAGCCGGTGAATGGGCAGTGGGAAGGGCCGTTCTGATCACCAGGGCAGAAGAACAGGTGGCCGGAAGTTACCCTCATGACTCTCCCCACTGCCCATTTAGTTGTTGTTTTCCAAATAGAGAAGAGGATAGTCAGTCGTCAACCGCTTAAAGAATAGAATCTGGCTTCTAGCAGACCTGCTTGAGAAATACAATCTTATCTTTTGTGTGTTAATCCAATAGCAGTTACTTATTGCAGGCATGGCATAGAATGGTGATTTCCCTGCAGCCAGGTTGCCACCCCCTCCTTGGCCACAGGGGTGCACACGTGAGCCACACTGGGCCCATCGCACCACCTTACTCCCACCCCCCCCCCCCCCCCCCCCCCCCCGCCCCACCACCACCACCACCACCACCACGTTGGCCCATAACCTAAGCCATGGCAATCACAAATCCTTCTCCACGCGGCTCAAAGTGCAGCTGGAGGCAGAATGCCATGTCCTGCCTGTGGCAGAGCTGCTAGAACCTGAGTCTGGCACCACCTCGCCACATCCCCTGCCACAGAAAGGGAGCCAGTTTGATAGAACACAGCCAGCTCACAGGAGAAGGCAGAAATGGGAGAATTGGCAGGCATATTTCTGATTCCTGTCATTCCTGGAGCCAGCCTGCTCCTGAAGGTCAGAATTTCAGGCCCATAAAGTCCTCATTTGCTTAAACAAACTGTATCTCCTTCACTTATCACCCAAGAGGCCCTGAATTGCACAGCCAAAGGTCACGTCTCCACTCAGCTGTTCCTGGAGCTTATCTCTCTCCTTCTCTGGAATGCCACTGCCATGTCTATGACTAACCAGCAGTGACTGTACTATCTTTAGGGACAACAGTGATTTCCTTCTCATTTCTCATCGACTCTGCCAGGCAGCAGTGGTTCAACACCTAGGCTCTGGAGTCAAAAGATTCTGGTCAGATCTCAGCTTGAGCATGTGTTTACGAGCTGGGAGATGAAAGCACGGTGGGGACACCTGGAGAAAGTGGTTTGTTTAAATGGTCTATTGAATGGAGGGTCCTTTCTGTGGGCCGCCTGTAAGTGGGCATCTCACAGAGCATATGACCGTCACAGGTCAGAGCATGGTCTCCAGAAAGCACCCTCATTCTGTCGCTCCAGCCACCGCTCTTTACTAGTAGCTTTTCCCTCCTTCCCTTTTCCTTCTTATATTGTTACTAGAGGCCTGGTGCATGAAAATTTGTGCACTCAGGGGGGTCTCTCAGCCCAGCCTGTACCCTCTCACAGTCTGGGGCCCCTCAGGGGATGTCCACATGCCAGCTTAGGCCTGCTCCTGGCCCTAAGATGGCAGTCAGACATCCCTCTGGCAGCCTGGGAGCCCTTGGGGGATGTCCAACTGATGGCTTAAGCCGCAGTCGGACATCCTTAGTGCTGCTGAGGAGGCGGGAGCAGTAGTCAGCCTGGCTTGTGGCTGAGTGGAGCTCCCCCTGTGGGAGCTCACTGACCACCATGGGGGCAGCTCCTGCATTGAGCGTCTGCCTCCTGGTGGTCAGTGTGTATCATAGTGACTGGTGGTCGTTCCACCATTAGGGGTCAATTTGCATGTTACCCTTTTATTATGTAGGATTGTAAATGATCCCAGAAGATACAGCCAAGAGAAAGAACAACACAAAGGCAGCAGCAGCCAAAAGAAGACACAACTGGAGGGACTTAAGTGGTTGAGCATTGACCAATGAAACTGGAGGTCACAGTTCGATTCCATGCCCAGGGTTGCGGGCTCAATCTCCAGTAGGGGGCATGCAGGAGGCAGCTAATCAATGATTCTCTCTCATCATTGATGTTTCTATCTCTCCCTGTCCCTCCTCTCTAAAATCAATAAAAATATATTTGAAAGTAATTTTTAAGAGTAGAAAATAGATAAATTTCTTAGGATGATTAGAGCTTCCAAGGAGAGCAATGTATTCAGATCTTTTCTGACATCAACTACCTTCTTCATAGTTACCTTAATATTGGCTTCGAGGCTTTCAGAAGACCACAAAAATTAATCCAGGGAATACTGCCTCTATGGCTAAGGTTTACAGATCAGCAGGTGTTGGTTGTACATTGCTGACAGTAAGCCTGCCTTATCAGTTAGCGCATTATCAGCACCATCTTGACAATTCCATGTGCTCATTACATGGGACAGTGTTCCAAAGCTCTGTGTAATAGGAAATGTTTTGTAATCCTAGCTGATTGGGGCTATACCAAATCACTATCACTAAGGCTTATGACGACTGAGTCATTTACCAGAATAAGGACGCCTTTGACCTAAAGTTCACCAGTTTGGCTCAATAGATAGAGCGTCAGCCTGAAGGGTCTCCAAGTTCAGTTGAGGTCAAGGGCACATACCTTGGTTGCAGGCTCCTCTCAGGCCCTGTTGGGGGGGGGGAGGGGGGATGTGAGAGGCAACCAATCGATGTGTCTCTCTCACATCAGTGTTTCTCTGTCTTTCCCTCTCCCTTCCACTCTCTCTAAAAATCAATGAGAAAAACATATCTTCAGGTGAGGAGTAAAGCTATTCATCCAGAAAAGTTGAGTCTTGAGAACCTGGGAGTGATTTTCGTTCTGTTATACAATTATCAGAAAATGAGGACAAAAATTAATTTTTTTAATTGTGACCATTAGAGTAAGAACACAAGTAAACCCAAAAAGATCCTGCGATATTTGAAAATACTTAGGAAATTTTTTTAAAGGTAGCTAACAACACATTATCTAAACTACACTTGAGGTAGTTATATGAAAGATGTACAAGTGAGATTCTTGTAAAAAAAAATTTATCCTGCCCTAGCCGGTTTGGCTCAGTGGATAGAGCATCAGCCTGCAGACTGAAGGGTCCTGGGTTCACTTCCGGTCAAGAACATGTACCTGGTTGCAGGCTCCATCCCCGGCCTGGGCCCTGGTTGGGGCGCGTACAAGAAGCAACCAATCGATGTGTTTCTCTCACAGTGATATTTCTCTCTGTCTTTCCCTCACTCTTTCACTCTCTCTAAAAATCAATGGAAAAATATCCTCAGGTGAGGATTAAAAAATATATTAAAAACAATTAAAAATTTTTAAAAAGTTATCCTCAGTTTAGATGTCCTAAGGTAATGATTAGAAAACATTTTAAAAAGCTAATCATTTAAAATATTAAGAAGGAAAGGGACATCTGTAATACTTTTAATAATAAAGATAAATTTAAAACAATTAAGAAAAAAATATTGTACTTCCTCCCTCTCCTGCTCCCACCTGTGTGTGCCTTCCCTGAGTCTCTGGAAGCAACTCTAAAGCAAAAATTCATACACTACCCAAAAGCTTAATGACAGAAGCTAACAGGGAACTAAGATTGGGACCCACTCTGGCTACACAATATTCATGAATGGCATTTTACTACAGTATCTGCACACCTGCTCCTTCCCTATCCTTATGATACGTTCATATGCTACATATGAGTGGTACTCAATATACGAAATCTGGGGCATTTTCCTCTATTGGTCCTAGAGTAAAAAATATAAAATTCTCAAAAATGTATCTCAGTCTCCATTGGGGAATTAGTGACAGCTTGCCCATAGCTTGGTAGTGTTACTCACCCAAGAACCACACTTAGAGACCCATAGCATGCATGCCAGACGAGAGCAGCCTTTAAGGGCTCTATTTTTAACCAATATTTTTACTGCAAATAAAACATTAAAAAAATAAAAAGCCATGAACAAGTGCCTTGAGGAAAGGCTCATATGCAATTTCTTTTGCTAATGAGATTATTACCAAAAGCTCCTTTTAACTGTTCTTCCTACCAATTCACTGAAAATAATCCTCTATCAATCCAAGTTCTTTCCTCCTGCTTCCTGAACCTCCCTCATAGCTCCTCTTCTAACAATAGCAGCTCTCAAACACCTAGTGCTTATGACGCGCCAGGCTTGTTCGAAGCACTTGACATAACAATGCAATGTAAGTCTTGCAACAGCATTATGAGAACGTGCTATTTTTACTCAATAGAGAGACGCGGAAATTAAGCAGAGAGAGAGATGGGTAACTTGTCCCAGGCCACACAACCAGTGTGTGGTGGGATCCAATCCCAGACAGCTGGCTCCAGGCCATGCACCTCAATCACCAGTGTGTGGGCAACAATTTCCTGCTGTTGCTAAAGTGATTTCCTACAACTTCTCTCTGTTGCTGTTAATCCTCACCCACTGATTTTTAGAGAGAGTGGAAGAGAGAGGGACAGTCCATCATATAACTTAGTATCTAAACAGGGACAATTTTGAGAGTGATAAGAGTTCCGGACAACAGGTTTTACTTTTCCCAGGTGTGTCCGGAAGTGTGGCCACCCTAAGAAAAAGAAGTTGTGGGGGTCCTAGCTCAGTGGATAGAGCATGGGCCTGTGGATTGAAGTGTCCCGGGTTCAGTTCCAGTCAAGGGCACCTACCTTGGTTGCAGGCTCCTCCCCAACCCAACTCATGCTGGAGGCAACCAGCCAATGTGTTTCTCTCACATCGATGTTTCTCTCTGTCTTTCCCTCTCTCTTCCACTCTCCCTAAAAATCAATGGAAAAATATGACCCAGCAATTCTACTCCTAGGTATATTCCCATAAAATTGAGAATAGGTGTTTAAACAAAAATTGAACATGAATGTTCATAGCAGCACTGTTCACAATAGCCCAAAGGAAATACCCCAAAAGTGCACCAACTTTTGAATAGATAAGGGAAGTGTGGCATATTTATACAATGGGATATTATGCAGCTTTCTAAAGGAACAGCACACTGATATTTGCTAAGTGAAAGAAACCGGACGTAAGAGGTGACATCTTGTATGATTCTGTTTATACAAAACTTCCAGAATAGGTGAATCCGTGAGGCCAGCAGGTCTGTGGTTGGCAGGGATGAGGGGGAGTTGGACAGAGAATAACTTTGGGCACCGAGCTTTCTTTGGGAGCGAAAGTGTTCTGGAACTAGATAGTGGTGTTGACTGTGTGACATTATCAATGGACCAAATGCTACTTTAAAACAGTTAAAATGGTGACTTTTATGGTTTTAAAATTTTATCACAGTTTAAAATTTTAAAATGGTGTGTGGTGGGGTGGGGGGAAGTAATGATGAGTGAAACTGGTGGTGCCTGAGCCCAAATCAAGACAGTGGTCCCAAACTCTACTACTAGGCACTGTAATGTTCCCTGTTACACACTTGCAGGAAAGAAGAAGAAAGGAAAGGAAGGAAGGAAGGAAGGGAAGGAAGGAAGGAAGGAAGGAAGGAAGGAAGGAAGGAGGAAGGAAGGAAGGAAGGAGAGAGAGAAGGAGAAGAGAGAGAGAGGGGAGGGAGGGGGGAGGGGAGGGAGAGAGAGAGAGCGCGGATAGCGAGAACGCGCAGAGAGAGAAAGAAGAAAGACACCCGAAAAAAGCCCGACACGACGAAGAAGGAAAAGCAAGGAAGGAAGGAGTAGGAATTCCGGAAGGATCTTCCGTCCGCTGCCTAGCCATGCCGCCACCGCCGCCCGCCCTCACCACCTCTGAAAGAAAAGCTGTTAACTATGGATGCTCACCCCTTTAGCACACATCTTTTCAACAGCCTGTGTGACCAAGTGGGAGGTGGTGGTAAGGCACGCTGCTGCCTGGGGAGGTGTAGTCATTGTCTCCAGGAAAAACACTGCTGCAGAGACCACAGAAAAACCAAGCGGACACTTTAGAGAAAAGGAGGGACACTGTTTATTTACGCCAGCGGACTCAGGGAATAACTTTCCAAATCTGAGTGAAGAAACATGCAGGGGGCTTCTCTTTATATCTCCCTGTGGTCTTTGTCCTGCAAATATGGATTATGCTTCCGGTCCCTTTTCGCCTTGCAAGAAGGCCCCCAGGTGTTGGGGGTCTCCAGGCCATATCTGATGGTTTGGCCTGGCGCCAGCGTTAATAACCCTCCCTCTGGGGCAGTGCAGTGTTCACAGTTTTATGGTCTTTGTAACAGGTTCTGCAAGACCAGTTTCTGGGAAGGAGGTAATGACTTAATTATAGGTTATCAAGAATGTACACTGAGCTTGCTGGCATGGATTCAGATCGCTAGCCCCCCAAATATCAGGATTACACTGGGATTAGCCCTTTTTAGTCTTCTCAACACCAGTATGGTTTTTGAGTTGTGGGATGAATGAGCTTTTTTTTTCATGGAACACAATTTTTACTTTAAAAAAACAACTAAAGGATGAATTATGGTTATTCAGATTTAGTTATTTGGCAGACATTTTTTCAAACTTGAATGAAAAGTATGATTTTATATACATGTATAAACATATATGTATACATTATACATATATATGTCTAATATATGTGTTTTAGCATGTCTTTGTATGGCTCTTAATAGTGGTTGCTCTAGGTATTACATTATATACATAATTATAAACATAAATCATTACATTATATATTATTTATAATATACATATAATTATATAAATAATGTAATGCCATCCAATAGAGTAAGGATTGCCTTTTCAATAAATAGTTGACACCAAAAACACAATCTATTTTTTTAAATTGATAAATGGGACTTCATTAACATTTAAAACATTTGCTCTGCAAAATACCTTTTTTTTTTAATCGATTTCAGAGAGGAAGGGAGAGGGAGAGAGAGATAGAAACATCAATGATGATGAGAGAGAATCATTGATCAGCTGCCTCCTGCACGCCCCCCACTGGGGACCAAGCCCGCAACCCAGGCACATGCCCTTGACCAGAATCGAACCTGGGACCCTTCAGTCCGCAGGCCGACGCTCTCTCCATGGAGCCAAAACGGCTAGGGCAGCCGTGGGCAAACTACGGCCCGCGGGCCGGATCCGGCCCGTTCGGCTGTTATATCCGACCCGCGGAGCCGAAAGAGCAGAGGGTTCTCTTACTCTCCCCTCCGCTCCTTCACCAGCAGCAGTGTTAACATGGCAACGTCGGGAAACACGGCCGCAGCTCCTTCTTCTGAGTCCAGTTTAAGAACCCATTGTGGCCCTGAGTCAAAAAGTTTGCCCACCCCTGGCTAGGGCCAAAATACCTTTTTAAGAAACAAGCGACAGAATGGAAAAATGTGTTTCCAAACTACATAGTCAACAAAAGCCTAGAGCTAGCGTATGTAAAGAACTCTCAAAGCACAATGGCATGTGAGCAACAAGCCCTTTTAGAGTCTGAGCAAGGACATAAAGAGAGAGTCTACGGAAGAGGAGGTACAGGTGGCAGAAGAGCACAGGAAAAGATGTCACCATCATCCGTCCATAGGGAACTGCAAATTAAAGCCACAATGAGATATCCTGGCCTACTGCTCACCAGAATGGCTAGAATACACAATAGTGAGAGGAAGACTACTTGCTGCTTGAGTCCAACCACCTGGCTTTCTGGGAAGGGCAAAGCCGTGACTACAGTATGAAGATGAGTGGCCGCCAGGGGTTGGGGGGGAGAGGGATGGCAGGTGGAGCAGGGGATTGTTAGGGCAGTGAAACTGTTCCGTAGGACACTGCTCTTATGGGTACATGTCATCATACATTTGTCAAAACCCATAGGATGTACACCACCAACAGTGAATCCCCGTGTAAACAAACCATGGACTTGGGGGGTAATACTCATGCGTCAACGTCGGTTCATCAATTGTCACAAACGTACCGCTCCGGTGGGGACGCTGATGGAGGGAGAGGTTATGCTTAAAGGGGACATCTCTCTAAGTTCTGCTCAATTTTGAATTGAAAACTCTATTCTAAAATATAGTCTACTTAAAAAAAAAAAAAAAAAAAAAACAGTGACAACACCAAAAGCTGGCGAGGATGCAGAGAAACTGGGTCACCCCTGACTGTGGGAATAACATGACACAGCCACTCTGCAAATCAGTCTGGCAGTTTCTTTAAAAACAACAACAACAACAAACTAAACAGGCAACCAACATGCAATTACCATGACTCAGCAATGCCATCCTCAGCACGTATCCCAGAGAAACGAAGATTCATGTCTCTACAGAAACCTGTACATGGAGGTTTATAGCAGCTTTAATTAGAATAGTCCAGACTGGAAACAACCCAACCCAAATGCCTGGCGATGAGTGAATGATTAAGCAAACTGCAGCGTAACCATGTGGTAGAATACTACTCAGCGACAAAAAAGAACTATTGTACACGCAACAACCTAGATGAGTCTACAGAGAATTATGCTGAGTGGTTTTGTTGTTTTTTAAAGGCAATCCCCAAAGATTCTATGCTGTTTGGTTCCATTAATAGAACATTTTTTAAATGATAAAATTATAGTGATAGAGAACAGATGAATGGTTGCCAGGAGATAAACAGGAGGTGGGAACAAGAAGGAAACGGGTATGGCTCTATGAAGGCACCTTGATGGGTCTGTGGCAATGAAGCTGTTCTGTATCAGTGCAGCAGCCTGGTCATGACATTGTACAATAGTTTTGCAAGATGTTACAGTTGAGGGAAACTAAAGGGTACACGGGATCTCTCTGTATTTCTTACAACTGCATGGGAACCTATAGTGTTCTCAAAATAAAATTTGAATTAAAGAAAAAAGTGAATGAAGTGGGCCTTTAAAAGATAAACTGCACTTGCTGCTTCCAAGCAAAAATTAGAATTTTGACATTTTTTTTGTGCCACCAGGAGTGTCAGCTTCCCAAGACCTAAAGACTTTTTAATGAAACTAATAGTGATATTAACTAATGCTATGTTAATATATTAAGAAATGTGCCCAAAGTGGTAACAGCTGCATTGCTCAATGCATCACTGTTTTCTAACTAATCAATACACAATATTGAAAGGAATTCTTAGAGGTGAAATAGGCAGGTTTAGGAAATTTGGGGAAATAAGGGATCCATAGAAAAGACACAGGGCTACAGAGTTGCAAAAGGTACATTTCCATAAGACAAGGAAGCTGGGAGTAGCAAAAGGTACACATTTACAGAATAAAAGGAAGGAAACGCCTCATTCAAAGAGGGAGGGGGAAAAGCCCAGAGGGAATAGGAGAACAATAAGGGAGAAGAAGGTGGGAACCTCACATAATTCATGGAAGACTTGAGCTCAGGAGTTGCTATAGTGACCAAACCAAAGGGGAATAGTGACCAACCAGAGGGGATATCGAGGCACAAAGAACTGCAGCCTTTACAAACCGTGGAAAAAAGGAACTCTGTGGGACTCCTCCCCCTCCCCACATGGGAGTCTGTGCTTGTTTCTCAATAAATTTCCACCTTTTCCTATGCCATCTCTCATCTGTGGTTTCATTCTTCAACTCCACCGGACACGAGCCTGGGAACCATCCTGCCCAGGGAACACCGCACTTTCCAGTCCAACTTTCCTGTTTCAATATTACGAAACCACGCACAGCTGAACGATCCATTCAAAATATATGATAGAGCCGTGGGCTTACTGGACAGAGTAGAAATGCTCACAGATTCAAAATGCAACTAACCTTGAATAAGTTACCATGGAACAAAGCATTCGAAAGCAATGTCTACCATCTCCTGGGGACTATTCAAATGTGATCTCCCTGTTCCGACTGCGTGTCTACATGTCAGAGTTTCTTTGTGCCCTTCAGCTCGAATAATATATTAGGACAGACTGAATTGAATGAGACATATATGAGAAGTCAGCTATTTTCTATTAAGTCAGACATTAGAAATTTGCAACAAAAAAACTTTTAAAAAAAGTCTCTCTCTTTTTAGACTTACAAGTCCAGGAAGCGCAGAGAACCCCAAACAAAAGGAATCCAAAGAGGACCACACCAAGACACATCATAATTAAAATGCCAAGAGCAAAAGACAAAGAGAGAATCTTAAAAGCAGCAAGAGAAAGAAACTCAGTTATCTACAAGGGAGTACCCATACAACTGTCAGCTGATTTCTCAACAGAAACTTTGCAGGCCAGAAGGGAGTGGCAAGAAATATTCAAAGTGATGAATACCAAGAACCTACAACCAAGATTACTTTATCCAGCAAAGCTATCATTCAGAATTGAAGGTCAGATAAAGAGCTTCACAGATAAGGAAAAGCTAAAGGAGTTCATCACCACCAAACCAGTATTATATGAAATGCTGAAAGGTATCCTTTAAGAAGAGGAAGAAGAAGAAAAAGGTAAAGATACAAATTATGAACAACAAATACGCATCTATCAACAAGTGAATCTAAGAATCAAGTGGATAAATAATCTGATGAACAGAATGAACTGGTGATTATAATAGAATCAGGGGCATAGAAAGGGAATGGACTGACTATTTTGGGGGGGGGGAAAGGGGTGTGGGAGATGCGGGAAGAGACTGGACAAAATTTGTGCATCTATGGATGAGGACAGTGGGTGGAGAGTGAGGGCGGAGGGTGGGGTGGGAACTGGGAGGAGGGGAGTTATGGGGGAAAAAGAGGAACAAATGTAATAATCTGAACAATAAAGATTTAATTTTTTTAAAAAAAGTCTCTTTCTGCCAAAGTTTCTTCATCTTGGAAAATATACTTTTTTTTTTCATTAAAAATGTGATGTATGCTTCCATAAATGGGCTTGTTTTATTAAATTAGTAAGAAAACGAGTATTTAAATTTTCCTGGTTTGAATTCCTAATAAAGTAAGTGTTCATAGTCACGCTCATAAGCAGAAGCTCTTTGGGCCCCTGAATGATGTTTAAGAGTGTGAGGGCTCCGGAGACCCAAACCTTTGAGAGCCACTGTCCCAGCAGTTTCACGTTTCCTCGTTGGTTGTAGCTGTAGGTTCAAACAACTTCTAACCCAGGCCCATGGACCCCAGGATCTATGTAAGAACGAAAGAGGGTGGCCAATTTGGGAGAGGGGCACGTGTCCCCAGAGAGCACGGGAGCTGTCCCCCTGCCCTCCTAAGGGGACAGGACAGCATGGCAAGGCCGAGGCTCCACGTGGGTTTCTAGGCTTCCCTGTGAGGCCAGGGCCCGGCCCCCAGGGAGAGGGTGAGAAACCCAGCCAGCTCTCTAGCTGCTGTGTGCCTTCGGAGACAATATTATTCCTCTGGAGGAGCCTGAGTTGCTCCCCCACCTTCATTTTTTTTAATTTTTATTTTCCTTGCTTCCCCTCTTTTAAGAACAAAAGCACAAACCACATTTCACTAATGTGCCATTTACCACAATAACGATTTACTCCAGTGTATGTAGCTATTTACGGAGCTGATCCGTTGATGGAAGAAGGAGGTGGTTGCAAGGTGTTTGCGGTGAAATCCGTGACAAAGAATCCTCTTCCGCAGCGTTTGCCAAAAGGCCGCCTTATTGAGCCCATCTTCAAAACGCATGCTCCTGGAGGGGAAGGAACAATGGATGACTTAACTTCTACACTTAAAAACTGCCCTTTCAGTGGAGCCCAACCAAGAGGTCTCATTTTTAAGTGCAACGCCATGGGCCATCTCCTGGCGTCCCTCCCAGCGCAGGCAGCCGGGTCTGGGCCAGGAAGGCACCCTGGCTCATCCAGCTCCTGTTATTCAGAGGCTACACATTAAGGTGAGGCCACCTTCAGCCTCGGAAAGAAGGTCATTCTGATGAAAGCTCTAAACTAGATCTGGAGGCCCTTGATCGGTGAATTAACGGAGGAGAGTGTAAGTTGATTCCTTGCTCTGGGGAACGTGTTTAAATGACCCAGAGACAAGACAGTTCTGTTCCAATATTATGGTGTATATGTGTGTGTTTCCCTGTCCCTGGGACCCTGGTAATCCCCCCATTTATTGACTTAGTTTCCTTCTTTCTCTCTCTTTGTTTTATCATTTTCTTTAATTCCTTCCAATTCTTACTGAAGGAGGCTCTTATAATAATTTTGCTATTTTTCAGTTTCCAGAGGAATATCCTGGCCATCCCATTCACCCAGCTAACTGATGCTCCCCTCCCTAACCATCCCCCATCTTCCCCACCCCAGCCCCAAGTTCATCAGGCCTGGCCCAGGGGACCACGCCGGCAGGTTGGCCTACCCGGTCCTGTATTGGTGGATCTGTTCCTTTTAGTTTGAGGCATAAAATATGCTGGGAATAGCTGTTTACAAAAACAAAGCAACCTGTATACATCCTAAGTACTTCTCTAAAAAGCTTGTGAAGTAATTGATCCACTGCTTACGGTTAACTTTAAATATCTTCCTGGTGTTGAAGAATAGAACAACAGTATGTGAGAATAAAACTCTTTGTTTTCTGTTCATTTTTCTTTGGACTAACTTTGCAATCAAATTTAGTATCTTGATACCAGGTTACTCACTTTAAAATATCATAACCCTGGCTGTGGTTGAGGATCAACCTATATGAGCCAGGAGGTCACGGTTCAATTCCCGATCAGGGCACGGGACACATGCCTGGGATGCAAACTTGATCCCCAGTAGGGGGCATGCAGGAGGCAGCCAATCAATGAATCCCTCTATCACTGATGTTTCTATCTCTCTCCCTCTCCCTTCCTCTCTGAAATTAATAAAAATATGTGTTTTTTAAAAATAATAAAATATTTTAACCTTAAAATAGAGTAGGTCTTGAATAATCATTTTTCTTAAGAAAATATAGTCTTAATTTAGCCACTTGCAATATTTTTATTTTCAGAGGTGTCCTAATGGGGCATGTTTTCCTTTAGTTTTACGTACTAGTCATTTTCAGAGACTATTTTGAATGAAATAGAACTGGGAAATTTTTAAAGCTTCAGTTTTTAGTAATGTTCAGCTCTTATGCCAATTTTTTGGCGCTATTTTGTGAGAATATGAATCTGCATATGAAACTCTGTGCTCTCTATTATTGGGGTGCATAGTGGATGCTGGGCCCATTGCTCAGTCCTGCCCTTTAACACAAAGGCTCCCATGCAGGACATGTGCTACCCCCAAAACACACTTGCCCGATTTTTCACTCTTCTTGGGGGGCAGCCCCAATCCAATGGCTATTGATGCTGTGAGTACCCCCCCTTGCCTCCATTCGGGACACATCTAAGGGGCCATCCCAGCTCCAGAGGTTGAGGGGGGCTGAGCCCTCAGCTGCTGAGAGAGTTAACTTGAAACGCAGGCAGACAAGGCAGGGTCCAGTGGAAACAAAGGCAGGTGGGACGTAGGCAGGGCAGACACGGCAGCTTGAGCAGCCTGACCACAGGGGCCAACCACGCAGAAATAATAGAATGTCTCTGGACTCCAGCGGGAGGCAAGGGTGGGTCTGCAGCAACAAGGTGTACGAACACACAGAAACAGGGCAAGTCCAGCACAGGAACAGAGAAAGGACACATAGAAACAGGGAAAGTCCAGCACAGGAACAGAGAAATAACACAGAAACAGGGAAAGTCCAGCACAGGAACAGAGAAAAGACACACAGAAACAAGGAAAGTCCAGCACAGGAACAGAGAAAGGACACACAGAAACAGGGAAAGTTAGGTCCGCTGCTGGGCAAGAACAATTGAGGGAGTCAATCAAGCAACGACACAGGTAGCATAGAGCAGGTATAGCAAATGTGTACCCTGCACTACAAGGCTTTCCCGGGCAGCCCATTATGGGGGCCCCTCCCCTGCAGGGAGTCTGCATCTGCTGGTAATAAACTTTTACTTAACTCCTGGTCCACGGAGTTCATTCTTCAGTGACTTGAGACAGGACCCCAGGAAAGCACCTCGACTCAGCGTTCTGGTCATCACTGTAACTACATCACAGCCCCACCGCCCCTCACTCAGCCCAGCTGCCCTCACTCTGGGCCAGGTGCTCCCGGGAGCATGTCCGCTCAGCCTCCCTCGGACCAACACCCACCTGAGCCTGCTTCCCAGGAACCGGCCCGAGCCCGGGGGTTGTCAAGAGTCTGAGGCAAGACTTCAACCCTCCAGGTGGGAACTGGCCATACAGGTAGTTACCGCACAAGAAGCCAGAACCGGAGCCTTCTTCCATAGAAGGGCCCCCGATGCACCTGCACCCCTTCCCACAAGCCTGAGCTCAGCCGTCACTCACAGGTTTTTCACAGGAAAACCTATTGGCCGCCGCTCCCCTTCCCGGAGGGGAACTCAGGCAGGGTCGGCTGTGCCTTCCAGCAGGGACACAATTCTAGGAAGAGAACAAGCCCCCGCCCCTTCCCCGCCAAAGCCTCCGCGGGTCCCAGTTTAAGAACCGCTGATTCAAAAATAGATCCAGAGACACAGAAGCATCGAACAGACTGTCCAACCTCAGAGGGAAGGCAGGGCGGGAGGGTTAGAGATCAACCAAAGGACCTGCATGCACATAAGCAGAGCCCGTGGACACAGACACTGGGGGCGAGGGCCTCGAGTGGGGGCGGGGGGCTGGGAGAGGTCAATGGGGGAAGGGGGACATATATGTAATACTTTCAACAATTAAAAAAATTAAAAATAAATAATATTTTTTAAAAAAAGAAGAAGAGCCGTTGATTCATAGCGAAGGTCACAAAAACACGAGGTCTCCAGGCAGTGGTCCCCAGCATAGGGAAGAAGGAGAAGCACTTTTCAAGTATATTTAAAAAGCCTTCATTCTTCCGCATATGAGTTCACTAATAGGCTTGAACAACCAAATCTCAGACTCAACTCACATTTTCCACAGGCACGTCCGCTGCGTTGGAGCCCATCTTCTGGCGGTAGCGCTTCCGGGTGCAGTAGACGCTGACCAGGGTGACCACCAGCATCGCCCCAAACACGGCGGCCGTGGAAGACACCGCGATGACGATGGTGTCCCGCGTGGAGCCCCTCTTTTCACACCGCTCCCCCATGTACCACCAGTCTTCCCCCGACGGGCACCTGCGCGGCCAGAGCATGCTCTGTTAGGAGTTGGCGTTTAAATCGAGCATCTTCTGCCCGTGGCTCAGTGGATGAGCGTGGACCTATGAGCCAGGAGGTCATGGTTCGATTCCTGGGCAGGGCACATGCCCGGGTTACGGGCTCTATCCCCAGTGTGGGGGGTGTAGAAGGCAGCTGATCATCGGTTCTCTCTCATCATTGATGTTTCTAGCTCTCTCTCTCTCTCTCTCCCTCTCCCTTCCTCTCTGAAATTAAAAACTAAAATAAATAAATCTGAGCATCTTCGCCATGAAAGGTGTGTGTCAACATCCAGGTCCTTGACCTTGGGGACATTTCACTCTGGACTAGAGGGGGTCGGTGGGGACGCAGAAGGGAGCCTGGAATGACGTCTGGTCTGGTTCTCAAAACAGCAGCTCCGAGGGGGAAGGAAGGAGCGTGGGGAATGGAGAAAATTTAGTTCTGAGGGTCCTAGTCCCTTGCCTCCCAGCTCTACACCCTGGCCAAGCTCTTCCCAAAACTTAAGTATCTCCACCTACTTAATGGGGCACGTACACTGACCACATCAGACTCTTGTGGGGACTTCAGATATGTCACTCATGAGGACTTTTTCAGACAATAAGAACATAATGTGCTGTTTTTTATTGATTTTTTTAGAGAGAGAGGGTTAGAGAGACAGAAACATCATCAATCAGCTGCCTCCTGCTCGCCCCCTACTGGAGATCAAGCCCACAACCGGGGCATGTGCCCTGACTGGGAATCAAACCATGACCTTTTGGTTCCTAGGTTGACGCTCAACCACTGAGCCACACCGGCCAGGCTCATGTGCTATCTTTTTCATAAGTAATGTTATTGTTCTTATGACTACCCAAAGTCCCAAATAAAGAGCAAAAAATAAATATCCTCTGACTGGTTTTGAGATGGGCATGAACTGATTTCACTCATGTGAGATATCAGTATTTAGTCGTACGTAGTGGGAATGATAGGGTTTCAGACAGAGGACGGGGGAGGTCTGGCCCAGGGACCCCTCACCTGCACTCAGCTTTGCCATCCCGGACGGTGCAGACGCCGTCGTTCTCACAGGTGAACTTCACGCAGAGGTCAGGGATGCGGGCGGTGGTGGTGCGGGCGGTGGTGGTGCTGGCGGTGGGAATGCCGGCCGTGGGGACCGGCTGCGGGGAGGTGGTATTCAGGTGGGATATGTCTAAGGGCGGAGAGCAGGGGTGGAAATCAGGTTTTGCTTTAACAAGTATTTGACTTTTAAATTTCAAAATAGATGATTGGGTTTCGGGTTGGTGAGAGATTCAGGTACTGTTGCAGCGTAGTCCAGCAATATCCTCAGACAGGGAGCTGGTACAGGGGCAGGTTGAAATCTAACACAAAGGAAAGCGGGGCCACCTTCGGGGCTACCACTGACCCCCGTGCTCCCTGGGCCTGGGCTTGCCTGAACTCCAGGGGCCCGTGGCATGGTGGCCGTTCACCTAAGAATGAGGGGCCGTTCACAGTGAGAGGCCATAGCGTTTGCTTGAGATCAGCTCTTGGGGGAGAAGAGTTCCTGCAGAAGCCCAAGCAACTGGGCTTTGATGAGGAGACAAAAGCAAGGGGTGCGGGTGAGAACGGGTGGGGTGGGGGGGTTCTGTCAATGGAAGGAAGGCATTTCTATTGGGCAGATGACGTAACCTAGCGGTGTTTATTCTAAAGGACGTTTTACTTGTCAATCCCACAATCATCATACCTGCCTCTTGTTATCTCTGCAAACAGCTCTTTGGACACAGGCTGCTGTAGGCCCAGCCCAGAGGTGCCTTTGCCCTGGGCTGACATTCCAGAGGTGAGGCCTAATTCGAACACTATGGCACTTTCTCCGTGTGGCAGCTCCGACTCCTTTTTTAAGGGGCCCCATTGGTTATTTTTTTCCAGGACCAACCCTCAAGGGACAGACAAGGAAACCAAAGAGCAGGTCCCAAGGCAGCTGAGGGGCCTGCCCAAAGCCTCGGCTCTCTTGTTTCATGGGCAGTTGGCGGATTTTTGGTGAAAGACAACAGGGCCCCTGGCAACCAGGGTGCTGTCCGGGGGTGTTTCCCGTGGCTTCCTGTCCACACAGGGTCGGATGGAACTGATGAACCTGTGACTAGTCGCGGGAGGAATCATTTTATGTCGCCTCTCCTCCCTCGGCACAAATTTCCCTGAAAACTTTTTCCAAGCAGTATCATTTAGATTGACTCCAATTGACAGTGTAATAAAAATGCCATGGGTTCCCCTGCACCCCTTTTCACCACAAACAAGATTCTGATTTACTGAGATGCAGGTGGGTCTTCAGTTGTAAATGAGTTAAAATCCTACCACGTAAAACATAGAAACCACCAGTATTCCTGGAAAATGTGTTCTTTGGCTGCCATAGGTAAGAAACTTTAAAAGATGATAGATTATTACTGCCAAAATGTGTGTGTGTGTGTGTGTGTGTGTTCCCAGAAAAATGTATACATGCACTTTGAATAATTATAAAGGCAGTGTTTATTAAGATATATTTCATTTTCAAAATGGAGCTATCAGCTGTTAAAGTGTGTACAGATTTTGGAGGGGACACCCTGTATATTTGAAAAAGACAATAAATATAATTCATTTTAAATTTAACTTCATGTGCTTGTGTGACATTTTTATTTCTGGAATCCTAGACTATAATTCTAGTCTATAGTCTAGACTATAATCCTAGACTATAATGGCTATACTTTGACTTACCTCTTTTTTTTAATATATGTATTTTTTATTGTCAATAGTATTACAGATGTCTCCCTTCCTCCCCGTTCACTTTACCCCTCTCCTCCCAGACCCTACCCATCCCCCACTTTAGCTTCTAAAGTTTTCCGGCCTAAAGTCTTTTACTATTGCTCCATGTAGTGGTAATTAAAACCTTTATCCTGGAAGCCTCACTGTTTCCAATTCAATTAGTTTCCTATTGTTAATGATTCATACCAAACAAACAAAAAATTCCACCCGGGCCCATTTCCTCCCACATCCCTAGTTAATATGCCTAAAAGTAGAACCTGCAAGAACACAGTACATCAGCCATGGCTGCAACAATGACAGAAGTAGCTTAGATGGCACTATGCTCATCGCCATACCTTCCACGGTCAGTAGGATGTAAACAT
Organism: Myotis myotis; assembly: GCF_014108235.1. NCBI lineage: Eukaryota > Metazoa > Chordata > Mammalia > Chiroptera > Vespertilionidae > Myotis > Myotis myotis. The sequence goes on along the minus strand of NW_023416401.1, from coordinate 5,210,404 downwards.
CGTCTCCTTTGATGAAGTCTCTGCTCTTCAGCCGCTCGTGGGTGATGAAGGCACTGGTTCCAGCGCCCCGACCTCTTCTGAACTGAGTTCCGTTCGGGAAAAAGTCCACTTCCCCCACTTTGGAAGGCCTGTCCCAGAAATAGCTTTTGCCATCGTCACCTGCAAAAGCAATTCGTATGAAGGGGCTGTGTTTAGCATCCGCTCAGCTCTTGGTGGTAGGAAACAACAGGCAACATGAAACCCAACTAGGATGGAGCTCCAAGTGATTAAATGGCGCCCTTGACCTGTGATGCATCCCCTGCAAGTCGCTGGAGTGTGTCCATTTCTATGCCCCGAGGAAATGAGGCTGCCCAGTAGGGAGGACCACGCTCCGGGCCGCCAGTGGAGGGTACAGGAAGTGTCCCAGGTGGGGAGTCAGATCTGTACTGACTGACCAGCACAGAGGCCCACTGCCCGGGACAGTCATTCCTCATGACCTTCTGAGTTGTAGATCGGCCTGTTAACTGGGTTAAACCAGTTTGCTGCTGATGGAGTTTTCAATACTAGCGCAGAACCATTTATCTTAACCGACTGGCTCACCTACCAGCTGAGTCCTTCAAGAGTAGAAGCCAGAGAGAGAGACTGCTCTGGGGAAAGGTGGCGGCCACCCAACCCGGAGCCACTGTCAGCGTCATTCAGGGAGGAATATTTTTTTTAAAAAGGGAAGAAATTCTGAGCATCACCTCCCTACAGTCTTTTGTGGATATTATTTCCCCCCCTATGTCATATAAGTCCATTGTTTTCGTGTATAGAATTCAGGTTTGGCAATAACATTCACCTGGCCATAATTCCGTGTGCCCCTTTATTGGGTTCCCAGGTGGCAAAGGATTATTAAAATGAAAAATGTGGTCATTGTACCCTGACCACGTGGCTTGGTTGGTTGGCGCATCATCCCATACACCAAAAGGTGTGAGATCGATTCTCAGTGAAGGCGCATACCTAGGTTTGCGGGTTCGATCCCAGCCGAGGTGCATACCGGAGGCAACAGATCGATGTTTCTCACTCACATCAATGTGTTGTTGGGTTTTTCTCTCTCTCTCCCTAAAATCAATAAAAACATATCCTCCATCAAGGATTAAAAAAAAAAAAAAAAAAGAAATGTGATCATTGCCTTCTGGATTCTGCTCCTTTTTGAGACTGGAAGGTGCGGGAAACATCCCCATTGGCAAATCCTCCAGAACTCCATAAAAAGGTGTAATCCACTCCCCCCCTTCCCGACACTCCACAGCATCTGCTCCTCTGCCTTCTGAACAAAAGCCACGCCCCTTCCAAGAGCTGCCTTGGTTTTGGTGATCCCAGGGGCAATATCAGGGTAGCACGGACTAGGAGACCAACACTGGGCGCCTCCTCACACCAGGCCTTTCCGCAAACTTCGGTGCCTGGTCTGGAGTGATTCTCACAACAAATCCCTGTGGTTGCTGTACCTACTTGCTTAGCTAACGAGAGCAAACCTCGGATTTTCATCCAGGCATGTCAGACTCTAAAACCAGCATTCCTGGCCCAACACTGGGAATTCAGGAATGGCCATCAGTTCCCAGGAATACAGTCACTGTCGTCTCTGTCTGCCGGCTTCCCTGCGGACGTCCCTGACGCTCTCCTGCCCGGGAGACTGTCCACAGCTGTGGAAACTCTTCCCCCTTTGACCTTCTGCTCCTCAGATCTGGCTCAGAACCCCCTAGGTGCCTGGCTGTGCAGCCTCTCATTCCCAAGTCACCCGCCCCTCCACGAGCAAGGACCTGGTGTGAGCCGTAAAGAAAAGGAGTCACGAACCCGTGGTCAGAAGTGGGTCTGTAGTTACACTCCGCTGGTTCGACATACGCCGTCGAATGTCAGGGTTTTGGTCCAGGAGTGTCATCGTGGCTTGTTGCCAAGGACACGGCCACTCTAATTGATCATCATTGGCTCCAGAGATCAAGTGGAAATATATCCCTGCATTAGTCGGCTGGCTTAGAATCAAGGAAATCTGAAAGGCATAACCTTTAGGAGAGTAAAATGGAGGGCTATAGAGAGTTCCATTGGGGCTGCCAATCAGCTGTGTGACATTCCTTATGCGCCAGATGTGATGAGGGCACCGTGTTTCCGAAAGGTTGATGTCGTCAATGGACAGGCCACCCAGTGAGGCACCAGCGCCTCTGACCCCTCCAAACACCACCCTGAATTTGTTGGTTACTTTCAGCGTCACATGGTAAAGTTGCCAGCTCCCGGTGGGTATATCTGCAAAACACACATTATTATTGCACAGAAGACAAAGGGCAATGGACCCCATGCAAGTCAACATGGGAGTTCTGACCTTCACGGACGAACGTTCATCCTAGGACTACGGTTCCCACAGGTCCAAGGTATGGCTTTCCCACTCCTCCAGCCCCCGTCCTTTTACTTCCAGATATTTCTGTGGGATCGGACTCCTCTCTGTAATATTCGTATGTTTATCTAGTTGTTTCTCAGACAGGTTACCCTTTCCCAGAGATGGGTGAGCAAACAGCGGCATCAAGCTCATGAGAACTCCATGCCCTACCTAGGGGTGACCTGTCATTCTGTGTTAATTCTATGTTAATTAAACGGTCAAGCAAGCCCAGTATTTTACACTTGTACCCATGATTCCTGTGATACTCAACCAAAGTCTCGTTTAATATACTTATACTCTGCTTGGAACACTTCCTTTACATGGGACATTTTCAACCAACTTTTCAGCAGTGTTAAACAGGACTGCACCAAACCCTACAAAGCCCACATCCTACACTTTACTCCTTAATCATACCAGTGACTCAACATTATAAATACTTATCTAATATTTTATACCATCTCCTCTCTCCCCAACTGCACGCCCCCTCCACTGTTTCCCCCACCCCCGGCTGGCCGCATGGCTAGGCCATCCTGTCTTATTTTCCTATATCACATACCCAAATAAGAAACAATACATTTACATTTTTTCAGAAGCCCCCAGGGAGAGAACAGCTCAATTTATGTGAAACTCATAATTAACACAACAATTTGAGATTTAAATATATTGGCACTTAATGAGAAACACAATTGCTTGAAAATAACTTAGAAGTGTCCAAATTACAGAAAATGCCATCTTCCATGGATGGACTCTAGATTGAGCAAAAACCTTTCACAAGAGCTTCCACTTTATTATTATAGTACTACCTATTTAAATTCTGCACTCCTAGAAGAGATCAACCAAAGAACTTTTATACTTATATGCATAGCCCATGGACACAGGCAGTAGGGTAGTGAAGACCTGGGGGAGGTGTGGGTAGAGGCTGGGAGGTAAAGGGGGAAATGGAAGGTATCTGTAATACTATCTATATATATAAAAGCCTATGCAATCGAATGACCAAACGACTTAATGACTGGTCCACCGGTCACTATAATGCACACTGACCACCAGGGGGCAGATGCTCAATGCAGGAGCTGCCCCTTCGTGGTCAGTGCACTCCCACAGCCAACCTCCTGTGGCCCCTCCCCCCAGCCAACCTCCTGCTGCTCTGATTGGCCTGATCGCTGGCCAGGCTGAGGGACCCCACCCATGCACAAATTTGTGAACCGGACCTCTAGTCAACAATAAAAAATATATTTAAAAAATTAATAAACTCTGGACTCCTGAACAAGTTTTTAAGTATCTTTTGTGCTATTATATACCAGTGATAACAGCACAGGTTGCTAATGGAAAGGCATATCTGTATCTTATACACTGAGTGGCCAGATTATTATGACCACCCCATCAGTACTTCTTTGGGCCACCTTTTGCCTTCAATACTGCGGCAAGTCTTCTTGGCATTCACTCCAGGAGATGTTGAAAGGTGATGCGAGGAATTGACACCAAGCCTGATGAATAGCACTGTCCAGTTCTGTGAGATTTGATGGTTGTGGAACCAGCTACCTGATGGCTCTTTTAACTTTGTCCCACAAATTCTCAATTGGATTGAGATCTGGTGATTGTGGGGGCCACCTAAGCAAGGTAAAGTCTCCCTCATGTTCTTGAAACCACTCCTGCACAATATGAGAACCGTCATGGCGCACTGTCTTGTTGGAAGAAGCCATCTCCATTGGGATACGCCATCAACATGATAGGATGAAGTTGATCAGCAACGATACTTAGGTATGTTGTGCTATTCAGATGCTTATAATAGTCTGGCCCTCTAGCAACTTCAGCACGAAATTATAGCCAATTTGCCTACAAACGTCAGGTGGTCATAATAATCTGGCCACTCAGTGTATATGTGCTGTATATTGTATTATATATACTTACATATAAGGCATGTGTACAGTGTGTGGTATGTGTATATGTGAGCGTGAGATTGAGACCCTCGGCTTTCACAGGGGATCGGCATGCCCCTCTGCTCGTGATTGGAATGACGGTGGGTGCCCACCATGGCGTTGCCCTCACCCCACAGAGGAATTGCTCCGGACGTTCCATTAACCCAGTCCTAACATCAGAACCCTTCAGCGGGACTTCCTGGTCAGCTAGAAATTAGAGCGAGAGTCCCCTTTCCAGTCCGATGTGGGAAGAAGTGAGACAGCCAAAGCCCCAGCTTCGTGGACAAGCCCAGTGAGACCCCGAGAGGCGCCCAGGGACAGGTCCCACCCGGCTGAGGCCAGCCCCTCCCTCGTCCAGGCCACGGCTCAGCCACACCTGGCAGGGGACGCTTCCCATTCTGCCCAAGCTGGCTCCCATTCCTGGCCAAGAACTGGCCTCCTCCGTGCGGGACACTGAGCTCCGGTTTCTCAGGACCCTCTCCTTCCCACAGCACAGCCCCGGGCGGAGCGGCTGCTGAGCTGCAGGGCCGTGACCCCGAGCCCTGCCCGCTGGCAGGTGGCACACTGAGCAGCGTGAAGCTCGCCGCCCTCGGACCCCCACAGTGAGGGTGCGGGCCTGGTACCTTTTATTTCCTCCACCAGGACCACGGTTCCGTTCGGGGCGCCTGCAGAATACTCGCGGATGTAAATGTTCAGCTGGTCACCGGCACCCCCGCTGTTGTACAGGAAGAACTGCAGGCACTGAAAGCCTCGCTTGGGGTACAGGGTCCTGCTCTCCAGCGTGGCCGCGGCCCCCGCGTTCACAGCGCTGCTGTCAAAGTGCATGAAGAAGCCGGCGCCTGGGACAGGGAAACAGCCCACGTGAGAGAGAGCGGCTGGGTCTGGGCCGCGTGTCTGTGGGACCCGAGTTCCCCTGGCTCCCCGCGGTGTGCGGGGTGTGGACAGGTCCCAGGAGCAGGACGTTTAGGAGAGAGACAGCATCAGGACTCCGTGTCCTTTCTGTAAATGCTAGCTTTCAAAAATGGAAAAATGTGTCACCTACCAGACCTAGTCTCTCTCTCTCTCTCTCTCTCTCCCCCCCCCCCCCCCTCCTTTTCTTCCCTGTTCCTTCTGGCCTAGGTAGGACTACTATCCACTATCCAAATCTGCAAGGCTTGAGCGTCATCCTATGAACCAGGAGGTTCTGGTTCGATTCCCAGATGGCAGGCTTGATCCCCAGCAGGAGGCATGCAGGAGGCAGCCGATCAGTGGTTCCCTCTCATCATTGATGTTTCTATCTCTCTCTCTCCCTCTCCCTTCCTCTCTGGAATCAATAAAAATGTATTTACTAGTGAAATGCATAAATAAAATGAAAAATATTTTTATTAAAATATATTCAACACATAGCATTGTGTAAATGTGAGGTGCATGACCTATTAATGGATACGTTTATGTATTGTAATAGGTATGTGTACAACGGATTGCCATTGTAGCGATACCCAGCACCTGTGTCATGTTACCTAATAATCATTGCTTCCTAGTGGTTGGAATAATTAAGTTCTAGCCTTTTAGCAAGCTTGATGATGATAATACAATATTGTTGTCCATATTCATTGGGCTGCACATTAGCTCTCCAGGGCTTATTAACTACTCGTTGCAAGTTTGTACCCTTAAAAAACACCTGTCTCTCCCCAATCCTACCCACCCACCCCGAAAAGGGGGAGCCTTTCACCCTGGAGGCCCACTCCCCGCCTAGACCAGCTGAGCTGCAAGCAGTGCCTCTGGGCTCTGAGGTCTACTTTTACAGATTTGCTGACAGAAATGAGCAAATAAATGAAAAATTGGTACTTGTGGCCCCCCCCCAAAAAAAGCCCATTTAACTCAAAAGAAAATTATAATAGAAAAATCTACTTATGTGAATAAAAATTAAATAACTTGCACTTTCTACCTTGAAGTATTTTTTGTAATAGCAGCATGCAGTCACAGCCAGCTGAAATCCTGACGCTGACTACTGCACAGCCCAGTGCTGTTCCCTCGCAAGCCGCTTACGTCCTACAAGCTTCTAGGAAACAGTTCACTCCAAAGATGGGGTCCCCCAGGAGAGACCACCGCTCCTGTGTGGGTGCCCAGATGAGGGGGTACAGGCTTCGCAGAGCCCAGCTCAGACTCGGGAAGTAGAGCCAGCTCAGACCACAAGCAGAGAGTGAGCTATGTCCTCATGGCACAGAGCTGATTGCGTGGTAGCAACCTGTGGGCTCTCGTGAATAATCAGGTGGGAGTTAGAGAGAGAAGATCCCAGTCTTTCCTAGCAAAGGACAAGGCTGGACGCCCTCCCTCCGGGTACCTGCGCACTGGCCCATGTTGGAGTGGTCGCTCTCTGGCCCCCCGGGCACCCGGGAAAGCCGCTGCCAGTCGGCACTGTCGCCTGAGCCTTGAATCATACCGCACACGTTTTCCAGCTCGAAGCTGCACGAGTCCATGAAGCTCAAGGAAGAGGCTACGAAAGCAAAGAACAATTACTGACACTCACACATCATGATAATCTAAGCAATAGAAATAGAGCTCAGTCCCGCCAGTGGTTGAGCGTGGACCTATGAATCACGAGGTCCCCGTTGGGTTCCCAGTCAGGGCACATGCCCAGGTTTCGGGCTCATCCCCACTAGGGGGTGTGCAGGGGGCAGCCCATTAACGATTCTCTCTCATCATTGATGTTTCTCCCTCTCCCTCTTTCTTCTCTCTTGAAATCAATAAAAAAATATTTTTTTTAAAAAAAATGGAGCTTATCACAGAAGTCCTAGGGATGCCAGGAGGGCATTAAAGGAGGCGCCTCGGCCCTAGCAGGTTTGGCTCAGTGGATAGAGCGTTGGCCTGCGGACTGAAGGGTCCAGGGTTCAATTCCAGTCAAGGGCACATGCCTGGGCTCCGTGCTCGATCCCCAGCGGGGCATGCAGAGGCAGGCAATCGGTGATTCTCTCTCATCATTGGTGTGTGTGTCTCTCTCTCCCTCTCCCTTCCTCTCTGAAAAATCAATAAAAATATATTTAAAAATTAAATAAATAAATAAATAAAGGAGGCGCCTCCTGGGCCCGGGTGGTGGGGGCTCGCAGATGCCTGGATGTCTGCCGGACCAAGACATGGCCAGCTCTGAGGGTCTGAATACACTGCCTGCCTGGCCCAAGTCTTTTCGTGAAGCTATCTGATGACCGCACCCGAGTCTACACGCCTCTCCTTCTTCAGGTTACGAAGCAGCCCCCAGACTATCTGGGCCCGTTTACATGATGGCTGTGCGCCTCCTTCGGGCTGAAAAGAGTTTGGAAGATCAAACTGGTCCACATTCGCATTAGTGACGGGTCAGGAACCTGCGTGGGGCATGATCCGTCAAGACCCGGTTTATTTTTACATCGGAAAGCCAGCCTGTGTGAGAAGCAAAATGCCGCCTCCAGATTATGGATTGGGATTTGGGTGCTTTAAAAAAAATCAAGCTTTTATCATTTCCGAGAACTCGGTAATGCTCAGCAAAATGGCACCGAAGGTCATTTCCCCCCCGCGGAGCAGAGACACAGAAGTCACTAGAGTGCGGTCACATACAGCAGTTGTACAGCCGGTTCAGCTTGAGGAGGTCAGAGTCGCTGAAGTCCATGCGCTGGCCGATGACGTCCATGAAGTCCGGGATCCTCGTTACAATCGTGGGCTCCGTCCCATTTCGGAAGGCGGTCTTGCTGTAGTGCATGACTGACGTGTAATCATAGGGGACATTCAGAGCGTCCGAGACTTTGTCATCGTAGGTGTTAAAATTGTTCTCTTTGCCTGAATGGTAAATTTAAAAAAAAATTTTAATTACTTGATGTTCACAGAATTCCATTGATTTTACTCAGAATGCTGTTAGTTTAGGAATGGAGACTGGAATAAACACACTGCAACCTTTGCTATAAGTGCTCTACATGATTTCAGGGGAGTTTCGCGCATCCTGTCTGAGAATGCAGTATTCACGCTGAGAATTGGGATAGCAGCCATCGTGCTGAACGGATCTAAGTTTTCATTACAACCCAAAGTTAGCTATTAGCATTGGGCCCACGGTTCCAAGAACTGTGCATGGAAAGGAGGGTTCTAGAAGGTGCTGTGGAAGCAGGCAGGTTCATTGGCAGGCGGTGATGGGAGGGCGGGGCATCGCAGCGGGTGGAGGTGAAAGTAAGGACTTGCGAGGTGCGGTGGGATGGGGCCTGGGGATTATAATGCAGAGTCACCAGAAAGGATTCCCATAGTCAGGGGTTTCGTGGTTCCTGGAATACGCGTAGCTGTTTCTTAAATGAATACGTTTAGAGAAGATACCAAGCTGCTTAACATCGCCTACAGGCAACGGATTGCAACTTGAGATCAAATGATTTTGTGGGCACGATGGGGTAGATCTGCTGTCCAAAGCACATACATGTGTTGTCAAGTCTAGACAGAAGTTTCCGCCAACAGCGAGACTTCAGGAATCCTAAAGAATGCGGCCATGGAGGAAGGTGAGCACGTCTCTTGCTGTGGAATCTTCTAGTCTCTGCTGTGCCTTGCCTAGTTGAGATCAGGACACGGGGAGAGGGCGTGGGAAGGAGCGGGAGCTGTGGTATTAAGATTATGATGCAGCCAGGACAGCGTGGCTCAGGGGTTGACCTATGAACTGGGAGGTCACGGATCGATTCCCGGTCAGAGCACATGCCCAGGTTGTAGGCTTGATCCCCACTCTGGTTGTAGGCTTGATCCCCAGTAGGAGGCACACAGGAGTCAGCTGATCAATGATTCTCTCTCATCATTGATGTTTCTCTCTCTCCTTCTCCCGCCCTCTTTGAAATCAATAAAAATATCTTTTTTAAAAAGATTATGATGTCATAGGCCTCAGCACAGTGCCCCACAGGACAGCAATGCTGTTTCCCCCGCCCCCCACACCCACCCCAACCTACAGAGCCAGGACAGGTGAGTGAATGTCATGGTGGGAAAAGGTGAAGAGCGGGAGCTCTGGCCAGACCTGGTGTGAAAACCTTCCAGAGTTGGAACACAAAGTCACAGATGTTCAGGCTGCCCAACTACTGCAGTGTTCCCCAGTGTGGGTGCCATGGATCAGTAAATCCAAATGCTCCACAAAAGGAAAACACAGAAAGACCAGGAATTACGCCACTTTAGGAAACGCTCCTGCCTCCGAGACTTACAATTCATGTTCATCTAACAAAGACTCTGAACAGCACAGCAGTGTAATGACTGTTCGTTTCGTTTCTCTTAACCTAGGATTTCCCAGACTCATGTGACCACGGATCCCTTTTCACTCAACACCCGTGAGCATGTTGGTGAACAGGGCTCCATAACACGTGCTTTAGGAAACATTCGTTTCTGAGATCATGTCCAACTTAAGGGCTATTGCTGTGCCCCAACAACCTTCATCCACTTCAACTCACACTGAGTTCGAGCTAAATGAAGTCAGACATCAAAACAGCAGCGTTTTCCTACCGGGTGCAGTTGGCACAGATGGCAGGAGAGGGCACAATGCGTAGAACTCAGTCCTTAACTACCTGAAAGTGTAAGAAAACGAGAGAAATATACCTGATTGAATTCTGTCCCACATTATGCTGACGTAGTCATCCCGGTCAGAGCGCGACTGCTCGTGCCAGAACCCCAGGGCGTGGAGGAACTCGTGCTGAATCGTTGCTATTCTGTCACAGTTTTCCCCGATGGAGAGGCTTTGCTTCCCAACGCGCCTGTTTCCCACCGAAGACCAGCAGCTTACAGGGGGTTTACAGGAGAAAGGGGAGAGGGTGTTATAACGATGCAGGTGGAGGTCTCAGGTCAAGATCCCTAATTCCCAACCTGCTTAGCCACCCGGACCCTTCACAATGGAGGGATCTGAGCGCAAGCCGCTTCTCCCAGAACCCTGGTGAGCTAGGAACCATGTTCCGCACCAGGTGATCTTTGGGGAACTTGCCCTGACACCAAAGAGAACGTAGGAGCAAGTCATCCCACGTCAGCCTCATCCTGATTTTTCCTGGAAATGTCCAGGTGTTTCTGATGGTCCTGGCTATGCCGGTGACCATTCATTAGGGTCTTATAGGTACAGCAGCCACTCAGAATAGCTGCGCTCCAAGCAAATAACACTGTCACCTTCTTAACTCAGGCAGTAAGAGTCATTAGGTAAAAATAAATTGAAATATACACACACACACACACACACACACACACACACACACACACACAGTCGTGTTTTACTTGAAGGAACATAAGAAGTAGCTGAAGTTCACAACGTTGTGAGACAGATGCCATACAATCCCACCCTCCTTATCTAAAAAATAAAAAATAAAGATTGGCAGACTGCTTGCATGTATGAAAATATTATTTTTATGGCTAGAAAAACTAGCTCCAGCTGTCTTTTACTCTCCAAAAACCAGGGAAGGAAGCCCCAACCTCCCTCAAGGTCAGGGCCTAGCAGTGGTTCTCAACCTTCTGGCCCTTTAAATACAGTTCCTCGTGTTGTGACCCAACCATAACATTATTTTCGTTGCTACTTCATAACTGTAATGTTGCTACTGTTATGAATCGTAATGTAAATATCTGATATGCAGGATGGTCTTAGGCGACCCCTGTGAAAGGGTCGTTCGACCGCCGAAGGGGTCGCGACCCACAGGTTGAGAACCGCTGGGCCCTAGGGCAATTGCTGTGATATAATGTCCCAGCCACACAGTTCTCATTAACACCCCCAGAGAGCACTCTTCACGTACCCACTGCCCTTGAACACTGATATATAGTTCGTTTCTCCGGTCCAAGGCTTGAAGTCAATGCATGTTTTTAAGCGATAGCGTTCAAATGCATTGAGGATAACTCCCTTAGCATTCATTTCTGAGGGAAGAAAACAAACAAAAATACGTAGCTCATTAACATAAACAAGCATTAGATCCCTACGTCATCTCATCAACATTAAAACGAAATGACATGGGACAAAACTACCTTCTTCAAGGACCTGCTGCCTCATATGCAAGTATTGGATTACTCTTCAGGCCCCTTATTTCACCCCATATTTCTATCTATACCAATTCCTAAAAGTTGCTCCCCCGGGCTGAATTTCATCCTTGGCCATCTCACTCAATACCACCTTCTTGGGTCATTCAATCAGATCCACTATCTATGGAGTACCTGTTATATGCAAGGCACCATGAAAGATGCTCACTCATGCCCACAGCTTCAACCTTTTCCTACATCCAAATAACTCCCAAATATTTTTTTTAAAAATTTTTTATTGATTAAAGTTATTACATATGTGTCCTTATCCTCACATTACCCCCCACACCCCCCACTCAGGCCCTCACCCTCCTGTTGTCTGTGTCCATTGGTTAGGCCTAGATGCTAGCATATAAGTCCTTTGGTTGATCTCTCCCCCTTACCCCCACCCTCCCCTACCTTCCCTCTGAGGTTTGACCGTCTGATCGTTGCTTCTCTGTCTCTGGATCTGTTTTTGTTCATCAGTTTATGTTGTTCGTTATATTCCACAAATGAGTGAGATCACGTGATATTTATCTTTCTGACTCGCTTATTTATTTTCTATCTTGAGTGACCAGGCTATCCACCAACACTTTCCATGCTATATCTCTACCACAGTGAGCCTGAAGCGTTTCAAATTCTGCATTCCAAAAACTAATTTCCACCACACTTCTCTAGCCCACCCACTTTAACACACATTCCTTACTCTTGTTAAAGGTGCTACGATTCATCAAGTTGGGTAAATCCTGAACATTAGCATCCCTTTACCTGGGCCCACCTTTTTTACCTCTTGCTGTCAATCACTAAATCTAACAATCACCTCCACATGTCTTAGATGTATCCATTCTTGTCTACCCTTACTTAGAGAATCTTGGCTCAAAAACTCTTTGGTTGTTCCCTAAATATCTCCCACAGTCTCCCAGCTGATCTCCCCCTTTCTTATTGCCCCATCAGTAATACATTTCTAAACTGTCACCAAGTGGTAGCAATCTTCTTCCACCAAAACTTTTGGTGGTTCCACGTTATCATCAGTATAGACTTTCCCAATCCAGACCCGCCTACCTGTCCAACCTCATTATCTCCTTACCGCCAATCTACATTCCAGCTCAGGGCTGTTGTTTTCCCTTCCCCGTGCCTTTGCACATGTGCCTAGGGCACCCTTCCTGGGAAATGCTGCCGGTGCTGTCGTGGTGGGTGAATAGCACTTCGTGCAAAGAAATGAATGTCTCTTGATAAACAGAATGCAAACTCAATGTCCATCTCTCGTGTCCCCCCTCCCCAGGACCTGTGAATGGCGTACAACTGGCACAACCTTCACTCATCCCTGCTGCTTAGTGCCACCTGTTCCCTAATGTTCATGCCTTTGTATGTAGGTGGCTCACATAGCTCTCTGAACATATGACTAATCATTACAACTATTCCACTCTAGTGTAATTAGTTTTTGGTTTGTCTGAATATCCACTGACATGTATGGTCTTTAAGGAAAAGTTTCCCAAACAGCAGTTTCTAAATGGATGCTGATCAGTGATATCATTTTCACTAGTCCATGAAAAAAATGAGGATCAGCCCGTTGGCATGACTCAGTGGTTGGTCGTCGACTTATGAACCAGGAGGTCATGGTTTGATTCCTCGTCAGGGCTCATGCCCGGGTTACTGGCTCGGTACCCAATGTGGGGCGTGCAGGAGGCAGCCAATCAATGATTCCCTCTCATCATTGATGTTTCTATCTATCTCTCTCCCTTTATCTCTGAAATCAATAAAAATATATTAAAAAATAAAAGAAAGACCATGTTTTAGAGTGGGCCATTACAATTAAATTTCTTCTATAGAAAAGCTATCCTTGGCTTTGGATTAGATTTTTCTAACTTTTTACTATTAAAACACTATTCCTTTTATGAAAGGGGGATGATAAAAGACAGTGGGTTTTTGTTTAAGCTCCTGACTTGGCAAAATGAAACGTTGGTAAAGCAATACCAATTCCTAGAGTTTTATTTGTTTGGTTGTTTTGGTTTTTACCCATATGTAAATCGAACATATGGGAAACCACTGCTTCACAATAAAGACTAGCTCCCTAATCTTTATGTCCCTAGAATGGAATAATCCAGCACAGAGGAGGCACTCCATAAACGTTGGTTAAATTAATTCCTTTATTGTCTAAAGCTCAACAAATATTTCAGACAAAGTCACTTAGGTTCTTTTTATTGTCCACTTTGCTTATTTTTTTAAGTAACTTTACATACTTATAGAAAGCAACAAACGAAACACTGTTAAAAACCATAATTGCATGCCCTAACCAGTTTGGCTCAGTGGATAGAGCGTCGGCCTGCGGGCTCAAGGGTCCCAGGTTCGATTCCAATCAAGGGCATGTACCTTGGTTATGGACACATACCCAGTAGGGAGTATGCAGGAGGCAGCTGATCAATGTTTCTCTCTCATCGATGTTTCTGACTCTCTCTCTCTATCCCTCTCCCTTCCTCTCTGTAAAAAATCAATAAAATATATTTTAAAAACTAAGAATAAATAAATAAAAATAAAAACCATAATTGCATGCCCTTAGCAATACGGTCATCAAATCCTTTCAGGAAGATACAATAGTTATGGACACTCCAAGGTGTATACTAACCCAAGCTATCTTCTAGGACATATGGGATGGTCTGCGGCCATCTATAGTTTTCTCCAATGATGGAATTTCTATCTTGTACCTGTAAAACATAAATACGAAAAAGGTAATTAAATGAATCAGGCAAAAACCTATGAAACAACCAATAGTTAATCTAGCAATAAATGAAGCTTTAAGCTCTTTCAGCCAGTCTAAACAAACTGTGTGTACGCACACATGTGCCCGTGTGTGTACCTCTGCTTTTGTCATATTAAGACAAAGTTTCTAGGAGGAAATTCCTCTCACTAATTTTGTTTATAGAGTTAAAGAAGAAGTCATGCAAAACCGTGTAAAGAATTATTGTTATAAAACTGAACTGTAAATATTGGTAGACTTATAAACTAGTTTCCTATACAAGAGATTATAAAAATACAAGAGGGAAGTGATAGCAAAACCTCAATAGCCTTGATCTCACAAAGTCAGAAAAAGTTACATGAACTGGGGCAACATTTTTAAAAATTTTAAACAATTTGAAATTTTTATAGTAAAGAACTAATTTCGTCCATGCCTTCATCCAGTCAACGGAATGAACGCTGCTCTAGGGAATAGGGGTTCGCTGGTAACAGAACTGCCAAGGTCTTTACCTTCACGGAGCTAATATCTAGCGAAAGAAACAAGTAGGATGTATGGAAACAAATTAAGATTAAACCGCTGCATTTACTTGTAATGAAGGAAATAAAAAAGGGGGGTGAGGGTAAAAGTAAAGGGATGGGCGAGTATGTTAGATAAGAGGCCAGGCCAGACCTCTTCGAAAGGAGGACGTTTAAGGTGGAATAGGAATGGTAAGAAGGAGCCAGGATTGAAAGGAACCTTGGGAAGATGGTTTCGGGCAATATGCTTGGTATGATTTGTTAGGACAGAAAAGAAATGAGATAAAAGAGGAGGACAGGGAGGGGAGGGAAGAAGAGAAGAAATGAGAAGAGAACTAGGCAGGAGTTAAATTAGGCGAGGTCTTGAAGACTATGGGTAAATTTGGATATTATTCTAAAAGCAATAGGAAGCTGTTGACGCTTCAAGCCAGGAAGTGAAATAAGGTCATTGAGTTTTTCCCTTAGAGAAGGGCGGTATTTGAAATAGTAAGACAAGTTACGAGAAAAGTAGATTCTTTGAGGTATAGGTTGGAGATAGCAATGACAGAACTTGCTGATGGATTGGATGGTGGGGTGAGGGAAAAGGAAGAAGCAAAGGAGACTCTTGGATTTTTTCCTTATTCAACAGCAGGGGGTGAAGGTGTAGTAAGAACTTCACGAAGAGGGGAGTCTCCGTGCAGTTTGGGGGGACCTCTACCTGGCAACACTACTTTTAGCTGTCAGGGTAGAAGTCACAGAATCTCTCTCTTATGGTAAAAGGCCTGATTCACTGAAAATGTAGAAGTTTAGTTTAAATTTGATTCAACTACATTGGATCAGTGAGATTCTATTTAAAAATGAAAATATTGTTCCAATAATGAAAATCAAAAACATCAACAAGACCGAGGCACCCCTGGTGAGTGATTGCGGCGTTACCCACACAGAAATCTGAGTAACAGATCATGAAGACACTGTTTTATGAGTTCCTTGCAGTATAATGTATTCATTGAACAAATGTGTCACTGTGATTCTGTGCACATAGAGATAATTGGGCTTAACTAAGCCTATGCTTGCCAATCATCCTCAGATATTCTGTTTTTTAGCTTCTAGTGATTAATAGAAGAGTCTTCCTTGCATTGTTTCAACTCACCCCATCAAGTCTGATGTCTCCCTCAAAAAGATCCAGTCCCAAAGCTAAGAGGAAAGATAAAAATTCATGTCAGCAAATTTGTTCAAACTCCTCACTTAATAAAAGATGTAAAAAAAAAAAAACCACAAACCTTCATTGATATCAAATATATCCTGGTCAATTCCACCATCTATATCTTTAACTGAAATAAAGAAAGACACATTGAACATTATGTTTATGAAAGAAGAAATCTTTATCAATTATTGAATTAGAAGTGAGCAAGATTCTAATCAGATGAGTGATTACTTGGTTCTGAATTAATACATACACATTGATTGATTGTTTGATTGGTTGAGAATCTCTCATGAACCAGGCTTGATGCTATGGAGCTTTTGCATATATGCTCCTGTCCTATTTGTGTCCCTTGAATCCCTAATGACTTCAAGAATGAGAAATTCATTACTTCATATAATATTAAACTTAATTTGGAAGACCAAATAGCAGAATAGATGAAATAGAAAGCAAATGTTTAAATTTGGTCAAACCAGCCCTAACTGGTTTGGCTAAGTGGATAGAGCATCAGCCTATGGACTGAAGGGTCCCAGGTTCAATTCCAGTCAAGGGCATGTACCTTGGTTGCGGGCACATCCCCAGTAGGGAGTGTGCAGGAGGCAGCTGATCGATGTTTCTAACTCTCTATCCCTCTCTCTTCCTCTCTGTAAAAAATCAATAAAATATGTTTTTTAAAAAAAAAATTTGGTCAAACCCGTTCCATCTACCCATGTATGTATATTCTTTGCAATAGCATATCTTGGAACTCTCAAGCAAAATCCCTAACTTAAATTTAAACTTATCTTTTAAATTGCAAAGGGGTGAATAACATGGCCAAATATCTCAGTGTACAACTGAATAGGATGTTCATCTGATCTGACACAAAATAGCAAAATTAATAATAGCAAGCATTTATGGATGTCTGAGTGTCAGTCACTGTGTTTGGCCTCTCTTATTCCTCCATCTGTTTTTCTGCTGGGTACGTAGAACACTGGACCAGGAAATAAAACGCTCCTCAATGAATCAAGAGAAGGCAGTATTTGATCAAAGTTCAATGCAATTATGCATGTACTTAGCATTAAATGTTCCCAAGTTCTTGTTCTGCTGTTCTAGTACACACATAACTTCCTTTTCATTTAACTTAGAGCAAATCTCCAAATACACGCACCAAAATTTTCTGGAGTTGGCTGAGAAACAAACACATAAAAGAAGATATTATTATGATGCCCATGATTTAATGGTCTTCTGGGTTCCAATTTATATCTAGCCATCAATACTATAAATTACTTTCTGACACTTATCTAAAACAGTTAAACTGGAGACTAAGATGACTTTCTGACGAAAGGGTCTTCCCATTTCATATAAAAAAAATAAAACTTCCTGCCAGGCCGGCGTTGCTCAGTGGCTGAGCGTCGACCTATGAACCAGGAGGTTACGGTTCAATTCCCGGTCAGGGCACATGCCCAGGTTTCGGGCTCGATCCCCAGTAGGGAGCGTGTAGTAGGCAGCCCATCCATGATTCTCTCATCATTGATATTTCTCTCTCTCCCTCTTCCTTTCTCTCTGAAATCAATAAAAAATATATATTTTTTTAAAACTTCCTGTTAAATGAAAGAAACAAGAAACCAACTTCACAGATTGAAGAGAAGGCAGAACATAGGACTCCAGCCCTGAAATGTGTTCACTTTTATCATAAATTTCCAAAGAGTTCATGGAGTCATGTTTGAAAACCCTAAACTTTATTCCCAACAGTGAAATATTATCATAATTTATAACAATCCTTTAAAAAGAAATTTTAGTGAAGACTTCATTATTCATGGCTTATTTTCCTATTTCACTCAAGACTGCCTTCAAAGACAATGCCAAATGGTTAAGAAAAAAGTCTATGGGTGTAGATAGCATTGTTATTAAAAACAAACAAACTTCTGAAGATAGAAGCAACCAAATGAGACCTAGACCACATCGGTGGGAAAATTAGGTAACCCTGAGAAATGCCTAGTGTCATCTAGTAAAAAAGCTCACAGGGCCGATAGATGGTTGATCTAGGTCAGTGACGGCGAACCTTTTGAGCTCGGCGTGTCAGCATTTTGAAAAACCCTAACTTAACTCTGGTGCCGTGTCACATATAGAAATGTTTTGATCTTTGCAACCATAGTAAAACAAAGACTTATATTTTTTATATTTATTTTATATATTTAAATGCCATTTAACAAAGAAAAGTCAACCCAAAAAATGAGTTCGCATGTCACCTCTGACACGCGTGTCATAAGTTCGCCAGCACTGATCCAGGTTATCGTTCTGATTCCACCAACTACTAGGAAGGCAGTTCCCCTTCCTGACACTCGGTTAAATCCCGTCACATCTGCTTTGCAGGGTATTGTGAGAGTTCCATGATGTCACATGAAAGCACTTTTTAAACTATAACGAAGTGTCACCCACATGTAAGGTACACTTTTATGTAAATACAGTTTCCGTATCTAACTTCTAGATTCATCTGGAGCCTCTGGTCAGCAGTGGGAATGAGTTCGTTGGGTGATTTCTGTCCTCACTGATAGTAACAAGCACTGTGGGGTCTCACGCTTTGGCCACACATACAGACAGATGCAAGCATTTCTACTAAAACAACTTGTGCATTTTGTCATGACTGCAGTTTTAAGGCATCCAGTGGTTTCTCTTGTTCCCGGCGCTCTCGTTGCCGTTCACAGAACATTAGCCTATTATCACAACTGTTATTTTCAAGGACAGCTAGAGGCTCCCCCAAGCATTTGGAACTTCACTTACAACCTCGGGCTGGGCGGTGGGTGGTACAAACTGCCCTTCACTCAGAAGGACCGGCCTCCTTCATGAGGAAGCGGCCGAGAAAGCCCATGTTGCCCGACTCCCTAAGCATGCACAGCGCCCTGGCAGCCACCATTCACTGCATCCGCGCCTCCCCTGGGGGTCAGCCATCTGATGTCATTGAGCAATAGAAATGCAATGATTTTCCCGTTTCCCATTCCCCATCAGATCAGAAGAAAACTTGTTACATAACAAAGAAACAGAGAGAAACCCAGCTTTGTGTCCATGCCTCTGACTCCCCAGACCCCGCCCGCCCCTGCTCGCCAAAAGGAAACGCTCGCTCATTCCATTAACACGTCAACATTCATAAAAAACAGAAAGCGGACACATTTTTCTTTAGCAATTGTTATCAACTGCCCAGATTGTTCTAATTGTTTTCTTACCAGGCCAGACACCACGAGGCAAGAGGCGGCGAGCAGCGACCAAGGCAGAACCCATGAATCCATGCTGTCGCTTCCAGTTGGGAGTGCAAACTATGCAATTCAGAATAGCACTTACCTTTTAAAAGGCAATCATCGTAACTTCTAGCCTTTGATCCATCTTGCAGGTCAGCTCGCTGCGGTAGTAACACCTCCAATCAAGGAGTTAAAGTCCAGCAGCCCTCACTCAGCCCGTGGAGTTGATTGCTTGGTTGGTTTTTCCTGTGTGTGTCAACATTCAATAGTCAAGTGCCCGGCTGAGGCCTGTTCATGAAATAAGTTCTCGAATGTATACCTGCTGGTGCCCCGAGACTAATGAATGCCTATTGAGCGAAAGAAAATGTCAAATTACTTTTTAATCTCGGTCTTTCCAATAGTAAACATCTGTGAGGCTCCTCCTGCCATTTAGCCCTGTGCTGCTTCAACCCGTCTGGTCTGTCCACAGCTTTTCACTGTTCATTCATTTCATAAAAATGTATTGAGTTGCAAAATCCATTAATGTGCTAGACATCTGGTCCATTTGCTATCCGGGTAAACAGTAGCCAAATAGCAACATATTTCACTCCTGAAAATTCCCCTCAAGCAAACTCAGGTGGGACTTAAGGTTAAAAGGCCAGGACTGGTTGCTGGTTTTCTAATAAACTGACGTTCCCAATCCATCTCTCCATTCTGCCTCACTTTTTTCTTCTTTTCTTGAGATAACTTCCCTTTAGGGACAACCTACTCTAACTCAATTCCTACAGTTTCACTCTCCACTTACTTGTGGGGCAGGTTAAATTTTTTTAAGGACTATTTTCCCCACAGTATTGCTTCCCTACTCAAGCTGGCCTTTGCCCCATCCCATGCTACTAGGAAGGACCTAAGAAGACATGTAACAGAGAACAGAGATGAAGGCCTTGGAGGCTGCTTTGTGAGCACAAGAAGTCGTTCCCACCCTCTGAGAGTGAAGGGGTGTTAAATGCCATGTGTGGATCAAGTCCCCACTTGCTCCCTGGGGTCCCCAAGAGAGTTTAGGGGACCCAAACCCAGGAGGCCTATTTCCTGGCTAGAACCACCAGGAAACAATACGGAAGAGCAGACCTTGGGCGGCCGACGTAACTCCTGTGGGGGCAAGGGTGGAACAGAAGTGTCAGAGGAAGCCCCGGGCTAGAGGGCCATGGGTGAGCAATAAGAAAGCCTCCATCGCATTTTTTAAAAATATGTTTTTATTGATTTGAGAGAGAGATCGAGAAGAGAGAGAGAGAGGCATTGATGCATCAACATTACTCGGCTGTGTCCTGCACACCCCCTGCTGGGGATCGAGCCCACAACCCGGGCATGTGCCCTGACCAGGAACCGAACTGTCGGCCTCGTGGTGCATGGGTCGATGCTCAACCACTGAGCCACACCGGGCTACAGGAGCCGGTAAATCAACTCGCCATTTAAATCAACAGTAAGGACTCATCTGATCAGTGTTATTTGTTTTAAAGGCGCCACCAAGTGCCAAGGTCAGGCAGTGAAACGCAAGCACAGAGCCTCTGTCTGGATTTAGGAAGCCAACTGAAAAGAGGAGATGGACTCTCGGGCCAGTCCAAGTGGAGAGGACTCGGGAGAGCCTGGGCTGGGCAGGGTTTGCTGCTCACCAAAGTGCCTGAGGAGCCCAGGGGGAGGGGGGGCGCCTATCGTTCTGAACCACAACCCAGGCCCCGGGGGGAGAAGGGAGTCACGGCGCCTGTGTGGTGAGCGCCGGTTCTCAGGTCCCACCGTGGCGGTGAGAGCAGCAGCATCCGGGAACCTCTGGGTATGGAAGAAGGATGCTCACGTGTTCTGTGACCACGGGGTCTGCGTCGACAGGTGCCGCTGTGGGTTCAGGCACTCCAGTCACTGACGTTGCTCTGTGTGAGCAGAAGGGCAGGGGCTGCATGGGCTCGGGGAGACGGGGCTCACCGCAGCTTTGGGTGAGAATAAAAGGCAAAGAACCACATTTGCTCCAAGTGTCATCATTCAAGTGTCATTACTGAAGCCTCTAGTCCAGTGGTTCTCAGCCTTGGCTGCACGTTAGAATCACCTGGGAATCTTTTTAAAATCCTGATTTCTGAGCCTCATCCTCCAGAAATTCTGTTTCTTTGTTATGGGGTGAGGCCACAACATTAGTAACAAAGACACAGAATTTCCGGAGGATGAGGCTCAGAAATCAGGACTTTAAAAAGATTCCCAGGTGATTCTAACGTGCAGCCAAGGTTGAGAACCACTGCTCTAGTTGGTGTTTCCATGGAATTGGCTCCCCAGATGGAACTCTGGAGGGTTACGGAGAGAGAACAACACCTCACAGATGCAGCAAATTAAGTCATCATTGTTTCCTGACAAGCAGACAGGAAGTACAGGTCGCTGCTCCATTTCATCTGAGGGAGGAGAGAGGAAAAAAGAAATAACGAGCCATCACAGGAAGAAGTGTCATCTGACATGGGGACATCTTACACGGGGATTTTACCACCAAGCCTTGCACATTCAGGCCTGAGGGCCAGGAGCTGAGAAAAACCTGCACATTTCACCAACTGGCCCTCAAACCAGCCCTGTAGCGTGAAACGGCATGATTTGCTTTAATCATCCTAGAAATTTCTGATGATGGCTTTGTGATAGACGGTCCTTGGTGCTAGAGTAGACACCTCCTCTATGAGGTATGAACAAGGGAGATGAGTTACACATTGCTGCCCTTATAGCACGGTGTCATTATTCAACAATGTAGGGTTGTGTTTGGATGGATGGATGGGTGGATGGACGGACAGACGGACGGACGGATGGATGGATGGATGGATGGATGGATGGATGGACGGGAAGGTTAGTGGTGGCTTGGTGTGAAATGTGAACTGTAGAGCTAAAAATAAAATAAATTTCAGGGGGAAAAAATTAAAAGCTTTTAAGGTAGGGTACCTCAGGAGACCTGCCTGGGGGGTCATTTGCCCAGAGAATTGAGAGTAGAGTTCGGTCATAGCTCTGGCCTTGGACTGGAGATGGGGAGTCACTTTGAACATCTCAAATACTTAGCGCACTTACTTTCTGTCCAACCGATACTGCACCGGGAGAAAGGAGGGCTGAGAGATTGAGACTCGGCCTCAGAATCTCTCAGGCTTGAGTCATTGGGTGCCTGTGATCCTCCCCATAATTCATGACAGTGGAGCATCCTTCGCCCTCCATTCGTCTTAACGTGAGGTCCACAGGCATGGATAGAATTCAGCGGTTCTGTGAATTCAATGGAGAAAATAATCGCATCTCAATTTCATTAGCCTCTGATTAAAATGTAGGGTTTCTCTCCATTACAAAAAATAGGCATCAAACCCTACTAGCGGTATCAGTACCTGTGACTGTCACCAATAGGAATAACAAATACTTTCATATCAGGTCACAGTGAGTGTTGATATCTCAAAATATTGTTTATACTCATTGCTGCTTTGAATTATGGCAGTTATTTGGCCCACAGCTAGATGTTGTCATTTAAGACATAAATAAACAGTATTACCATATCACAAGTTTATGCTTTGGGCTAACTATATTTCAGTACAATCCGTTTCCTTGGGAACCCTGTATATTTTTTGTCTATTTTTTATTGTTGACGTTATTACAGAGCCCCCCTACTTCCCCCATCCCCCCCACATCCCCTTATGTATTTTAGTTTGTGCATTGAAAACGATTCTGAGAAGGAATGCCTGAGCTTCACACTAACAAGGGTGCCCATGGCCTCTTTCCCTTGCACCCCATCTTCCCGGGTGGACATCACACTGAGTTCCCGTGAGGCAGTGGGCAGCTTTTCCATGACAGTTCCAGGAAGCAGCTCCAACCTCCCGGCCAGGGCTGTGTTATCCATCAGGCGCCATAGAAACAGGGCCGGGGGCCAATGAGCTTGGACAGAGCTGTCTGCACAAAGGCCGGGGACAGGCCCAGCGGCAGGAGAGAGGGGAGCGTGGCTCCAAACTGAAAATAAAGCTACAGACGTGAGGTCCATAAATGTCTAATTACATCTCGTACCAACTCTCACATGTCAAATGTCTCTGCCATGACACTGAATACCCATCGACATATTTACATGTGAAAAACAGCGTCACTTTCTCGGGTACCTAGAAGCGACAGCATAAAGTCCAGCGTCTGCACATGGTACAGGCCTTCCAGGCTATGCCAATACCTTCAGCCAGATATTTTGCTTCTTCCAATGGATACTTTTAAAAAAAAGTTTTGTATTGATTTCAGAGAGAAAGGGAGAAGGAGAGAGAGATAAAAACATCATTGATAAGAGAGAGTCATTGACTGGCTGCCTCCTGCACACCCCCACTCCGGGGATCAAGCCTGTAACCCGGACATGTGCCCTGACTAGGAATCAAACCATGACCTCCTGGTTCATAGGTCAATGCTCAACCACTGAGCCACACCCATCAGGACAAGCTGTACTTCTTTTTTTTTTTTAATATGTTTTTATTGATTTCAGAGAGGAAGGAAGAATCATTGATCGGCTGCTTCCTGCACACCCCCTACTGGGGATTGAGCCCAAAACCCAAGCATGTGCCCTTGACTGGGAATCGAACCCAGGACCCTTCAGTCCACAGGCTGGCACTCTAACCACTGAGCAAAACCAGCCAGGGCCAACCTATACTTCTTATACCAATTAAACAAAGCATGATGGCTTCCCTGCACAACTTCCCCAAAGCGAAGTCACTCGCCCTGTTCAATACCTCATGCTAATGCCTGGTTACCATTCAACTTGGCTTTGGCACCTTCTCCTCCAGGGAGCTCTCCAATCTGCTCCAGTCAAGTGCCCTTGCTCGGGGCTCTCACAGCTTCATATCCAAGTACCCCACACGTGCTGGGTGCTCCACAAATCAGTGGGCATTATACTGGACGAGCCACATCTCATTAACTAAACTCCATCAGATGACATCTTGAAGTCCTCTCCAGTACTAGGTTTTTGCACCAGTATTTTTTTTTTTTTTTGTAACGGTCTTATTGAAATACTAGGGGACCGGTGTACGAAATCAGGGGGGTCCCTCAGCCCGGTCTGTGCCCTCTCGCAGTCCAGAAGCCCTCAGGGGATGTCTGACTAGAGAGCGGGCCTAAGCCAGCAGTCAGACATCCTTAGCACTACTGCAGAGGCGGAAAGTGTTCACCAGCCATGAGCCCAGCTTCTGGCTGAGTGGGGTGCTCCCCTTGTGGGAGCACACTGACCACCAGGGGGCAGCTCCTGGGCTGAGCGTCTGCCCCCTGGTGGTTAGTGCATGTCATAGAGACCGGTCATTCTGCCATTTGGTCGATTTGCAAATTAGGCTTTTCTTACATAGGATTATATAGGATAACTCACATAGCATATAAGCCACCCTTTTGAAGTGTAGAATTTAATGACTTTTAGTACATTCACAGAGTCAGGTAACCATACCACAATCAACTTTATAAATTTCATCACCCCAAAAAGAAACCCTGTACCTTTTAGTGATCACTCCCCAGTTCCTCAGAATCTCCCCAAACCTTGGCAACCTTAATTTCCTTCTGCCTCTATGGATTTGCCTATTCTGGACTTTTCATATAAATGGAATCATACAGTATGTGATCATTTGTGTCTGGCTTTTATCAAGTGGCATAATATTTTCAAGGTCTATCCATGTTGTAACATGTATCAGGACTTCATTTCATTTTATTGCCAAATAATATTTCATTGAATGAATATGCCTCATTTTATTTATGCACATTTATAAGTTGATGGGCATGTGGTAAATCTATTGGCTGTAATATGTTTAAACATTTATGCATACATCTCAGCTACAGATTGTATTTTATAGTGTTTTTGTTTGTTTGTTTTAAAAAATAAAATAAAACACCATCTAAATCTCTCATCATACCCAAGCCAATATACACTCATAATCTTTCAAAAGTTCAGCCTTGCCCAGCTGGTGTACTCAGTGGTTGAATGTCAACCTATAAACCAGGAGGTCACGGTTCAATTCCCAGTCGGGGCACATGCCCGGGTTACAGGCTCAATCCCCAGTGTGGGGCGTGCAAGAGGCAGCCGATCAATGATTCTCTCTCATCACTGATGTTTCTGTCTCTCTCTCCCTCTCCCATCCTCTCTGAAATCAATAAGATATTTTATATATATATAAATTTATATATATATTTATATATATATATTATATATATATATATTTTATATATATATATAAATTTATATATATATTTATATATGGATGTATATCTCAGCCTTCACCAGGTCATTACCCTCTTCAAAGACCCTCCATGTCCCTGAGGTGAAGAACAGCCTGGGCGTGGCTCCCAGGAGCCCTCCTGCCCCACCCCCTCTGCATCTGTCTTCTCCAGCCACAGCCCCAGGAGCAGCTGTTGGTCCATGCCTCACACCTGCTGGCCTGTCTCCCTGGTGCCAGGAATGCTTCCCTCCTGTTGGTATCTGAGTATGACTCACCTTCCAGAGTCCGGGTCAAGGTCAGCCTCCTCTACCAAAGCCGCCTCGACACCAACAGTGGTCTCCCCCTCCTCTGAGCTCCCACGGAATCCTATACGTTGTTGAATGTTTTTAGGAACAAGTGACTTCCCCCCGCTGGGTTATAAGTCCCTCGAAGGCAGAACTACGCAGTACCCATTGCCCTATACCTATAGCTTTTCTCAGCCCAGTGTAGTCTGAGAAAGGGTGACTTTGCTAACATGTAATTTTGATTTGTTAGCTACTTAACAGAAGCTATGTTTTATGTAGTATGCGAAAGGCTTATAAATAACAGTCCCTTTTCATTACTTCAGTGCCCCCACGTCCGCGGGGTTCTGAGATTGCCTTTGGGCTGTCTGTTTGGCCGGCTGGCCTTGTAATCAGTCTTTATGAAGTGCCTGCTCTGTACAGGGCCCTGGAAATACGGCGTTGAAACAGCATGCCTGTGCTCAGTAAACTTGGCCTTCTAGCAGCCACCTTCAGGACACCCTTAGTCTCCCCAACGTGTCACAGTCATGTGTGAAGACCTGGAGTTCAAATCACTGGACAGTGGTTCTCCACCTTCTGGCCCTTTAAATACAGTTCCTCATGTTGTGACCCAACCATAAAATTATTTTCATGGCTACTTCATAACTGCAATGCTGCTACTGTTATGAAACATAATGTAAATATCTGATATGCAGGATGGTCTTAAGCGACCCCTGTGAAAGGGTCGTTCAACCGCCAAAGGGGCCGTGACCCACGGGTTGAGAACCGCTGCACTAGAAGGACATGTGGACATGGTGACAGTTTGGATCAAAATTGAGGAGAGGCTCAGTGGCTGAGTATCGACCAATGAACCAGGAGGACACAGTTCAGTTCTGGTCAAGGGCACGTGCCGGAGTTACAGGCTTGATTCCCAGTGTGGGGAGTGCAGGAGGCAACCAATCAATGATTCTCTCTCATCATTGATGTTTCTATCCCTCTCTCCCTCTCCCTTCCTCTCTGAAAACAGTTAAACAAATGTTTTTATTGAGGAGAAAAATTGAGGAGGGGCCCCTGGAACTCGGGGTCCGTGAAACCCAGCAGCTGCGCTCTGAGGCACGGAAGAAAGGTGGCGCTCTCTTTCTCCAGTGTGGCATCTTGCTCGCTGTGTTGAATAGTGTACGGCCCTCTGTGACCCTCTACGCTACACTGAGTGTTTGCTCTGCTGCTAAGTCTGCCTCTTCCCTTCCTTCACCTTTCCCTCGTTTCCAAGCATATATGGAGCACCTCCTGTGTCCCAGGCATGGTGGACAGCACTGGCTCCCTGACTTAAGAGCACATGTTACATATTTTTACAAAATATAAAATATGTATATATATGTGTGTGTGTGTGTATATATATGTGTGTGTGTGTGTGCGTGTGTATATATACATACATATATATACATATATACATATATATGACATTTAAAAATTACATATCTATAGCCCTAACCGATTTGGCTCAGAGGATAGGGCATCAGGCCTTGGACTGAAAGGTCCCAGGTTCGATTCTGGTCAAGGGCATGTACCTTGGTTG
The DNA here is from genome assembly GCF_014108235.1 of Myotis myotis. Lineage (NCBI taxonomy): Eukaryota > Metazoa > Chordata > Mammalia > Chiroptera > Vespertilionidae > Myotis > Myotis myotis. The sequence goes on along the minus strand of NW_023416401.1, from coordinate 5,183,465 downwards.
CGAGCTCGATCCCCAGTAGGGGGTGTGAGGAGGCAGCTGATCGCTGTTTCTAACTCTCTAACCCTCTCCCTTTCTCTCTGTAAAAAATCAATAAGAATATATATTTTTTATATACTTTTCCTTGATTTCAGAGAGGAAGGGAGAGGGAGAGATAGAAACATCAATGATGAGAGAGAATCATTGACTGGCTGCCTCCTGCACACCCCCTACTGGGGATCAAGCCCACAACCTGGGCATGTGCCCTTGACCAGAATCAAACCCTGGACCCTTCAGTCCACAGGCTGATGCTCTATCCACTTAGCCAAACCGGCGAGGGCAAAAATATATTTTTTTAAAGTTACATATGTACATTTTTACAAACAGAGTAGAGTCGTATTTACTAAGAGGGTTGGGTTCAAAAGTACGTGCATCAAGTGAAAACCAAACAAAAGTGAAATTAGCCTCGGGAAGTGCCTGCAGTCTGAGGCGTCCGAGAGCCACAGGGGTGAAGCCCGCCTGAGGGGCTGCGGCTGCTGCTTCCAACGCCTCCTTCCCACCGTTCCCACTGGGGCTTCTGAAGAGCGCCCCCAGGTAAGCCTGCCCTCGATGAGGCTTTGCTGTGCATGAGCGCGTTCCTGTGTCTGTCCTTTTCCTATGGAAACAAAATCATACAGATGTGAGCAGCAGGCTCTACACTTCACGGTCCCTATCGTCCTCTCCTGTTCCGGCTGCCCCCATGTTACCTGCTCTCCCTCCTGCAGTGTGGGCTTGGAATGATCCATCCCTATGTCATAGTTCTCAGCTGCCACCTTGTGGCTGTTACGTATATGTGGGGTTTCTACAATCATTTTTAAAATGTTTCAATTACAACCAACATACATTATAATATTAGTTTCAGGTGTACATACCGGTGGTTAGAAGTTACATAACTTACTAAGGGATCACCCCAAAAAATCCCCACCCATCTGACACCATAGTTATTAGGATAATGTTATTTCCCCGTGCTGTACTTCACGTCCCCGTGATGATTCTATTACTACCGATTTGTACTTCTTATCCCTTCACCTTTCTCACCCACCCCAGCCATCCTCCCATCTGGCAACTGTCAAAATATTCTCTGTACCTATGAGTATGTTTTTGTTCTGCTTGTTCATTTATTTTGTTTCTTAGACTCAATTGTTGATAGATATGTGTTTATTGCCATTTTATTGTTCATATTTTGGAGTGGTTTTTTTTCTTCTCCTACTTAAAGAGGTCCCTTTAACATTTTATATAATACTAGGGGTCCAGTGCACAAATTCGTGCACCTTGAAAGGAACTGTGGGCCTCGAGGCTATAGCGGGCATAGGGGTGGGTCTCAGCCCATCCTCTGTGCCCCTTCCCAGGCCCTCCCACCATGGGCCCCGGTCCCCTGTCTGCCGGCAGCCCCGCTCCTGCTGCTGCTGCTCCCACACACTGCTGGCGCAGACCCCGATTGCACCCGTTGATGGAACAGAGTGATTGGGGCCAGCGCCAGCAGCGGGTGCAAGCAATGGCTACTGCCCCGACCGCCCCTCAGGAGCAGGGACAGGTGGAGAAGCCCTCAGGGTGATTGGGGCCAGCAGCTGCTGCTCACACCCACTGGTGGCACCAACCGATCGAGACCGGCGCTGGGCGCCAACAGCGGATGCAAGCGGCAGCTCCGGCGCTGGCTGCGGGTACAAGTGGGGCCAACACGGGCAGCAGGCACAAGCACCCAGTGGGACTGCGGCACGCAGGTGCAAAGAATTTTCAGTAACCACCAGAGGCTCACCCCAATGACAGTGACTGGTGCCTCGCCTTGGTCGGGCGCCCCTGCTCACTCGTTCCACCATCCTGCCGCAGGCAATGCCCGCCATGTCCCACGCTCTGCCGCCTACTGCTAATGCCTGCCATGTTTAGTGCACACCCCCTGGTGGTCAGCACACGTCATAGCAACCGGTTGTTTGGTTGTTCCACCATTGGGTCTATTTGGATATTAGGGTTTTATGTATATAGACTAGTTTGGTGGTGATGAACTCCTTTAGCTTTTTCTTGGCTGGGAAGCTCTTTATCTGTTCTTTGATTCTAAGTGATAACGTTCATGTCACAGGTATGTGTTTTAACCAGCCTTTTTAATGTGATGCTTGCCTCCCTGCCTTTGTAATCTGATGCCATGCCTCATACCTTCTGCATTCCCATCACTACCACTCACTCGCCTGGCATTTAGGAACAACATGCTACTTTTGTGACAGGTAAAGTGTGGAAAGATGTGCTTCCTTCCCGCAGAGCTGCCAGTGTCCCTGTGGGAGACTCATGAGAATGAACTACAATAGTCGACATCCTTCAGGACAATCTGTCCCCAGAGCTTAAAGTCCTGGCAGGGTTGCACGGCACTTCAGGATTAGACGTAATTATCGTTTTCTCCCAATTGCCATGTAATTTTTATTTAAAAGCCCCAGTATTCCATGAGCAAGAACAAATTCCTCTCATAAGCCGTTAGTGAGCACCTTTTAGCCACTGTCCTGCCAGCCTCGCAAGGGGGGCTGTGGGACCCGGGGTAACAGCTGTAACGCAACCTTCTTACCCAGGGGCCTGGGAGGGAGCGGCCCACTCTCTCTGAAGGGGTCAGTGATGTCTTCACAGAAGAGTCCAGGCTGTAGCTCAAACCAGAGGCCCAGAGACTGAGGCTGGGAGGAAGTTAGAATCCCAGGACCCGGGAGAGCCCCGCTGTTTGGGGGGCGAAGCGGGCACTCAGCTCCCCAGCCCACAGCACTCCAGGATCTCACTTTTAACAGACTCACTTAAACTTCCTTAGGATAACTTATTTTCTCCCAAAACAATAGCTTACACGGAACCACAGGGGTTCCTGAGATAGAGTTTGACCAAATACTGCATTCCCGGATGTCTGGTCTCCCTTTCCTTAGTAGAATTTTCTCATTTCAAGATTCTTACTCTAAAGCAGCCCTCTTCTCACAGCCCACCCAGCCCTTGGAGCTGGCCTGGAAACTGGCAGCGACGGATCTCTCCAAGAAATCGCTGAAAAATACACTTCGGTACCTAGTAGGGGAGAAAAAGGGGAGGAGAGGTGGTCCTGCTTTCTCTTCTCCTGGAATTTTGCATGTGTTGCCTATACAGTAACAGGAAAGATAACAGGCTGTTTAAGCACTTCCTGTATTAACTCGCACAGTCCTCATAATCCATAGAGAGGCTACACAATTTGTCCAAAACCACACAAGCATCAACCTACGGGATCATCAAGATCAGGTCATTTAACCAAAGAAATTAGGCTTACTTGTTTGGAATGCTTTCCTACCCCAGCGAAGATCTACTTACCCCTCTTCTGTATCTACTGCAGCCCTGTAGTTTCTCTCAGTAGCATTAGCCTCTATTCCCGGAAAACATCGTCCTTGCACACTTATTCCGATCCTGTGTCTACACAATGCCCTGGGAACAGAACGTCCTGTCCTGTCCATGGCTTGGTCAGCTAAGAGCCGTGGAAGGCATTAGGGCATACTCTTCACCTGTCTTTCCTTCGTCATCATGAGGGAAGGACCAGCTGGTTTTCCATTTTTACTGAGATTTGGCAACCCTCCTCCCACTCCCCACCCCAGGTGCTTCAAAGAACCACTTGCAATACACCCAACATAACTTTCACGAATATTAAAAAGCAGCTTCAACCCTAGCTGGTTTGGCTCAGTGAACAGAGCATCAGCCTGTGGACTGAAGGGTCCTGGGTTCAATTCCAGTCAAGGGCACATACCTTGGTTGCAGGCTCAATCCCCAACCCTGGTCAGGTGCATGTGGGAGGCAACCAACCAACGTGTGTCTCTCACATCGATCTTTCCTTCTCCTTTCCACTCTCTCTAAAAATCAATGGAAAAATATCCTCAGGTGAGGATCAACAACAAAAGTAGCTTTAAGAGCTACTTTGACCAGTTTGACTCAGTGGATAGAGCATCAGCCTGTGGACTGAAGGGTCCCGGGTTCTCCAGTCAAGGGCATGTACCTTGGTTTCAGGCACATCCCCAGTAGGGAGTGTGCAGGAGGCAGCTGATCAATGTTTCTCTCTCACTGATGTTTCTAACTCTCTATCCCTCTCCCTTCCTCTCTGTAAAAAATCAATAAAATGTATATATTTTTAAAAAGCTACTTTCAAGCTTTTCTGTTCTGGACAAAAGACAAGTTTCTACATAGGTAAGCTGTTGTCTACATTGAAAACTGACAAAAAAATCTCAAAACAATGTTAACCCTTTGAGTGCCAACCAATATCCTAGGAACTATGCTAAAATTGCCAAGGCATTTTTGCTGATTTTACAGCAGTTTAGGGAAAAAAAAAAAATTATGAATCGCAAGTAAATGAAGTTCCATATTCAATATCTTCCACAAAATCGTCATCTTCACAGCAAGAACTGACATATTTAGCAATATCATCATCACTAATAAAAGCAGACTTAGAACTGGACACTGCAGGGGGAGCGTGATCGCACTCCCCGGCACTCTAGGGGTTAAGCAAAAGTTGTCATTTTTATTGGGTGCTTCCATTTGTATCCTATATAATAAAAGCATAATATGCAAATCAACCAAATGGGAGAATGACTGGTCAGTGGAGGGGGGGGGGGGGGGGGGGGGCCGGCGAGCAGGGGATGCCAGGCCAGCCAAGGCACATGTCAGCGGGCAGAGGGAGGGGATGGCAATCGGGGGGGGGGGGGGGGGGCAGCGGTGACCAATGGCAGCAGAAAGACAATCAGGGGGGCGGGGCCAGCCGCTCGCCAGCCAGCACCGGCCCCAGATCAGCCTGCCGGTCACCTCCTGCAGAGGGAGGCCAGACTGCGGCTTAGGCCCGCTCCCCCGCGGGACATTACAAGGGCTCCCAGACTGCGAGAGGGTGCAGGCCGGCTGAGGGACCCTCCCGAGTGCACGAATTTTCATGCACCAGGCCTCTAGTGTAGTATAAAAGCAGCAAACAATCTGTGGTACCAGAAGTTAGTGGTGGTGGTGACTTATGAGTAGCAGTAGGAACTAGGGGACCTATGGGGATCCTAGTAGTGTTTCTTTCCGGATCCGAGCTGATTACAAAGGCTATTGCTGTTGTTCACGTGGTGCACTGCCGGTATCATATACCATTATCTTGCCCATTTAGATAATTATGAAATTCCCTCTCTCACCCCTCAAGCATTTGCTTCTCCTCCATAACCTCTGTAGTATAGTTCTAATTCTTCTCAGTCTCCTCTATGTTTGTTCCCCTGCTCTGCTCATCCTAAATTCTGCAACAGTATCCCCTTCACCATTACACTTTTAAGAATCCCTATGACATAGGAAATTGTATGGAATAGTTTAATGCAAGTTTTCCAGTCAAGTACATAATGGAACACACATTTACTTCATTTCAGGGAAGGATTATAGCATCTGTCCTCTCTCTTGGCCCCAGGATTGGACAGTTGCTATTAGTGGGGATGAGGTAACTTCCATTTTCTTTTTTTTTTTTTTAAATATACTTTATTGATTTTTTACAGAGAGGAAGGGGGAGGGATGATAGTTAGAAACATCGATCAGCTGACTCCTGCACACCCCTAACTGGGGATGTGCCCGCAACCAAGTACATGCCCTTGACTGGAATCGAACCTGGGACCCTTCAGTCCGCAGGCCGACGCTCTATCCACTGAGCCAAAGCTCTATTAGAGGCCTGATGCACAAAATTCGTGCATGGGGGAAAGGGGTGTCCCTCAGCCCGGCCTGTGCCCTCTCACAATCTGGGACCCTTCACTCCTAACTACCCACCTCCTCACTAACCATCCGCCTGCTCACTCCTTAGCGCTGCCGCAGAGGCGGGAGAGGCTCCTGCCACCGCTGCTGCACTTGCCAGCCCTGAGCCCGACTTCTGGCTGAGCGGCATGCCCACTGTGGAAGCACACTGACCACCAGGGGGCAGCTCCTGTGTTGAGCGCCTGCCCCCTGGTAGTCAGTGCGCATCATAGCGACCAGGTCATTCTGGTCGTTCTGCCTTAACAGTTGCTGGCTTTTATAGATAGATGATAGATGATTGATAGATTTCAGAGAAGGGAGAGGAATAGAAACATCAATGATGAGAGAGAATCATTGATTGAGTGCCTCCTGCATGTCTGACCGAGCCCACAACCCAGGCATGTGCCCTGGACCACAATCAAACCCAGGACCCTTCAGTCTGCAGGCTCTCTATCCACTGAGCCAAACCAGCCAGGGAAACATCCATTTTCTTGAGGATCCCATGTATTCTTTTAACCACTTAATGTAATTCATTCCTGGAATTCCTCTTTTTTCAAATTGTACTGCATGATAAGAAAGTTACATTGCACACTAAATCATATCATGGAATGAGTATTTCATACTTCTGAGTTGTATACTACATGCATGTACATGCTTTCTGGGTCACACCTGTTCTATAAAGGCTAAAATGTCATCACCGCCTCAAAGGGTTTATTCTTTGAGTAGCGGCCCAAAGGGTTTCTATAAAAGTTATGATTCACTAAAGATCACACTTACTGAGCAGCCCAGCAGGTATACAACACTGTACTTGGCAATATATTCTTACAGCCAGGATATCTTACTTAAGGGGACGTCTCTATATAAAAGTATTTATTAACCTGTTAACTATCTTCCTGCCTGCTTGCTAATAGGGCTTGAAAAGTTTGATGCATGAATCCTATATAATAAAATGCTAATATGCAAATCAACCGAATGGCAGAATGACCGGTCACTGACATGCACTGACCACCAGGGGATACTCAACGCAGGAGCTGCCCCCTGGTGGCCAGTGTGCTCCCACAGGGGGAGTGCCGCTCAGCCAGAAGCCAGGCTCATGGCTGGCGAGCACAGTGGTGGTGGTGGGAGCCTCTCCCACCTCTGTGGCAGCACTAAGGATGAATGACTGACAGCTTAGGCCCGCAAAGGCTCCCAGACTACAAGAGGCGCAGGCTGGGCTGAGGGACCCCCCACCGCACCCCCGAGTGCACCATTTTCATGCACTGGGCCTCTAGTACTTAATAAAATAGCTTTCTAAGTTGATTAACATTTGAAATAAAGATAAAATAGGTTTATAAAGTTAAATCCAACATGAAGCATTATCAGCATGTGGTAGCTTTCTCCAAACCACTTTTTAAGTGCAAAATAATAGATTATCTCCTACACATCTTGCAGAGTGAGTTATGAGAATTAAATGTTATCATGTTTGCCTCTAGACAAAATTTTAATTAAACACACAAGTAGGAGAAAACCACTTTTAATTGAAAAATAAAACAATACATCTCAAATAAAACTCTGTTTAACAACATAAACGGTAATTTGTTGAAGAAATCGCTTCCCTAGGTGATAGTGTGGAATTTCGGTATGAGTATCGATACAACTTCCCTCCTTTATCCTGACTCAGTTATAAGCATATTAAAAATAAGAACCTTTTCAGGAATTTAAACTGAAAATCTGTAAAGCTTATCCTTATTTCTAATCCACTGGACAAGAGGGGAGATTTTAAACAAACATTTCCATACTGAAGAGTTCCCAGATAATAGCAAATACAGTCAGTATTTCCTTTATGAAAAAGTTTATATAAAAGACACACGAGACTATTAGTGATATTGAACTAATCCACAAAATTTCAAAACACAATTTCATCAAGATGATCTCTACTACAACTTTCCTTTCAAGCTCTCACATCCCAAAATAGTTTAACTTGACATACTGGGAAGTATTAAATTTTGAAAGAAAGTACTAACTTTATTGCTTTAAGTTAGAAAAAATCTATGGTCAAGTCTCTTATTAAAGAGTTAACAGCTATTCTTACAATTACACTCATGTAACTGCAGAAAAAATGTTCAAGCACGTGGTAAGCATCACTCTTTTGAATGACAAAGGCATTAGTTCATTGAGATGCATGGCTTTTGGTGACTGTTACTACCCATAAAGTCATCACTGTTTGACTGAGAAAGGCTTTTTACAAAAATCCACTTCCAAAATTAACATTTTTATTAAATCAAGTTTAAAAAAAAAGTTCACTGTAGAAAAGTCAACAAGGGTTTTAACAAAACCAAAATATCCCTTTTTATACAATGTATGTATATATTAGCAACGACTTCGGAAATTTTATATTCTTTTAAAGAAAGCATAAACAATGTACATTAGTATGGAATGTCAGCTAATCCACTCTTCATCGTTTCCTCTGTGATTTGGGCCTTCTAGTACAAGTTCTCTTATGATTCTCATTAGTGAATACCAAGAACAAACAAACCCAGTCTGACCAACAAGCAGTGAAACAGAGCGGCTGGGAAATGTGTCACCACTTCAGTCGTGCATTATCCTTGAGCACAGAGAGCACCATATGGACAGGTCATTGAGTGTGTGTATAAACTCAATTTTTAAGGTGTAACAGCAGCCAACTAGACCACTTAGCATTTGGCTGTTGCCTTTTAAAAATGTGGTGATATACAAAATGTTAATCAAATCAAGTAAACACTTAAATCCCATATTGCTTATCTACTTTTAAATCTGAATAGAAATCCTGTATATAACCTGCATGCATGTGTGTATTATACATATACATCTTTAGCTTTGCTTGAATTTCTCAACTGAGATGGAGCCAAACTTCTCACTTAAATATATATGTAGAACATACAACTGAATCACCAACTGAAAGTTTCTAATAAAAGTTTCATCTTAGCTAATGAGAAACACTAGCTATTGAAAAATTCTGAAGCTAAAGAGCTGTAAATTCAACTTAATATGCATTAGGCTTATAAATTAGTCAGCCAAACAAACAAGATTTGAAATTAGCAACTGCCCGCCAAAGAAATAAATTTTCCTCGATAGTTCCTTCTAATAGCAAAAAAAAAAAAAAGAAGGAAATATCCTTACATTAAGCTTTTACTTTTTAAACAGTTAAAATTATTAAAGAAATCTCACTAGTCTTCAAAAATACTAAATGTTATATAAATACCATGTTCTTAGAGTTGAATTCTTCAGCTAGAATCTGTATTAAAATTTTTTCCTTTGGATTGTTTCATTAGCACTTCAAGTCTCCGTCTGCAACTCTGATAACTGGCTCAGATTTGTTAGGTTCATATCAACCACATGTTTCTGCATTTGCTACTGTGTTGCCTGTGTTCAATAGCATCCCTGGGAGAAACCGCACCAAATTTCAAAAGCAACATAAGGAAAAATTCAAGAATGTGTAATATGAAAAAGATAAAGTACAACAAGAATTCCCTTTTCACCATTACATTAGTGAAATATAATCCTTTCAATGCTTTTAAAGACAATGTCCTAACATTTATTTTTAACTTTTCAAGAGAACAAAATTTTCAGATGGCCCACCTTTATTTTTCAATTTAAAAACTAAAACAATAGACTGAATTACTTTTATTAATATACACATCAAGTTATTGAAATGGTGACTGCATTAGTTTTCTCCTTAAAGATGGCACTTGCAGGTACAAAGATGCTCAGATGTCTGTAGCCTTCAGATGTTTACTTGAAAAGATTCTTCAACAGCAGTTTGATATTGGGTTTCCTCATCTAGCTGAAGATCCTAAAAAACAATAACATTAACATATCAATAGAAAACTATATTCCACTATTCAATACTTTGCCCAATATATTACACATCCTGACACACACTACACATAGTTGAAAAAGTTTATGTTACAACATATATCCTTTTAAATAAATGAACTATTATAAAAAAGTTTAATTATAATTATTTAAGAATAATTGATAAACAGGATCAGCAGAGAAAGTTGAGAATTAAAAGTGCCTTATGATAAATCATAAATTCAAAGTACAGTTAAGAGTGAACTACAATAAATGTGTGATTTCTAGAAAAGAGTAAGAATGTCTGAAGGTAAAATAAATTTATTTTAGAAAAATAAGCATTTATTGAATCAGAGTTAAATAACAGTTTCTTAACCATCACATGAAGCTAAAAACTATAGCTCACTCAATCTTATACTACTGATCCTTAACTTTAACAATTCTGTTTGCTATCAATTATGTCTATGGGTTTGCTTTAGAATAGGCTTCCACTGATAATCTCAAGTAATTAAAATGACATATTTTTCTGTGGCAAGGTAAAACCACCTGCCAAATTGATCAAAAGTGGTTCACCAAATATGTTTTTGTTTTTCCAAGTACACAGACCTCCAGACATAGTAACCTTTCTTACAATGAGAATTTAAGAATAATCTACAATCCATAATAATAAAAGCATAATATGCTAATTAGACCGGATGTCCCTCTGGACGAAGCCGGGGTTGCAAGGGAAGCCCGGGTCCTGGGTGCCAGAGGGAGGCTGGTGCCAGCAGATGGGGGAAGGAAGGCCTTCTCTTGCACAAATTTTGTGCATCCAGCCTCTAGTTACTTCATAAAAACGCTAAAATTGTAAGAGCACACCTAAATTTTACATATGTTTGAACTGTTATTTTGAAATAGTATGATTAAAAATGCAAATTCCACAAAATAAACATTTATCAAGAATAACTATAATTTTGCCCTGGCCGGTATGGCTCAGTTGGAGTGTCATCCTGTACACCAAAAGGTTGCAGGTTCGATGCTCAGTCTGGGGTGTGAACGGGAGAAAACCATCAGTGTTTCTTTCTCACATCAATGTTTGTCTCTCTCTCTCCCTTCCTCTCTCCCTCAAAATCAATGTTTTAAAAAAAGAGTAACAGCCATTGTCAGAATTGCCCATGCCTGCATTTACCTACACTTGAAAACAAGTACAGTATCAGCTATTCTCTGTTGGAATTAATGTTAAATTAGATAAAGTTTTAATTCACTGAAGTGAATAAAATGTAATCTCACAATAAATAAAACAAAGGCCACATCTAATTTTTTAAAAATCATGATGACACCTTTGGGAGGCAGAAATTAACCCCATGCTTTGCTTTGGGGATCCATTTTTACATTATGAAACTTCCCTCATTCTCCCTGTAAAAGCAGTCAACTAAGGCCAAAATGTACAACTTAACTGGCTTTACTTGATAACTAAGCCCCCCCATCTCAGAAATGTGTCTCGCATGCTGGATGTATCTATCATAATGGGATTCACACACACTCACACTCATGAAAAACACACCCTCCTTCATCCGGTATATCCTTTTACTTCTCTAGCAAGTACCTAGACAGTTTCATCTAACTCACTGTGTTCATCTGAGGTTTTGCTCTTCCTCTGTTAATTATGTCTCTAGTACAGGAGGTGGACAGTATATTAAACTTTTCACCACTTCCACAAACCAAAATTCACCTAAATTATAAAAACAACAGAACTTGCTCTGTAACCATCCAATGTGATACAACAGTTTGCCTCAAAACTCAAGTCTACATTGAGAAAGTCAATTTAACTTTAATACTTAAACAGTATTTTCTTAATCTCGCAGAATTCACTTACCACAAATTCTCCATAATCAAACTGATGTCTTTGATTTAGATGACTAACGAAATTTCTAGTAATCTGGCTAGGATCTCCCCAAGGAAGAGACACACAAATGGGACATGTCTATGAGAAACAATGTTTTAAATAAAAAACAATAAAAATAAAACATTATAATTATTGAAGGTATTAAAACACAGGCTTATATAACTGAAAACACCTACATGAAAAGCATTTCTATAAGCCAAATTCCATGACTAGATCATTTGTCTACCAAATTACCTTAAATATAAACTACACGAACACAACGAAAAGAGGATCTTATACATTCTATTACTTAAATCCCCAATTACACAACTGTTCCGAGAGAAACACCACATCCAGCCTTTAGCAATATTAATTGTAATGGTAATTATCATTAACCAGTATGTAAACTCACTTGAGCCACACAATAACTGTTATATAATTATTATCAGCTTTATTTCACTTATAAGTAAAATGAAAGGGTAGTAAACTTTAAATTGTATTCTTAAGGTTTTAAATGAAGTACATCTTAAAAAATGAATGGATTACTGAAATGAAATAAAAAAGAACTTTAGTAATTGAACTCTAGCCAAGTCTATGCTATATTGAACATAACGTAGAAACAAATAAAAATTTGGTAATGCAATACAAAACAAAATCTCTTAAATAGGAGGTTTTTCCTGGAGACAGCTTTGGCACTTCTATTTGTTTATTTAACAGTAACTGACCCTGCTAAGTCTCCCTTAGTACTAGGAGAGAGCTTATGGACAGCCTCAATAGTTAACTGAGGCATAGTTTTTCACGTTTTTGTTCTAGTACATCCACTAAAACTGCTTAGAAATATCTACAATCCTTATTTTATTTATAACATTTCCTTCTATATCAAAATGTACAACTGAAAGGGAAGTATCTCTTCTAGTTCAAGTTTCTCCTGCTTCACCCACAACTGAAGTCACTTACCTGTGGAACTCATGTTCCAAATGAGGAGTTGTAGGGTTACTAACACACAATGTTGAAATCCTGCACTCTATCTCCTTCACTCACCAAAAAGGTCTCTCCACTTTCTTACCCTCAAGATGGTATAAAAAGGATATATATGCACAAAAAGAAAGTATGATTCCTTTCTTTCCTGGCTGTATGAATTCACATACTCGAGTCTGCAAGGATCCACACTTAAAACGCCTAGTGGCTTTATTCTCACATGTAGTTTTCACCTGTAGCAGACCCACCTGACCAGGCTAAGCTGACTGCATCCGGCACAGACCAAGAAACCGAGCAGCCCCAACAGAGCTGGGTCTTGCCCCCTCGGTAGTGAGTTCCCAGTTCACTCTCATTACTTCCCTCTTCTCTAGGCCCGTGGTCGGCAAACTGCGGCTCTTTGGCCCCTTGAGTGTGGCTCTTCCTAAGCCTTAGGAGTACCCTAATTAAGTTAGTAACAATGTACCTACCTATCTAGTTTAAGTTTAAAAAATTTGGCTCTCAAAAGAAATTTCAAGCCAAAACTGGTTTGGCTCAGTGGATAGAGTCTCGGCCTGCGGACTGAAAGGTCCCAGGTTCAATTCCGGTCAAGGGCATGTACCTGGGTTGCGGGCACATCCCCAGCAGGAGATGTGCAGGAGGCAGCTGATCGATGTTTCTCTCTCATCGATGTTTCTAACTCTCTATCTCTCTCCCTTCCTCTCTGTAAAAAATCAATAAAATACATTTAAAAAAAAAAAGAAATTTCAATCGCTGTACTGTTGATATTTGGCTCTGTTGACTAATGAGTTTGCCGACCACTGCTCTAGATAGACTATTCTCCTATGTAACACTCACAATAAGCATCTCTCTTTTATAAGTTACTGAAATCTCATTTTGCTTCAAACCTTTCATCTTTTGTTGACAAAAATCTACCTTATTGATAATGCCCCTTCCAAATTTAAAACTACCTTCCCTGTTGTTCACATGAAGTGAAATAAACGAACAGCATACTTTAAGCAGCAGGCTGTCTTAAACATATGTACTCACCACAGGAACTATTTGAAATAGGTGATGACTGTTACAGTGATCCAGTAAACGCTGTCTGGTAAAATTTGATTCTTGACACAAGGGACACTTAAAGGTGGGATGCCCAGAACTATAAAACAATTTTAAATGAAGTATAAATTTGAAATCACAAACCACAACACAGAAATAATGCTCTCCTATTCTTAAGTCAATTACTTAAATTTCTTTTTTTTTAAGTTATAATAGACTATTCAAAGATTCTCTAATTTTAAAAAATAAATGTTTTCAATAAATAATCTGCAACAGATGTTCCCAATCTCAGTTTACAGTATAGTTAATGTCTCAGTAAATATTTTTATGGTGCCTCTAAGCCAAAATAAAAACAAGCATAGCTGTTCCATGTACTGAGTAGTTAGGTCCAAAAATTTAATTTAGTCATTCATGTGAGGCCAACAGATGCCACTGAATGTACCCTGAAAAGTTTAATATCCTGTGGTGGCAGCCCTATTTGGAAGCCCCTATCTAGGAACTTAATTTTGAAAAAACTTTCATCAATATCTTTCATCTATCACAGCCTCTGGGAATCTAAATACAAAATTCCTAGGAAAAAGTGAAAAACAAAAAAGCACTAATTACCAGAATGATCAGTATTTCAAAGAACTTATATGCATATATGCATAACCCATGGATACAGACAATAGTGTGATGAAGGCCTGGGGTGGGGTGGAGTGGGGTGGGTTGTGGGGAGAAGGGGCCAATGGTGAAAAAAAGGGGACATCTAATACTTTCAACAATAAAAAATAAATAAACATGATAGACCAAAAAAAAGAAAGAAAAGCATCCTTTCATGAAAAAAAAAAAGCACAACATTTTGAGGATGGTGATTCACTGGTTGTGATGCCTCTGAGTTTCAACAAGGGACGGTTCAATATTGACAACCTGCCTACACTATGCATGGAAGAGACATCATCACGGTGGAGGAGGAGAGCTAGACTCTTCGAATTTAATGTGATCCGTAAAATCAGCAACTGCATCATTTATTTCTAAACTACTAAGTTCTAGCATAGTATCTGGTGATTTAACGGAATAAAAATTTTTTAATTTAAAAATCTATTATTTAATAAAGTAGCAGGATTTTCAAAAGCTTACCTTGTATTCTCTTGATACGTTTCTATGTTATCAGATGTAGATGTTTCACTCCTATTACTTAAGAAGCAAAGGGGGTAAAGTTAATACCTCAAGCAAAAACGCACATTATAGATTCATTAACTTGAACTGCTAATGAAGAAGGCTAGTCCATATTTGTTGTAAAAGCCTGAACTTCAAACAGTTCTGAACAACAAAAAGGAGGGCATTAATTACTTTTCAAATAAATTCTGATAAGACAGTTTATTGTGCCTTTATGTCCTTCAAAATTAATTTATGCAGCTACCAAAGTATAGAGAATATAGAATTTGGCATAATTACCTTCAATCTACAGCATGATAACATTTCCCCAGGTCCTTTAGACTTTAAAATTATGACTACCTCCACCTCTATCCAGGTTAGTAAGTATCTGAATGCTGGGATAGACTCAAAAATTCATAAACGTTCTGATTTGTAACTGGATATGGTTTAAGGTTGTGGCCTCCAAAGTAGAGTAGGTTTAAGAAAATATCTCAATGATCATTTTCCAAAAAGAAACTAGGCTCTCGAACATTTAATACATAGAATTACCTGACACCCATTCAGACCCCATGCTTGAGACATGTGTCATATGCAGTATTAGAGAAGCCCTGAGGGAAGCGTGGGCATTCCATACAGGGACACTACAGAATTCATCAATGAGGTCAATTTTATAAAAACAAGGCCTTTCAATAGGAGAAAGGTTGAAATAGAAATGAGTTAGCTAGTGAACAAAAAACTGTACCACACAGGTTTAAGAGTTGTTCAACTTAAAAGCTGGCTCTTCATTTTTCTTTTACAAGAAGACAAGCAGCACAGCCAGTCCTCTCTACCCAAGAATTTTGCATCCACAGATTCAACCAACCGTGGATTAAAAATATTCAGGGGGGCGGGGGGGAATCCCAGGAAGTTCTGAAAAGCAAAACTTGAATTTCCCACACACCGATCGGCTGCCTCCTACAACCCCTTACCAGGGATTGAGCCCTCAACTCAGGGCATGTGCCCGACTGGGAATCAAACGGTGACCTCCTCATTCATGGGACACTCACCGGCCGGACTACCATAGCAGTTTTAACTGAAGAGTAGGGGAAAAGCCCGACTGCAGTAGAGCAATTAAATGTAAAAAAATTAGCAACATGTGAAATGAATTGCTACTAAAAATAAAATCTGAAGAGACTCTGCTTGGCATACTGTCCCCTGGGGCCTTTCTATAATAGTGCCTATATTGCCTTTCTTTACACAATGTGTGTGTGCTTGCTACTGAGTTTTTAAAAATTAAACACTTCGCTGTTACAGATACACACAGGGGTGGTAATACTAGAAAGAAAAGGGAGTGACCCAAAAAAGAGGACAGTGGTCACCTCTGGGCATATGGGACTCAGATGGTCATGGGTTCAAAAGGAGATTGTAAGGTGGTAAAAAATGTTTAATTGCTTTTGACCTGGGTTTGTGGATAACTAGGTATTTATCACTATTTTTTAAAACACACAGGCATTTTGGCCATTCTTCTATATGAAATACATTTTCTAAAATGTCTAATGTACAGAAATATGAGACAATATGATACAAATCAAGCCAAATGCTAGTTTTTTAAAAATTGAGACAAAATAGAAATAAGAATTTACTTGTATCAGGTCTCACTTTACATGACATTTAATTGTCAGAGTAGAAATCTCAAACAACTCTATTTATTAGGTAGCATACAAGAAGATTCCAGTTTGTACACTACTGAAAGGAATTTTTTTCTAGTTTTTAAATTTCAGCTGCAAAAGAAAATAGCCTTCAACTCTCAAGTCTATTTTTTATCCAAAAAGTGTCAATTTTCCTAAAATGATTTTTAAATAACATAAGCTTAAGTATATCATGTCTAATGCATAGAAATCTGAGACAATAAGATACAAATCAAGCCACGCCTTAGTTTTTAAAAAATTGAGACTATGAACATAAACTGATAAACAAAAATAGAATCAGAGACATAGAAACATTGAACAGACTGTCCAACCTACAGGAAGGGGGTGAGGGGGCTAGAGAGCAACCCAAGGACTTATATGCATGTATATGAGCATAACCAATGGACACAGACAGTAGGGAGTGAGGGCATGTGCTGGGGGGTGGGAGCGACCAGGGAGAGGTCAATGAGGGGAAAAGGAGACTCATGTAATATTTTAAACGATAAAGAATTTAAGTTAAAAAAAATAATAAAAATAAAATAAAATAAAATAAAAATTGAGACTAAAATAGAACTAAGAACTTACTAGTACCAGATCAGCTGATCTACCAGATGTAATCTTTCATGTATCAAACTTCTGAATACACAAATGATATAGTTCTCATATCATTTTACTTTAAACAGACACACAAACAAAACAAGCCTTATCATATAGTTCCCAAAACAATTTCAATAAAAAATTCTCTTTAAGAATAAATATTGCTTACCTGTTCCCTACTGAATCTTGAGAGATCTGAAAGTTTGGAATGATAGCAGAAACACCATATTCATCTTGATACTTCTTACAAGATTTGTAATGATGTCTCATGCGATAGAATTTAATCTGTAAATTATTAAAATTGAATGTGACTTTTATTTAAAATAGAACTCACCAAGATTTGAGATATTGTCAAAAGAGAAAAAAAGATAAAACTAGGTAACTAAATACCCCATTTAAACAAGAGGTTCTATTTAAGTAAATCGTTTAATTCTCAATTGTTTCTGTCCATTAGGTGTGAAACAATGGGGAAGAGTCCATCAGTCTGTAAACTCACTGCAAAAAATATCTATCTAATAGGGTAATATGCAAATTGGTCAGGATGCTGTCACAGTAACGACTGATCAGCAGGCTGTGTGCGCAGGAGGTGCGAGTGGGCGGGGACTTGCAGCGTCGGGGGACAGGGGTGGGGACTTGCAGTGTTGGGGATGCCGGCTGCCGCTTGCCCTGGGTCGGCCCCGGGCT
Organism: Myotis myotis; assembly: GCF_014108235.1. Taxonomy (NCBI): domain Eukaryota; kingdom Metazoa; phylum Chordata; class Mammalia; order Chiroptera; family Vespertilionidae; genus Myotis; species Myotis myotis. The sequence continues at coordinate 5,165,969 of NW_023416401.1, read as the reverse complement.
CAGGCAAGCTGCCAATGGTCGCTGCCACTGCAAGGGCCCAAGGCTCAGGCAATGATGGCTGGGCGAGGTTCAGGCAAGCCGCAGTGGCTATGAAGACCCGAGGCTCAGGCAGCCTCACAGGTGGCGGTGGCAGCAACAGAGGCGTGATGGGGGCATCGCCTTCCTCTGATCACCTCCTGCAGAGGGAGGCCAGAGGCAGCAGCAGCAGCAGCAGCAGCAGCAGCGAGGGAGTGATCCGGGCGGTGCCTTTCCCTGATCAGCCAGTCGCCTCTGGCAGAGGCAGGACATCCCTGAGGGCTCCTGGACTGTGAGAAGGGGCAGGCCGAGTTGAGGGACCACTCCCTCCCCCCCCCCCAGTGTACAAATTTCGTGCACTGGGCCTCTAGTTAAAAAATAACTTTACACTTAAAACAATACTACTAATAAAAGATAAATGAAAGTACTACGAGGTTGGCTCAGGGTATTGGGCATTGCTTTATTCTTTACTGCAACTCAGCAGAGTTAGAAAGCACTTTAAAAAAATTACGTTTCTCAGTTAACACTTTTTTCAGTTTCTCAGTGAGGAACAGAGCCAAAAATCTCTCAGGTGTATTTTCCAGGTTTACTTCATTGCCCTGTCAGTTAAGACCTTCCTCAAAGAGATGGAAACACAGACTGACTTGTGTGAATGCATGAAATAGCAACTGGTTTTACTCACTGACTGTATTAGCTATTTGAAAAAGTTGCTGCAATAAATTCATAGGATATGGCTTCACCATTTCACCCCCTCTCCAAATGATAGAACACTAAAATCCCAATTGGAGAATTAATGCCAGTTATTTGTCAATACCTGACATTCCCACTTGTTCCAAAAAACTTAGGCAAAGTCTTCTGCCAGATATTTTGTGATTTCTTATATAAAACACATAAATACACAAGTAAAGTGTGCTGCTAATGATTTCTTTAACTACCTAAATCCATCAGGCCATTTCTATGTGCAAAATTGCAATAATGCCCTAGCTAGTTTGGAGCATCGGCCTGCGGACTAAAGGGTCCCGGGTTCAATTCCAGTCAAGGGCATGTGCCCAGGTTGCAGGCTTGATTCCCAGTGGGGGGTGCACAGGAGGAAGCCGATCAATGATTCTTTCTCTTCATTGATGTTTCTATCTCTCTTTCCCTCTCCCATCAGAAAAACTATTTAATGGTTGAATTTGTACCAGAATGGGGTTTAAAGGACTTAAATGCCAATTTGCTCATTTAATTTATTTAGTAAATAATAAATGAGTAATTACTTTGAGAAAAAGAAGCCATGATAAAAATTATGGCAAAGTCAGATTGTATCTTTCAGTCTCTGTTCTCTATAAGTTTATAATCTACTAGAGGCCCAGTGCATGAATTCGTGCACCAGCGGGGTCCCTCAGTCTGGCCTGCGAGATCAGGCCGAAACCAGCTCTACAACATCCCCCGAGGGGTCCCAGATTGCGAGAGGGCACAGGCCAGGCCAAGGGACCCCACCGGTGCACGATCAGGGCCGGGGAGGGATGCAGGAGTTTGGCCAGCCGGGCAGGGACCACAGGAGGGCTCCAGGGTGTGTCCAGCCTGTCTCGTTCAGTCCCACTTGGCCAAACCCCAGCAGCAAGCTAACCTACTGGTCAGAGTGTCTGCCCTGTGGTAGTCAATGCACATCATAGCGACAGGTCGACCGGTCAACTGTCTGCCCCCTGGTGGTCAGTGCACGTCATAGCTACTGGTTGACCGGTTGATTGTCTGCCCCCTGGTGGTTAGTGCACATCACAGTGACCGGTTGAGTGGCCTTAGCATATCATTAGCATATTATGCTTTGACTAGTAGCCCTGCACACGAATCCATGTGCCAGTAGCTCGCCAGTAGCTCATTGCCACCCTCCAGTAGCTCTCCACCCACTGCCCCGCCCTCCTGTAGCTTTCCCCCCCCCCGCTCCCCAGGCCCCCCCCCCCTCATAACTTGCTGCCCCACTCTCCTGCTGATCCATGATCCAGTCATTACGCGGTTGGTCATTACACATCATGGCGTAACGACCATTTGAATATTACATCTTTATTATATAGGACTGGTTGAACAGATGACTGGACACTTAGCTTATTAGGCTTTTATTATATAGAATAGCCATCACTCTTTTTTTTTTTTTTGCATTTTCACCCCAATTCCCAATCTAAATGACTTCTTCCCTTCAAAACAATACCCATCAAGAATATTCAGACAGGAACTTCAGGACAGAAACTTGACTTGCAAGAGCTATTTCACACTTACTGTACCTGTTTTGCACAACATCTGCAGCTACCAGATAACTTCCTCATGATATTTTCAAGGTCTAAGGCCCGTTCAGGACATGCTCTTTCTCTTCTAGTCACATTTCCACGACAGAGCGGACAATGTATTCCACTTTCTCGCATTGCAGTCAGGAAACATTTTCTACAAAAACTAAACCAAACAGTTGTGACATGTTAACTACAGAAAAAAGCAATCTTTTCATTGCTATAATTAAACACAAACAAGCACTTGCAGATATGCATTCGTGCTAAATAAGTGAGGCAATACACATGTACATAAATCTCAAAATTTTTAAAACTGTATGTGTATTTCTCAGAGTGTAATACTAATCACTGGGCTACATGGGAATATAAAAGAAACTACAATCAAGTCTGCTTTATAATTTTTTTAACATAATACATGAAAAATAAACATTATATCATTTAGTAGCTCTGTGATCTCACACTGCCTTCCTTGCCCTTATAAAAATGAAAGAATGGGCCATATCCGCTTTTGTCTCAAGTTGATGTATATCAAGATGTTGTTCCATGGGATAATGAACAGGTCTACTACAGAACAGCACACAAATTGATCTGGAAAATTATAGGATAAACAAAGTTAATAAGGTATCTTTTTTTTTTTTAATCCTTACCTGAGGATATTTTTCCATTGACTTTTAGAGAGAGTGGAAGGGAGGGGGAGACAGAGAGAGAGACACACACACACACACATTTGATTGGTTGCCTCCCTCAGACATCCTGACCAGGGCAGGGGATAGAGCCTGCAACCAAGAATCAAACCTGGGACCCTTCAGTACACGGGCCAACACTCTTATCCACTGAGCCAAACCAAAACCAGCTACGGCAATAAGATATCTTCTGCTAAGAAAAATATAAGTGTTGCCCAAACTTATGTGGTCAGGAAATATAAAAATTTCCCACAACAGTGTGCAATGGAACATAACTTGAAAAATATTTAAGAACCCTTCCAGCTCTAACCGTCTATAACCAACATTACACTAACTGAAACCAAATTACTAAAATTTTAATTTCTTCTCCCTTAACACAATGAAATACCAAATTTGATCAATTTGCTTTTAGAAAAACCAGGTAAAACATTGCCATCTATATCTGAATCCATCTATATCTCAACCCCCTATAAATTCAAGTATACCAATTTTCCTCAACTATACTAAATTTGAGAGGTAATAGTATAATAACAGATTACAGAATCTGACTTTCCTAACTATAGCATTGAACAAGTCACTTTTCCCCTCTAAAATCAATTTCCTATCATAAAATAAAAAATTATCTATATTTGATAGGGTTGTTCAGAGGATTAAAAAAAGTAATGCAGTAAAATGCTTATCACAGTGTTTTTGACATTTAGGAAAGTGCTCAATAAATAGTAGCTAATACCTTTAAAGTAGTATTAGAAGTGACTACCAATTATTAAGACATTAAAAATATTCACCAAAAACAGGAGTGAATAAATAAAATAAAAACCCACAGAGTAATACTGAGATACCATTTTCCAGTTATCAAACTAAAAACTAGTTTAAAAAATAATAACAGTGTTAGAGTGCTCCACATACTTGGATAGCAATTTGTCAATCCTTGAAGAAAGGTGTCCCAAAAGTCTGAGTGCCATTTTAAGCTTTAATAACTTCAAATGTATAAATATCACAAAGTGAAAAAACCAACACTTCCAAGTTTAATCTTTAAATTAAAAATTTAAAGTTTAGCCCTAACCGGTTTGGCTCAGTGGATAGAGCGTCGGCCTGAGGACTGAAGGGTCCCAGGTTCGATTCTGGTTAAGGGCATGTACCTTGGTTGCGGGCACATCCCCAGTAAGGGGTGTGCAGGAGGCAGCTGATTGATGTTTCTCTCTCAGCAATATTTCTAACTCTTTATCCCTCTTCCTTCCTCTCTGTAAAATATATATTTTTAAAAACTGTTTGTTTTCTAAACTTTGAATAATAAATTTTTAAATTATGTTTCAGTGCTTGCATTCTTTCATAAGAAGAATTAGAACAAAACAAAACACTAACTGAAATAATAGAGTAGACCTATGATTTTCAAACTTTTTAATCTCATGCACACATAAACTAATTACTAAAATTCTGCAGTATCAAAAAAAATGTTTTTCCTTATCTGACAAAAAATATAAGCATAATTATGATTCACTCATACCCGATGGCTATTGTTATATTGGCTGTTGTCTTTTTTTTATTTGACAATCCAAGGGAAAAGAGGTCAATGTCCCTGACCAAACAGTCCAGTATTGCATGTTCTAAAAATTCTTGTGGAGCCCTGGCCAGGTAGCTCAGCGGGTTAGAGCCTCATCTTCAGTCTTACTAAAAAAAAAAAAAATTATGTTGAGATCTGACTGCAATTCCATTAGCATTTTTAGAGTTATCTGGGGAAGAACTGACATCTTAATTTTACTGTTTTGTCCATAAATATGTCAGCTCTCTTATCTTGTGTGTTTCAATAAAGTTCTTAAATTCCCCTATAGAAGCTTCATAATGTTTATTAGCTTTATTCTAATAAACACTAAATATTCTAAACTATTGCTCTTGTATCCAGAAACCTCTCTGTACTATCCTATTGGTCTAACAGTTTCTCAGTTGTCACGCTTAGGGTTTGCATTAGTGTTATCATCTACAGATTACACTCAGATGTACACACCCAAAACAATACTGTATACTGGTTACCAGATGCATTCATTTTGAAAGTTTAAAGTTAAGGGGGTGGGGGGGATAAAAAAATTTTATAAATTCATAAGTTTTACTTATAAGCATACACACAAAAGTCCTAAATCAGGCACAATGATATAAGAGAAAGGGTGTGGAATAGTTTTTTTGTTTCATTTTTATTGCCTGATTTTAGAGAGAGAGGAAAGTAGGGAGAAAAGGGGGAGGAAGAAAGCGGGGGGCGAGAAACCAATTTGTTGTTCCACTTATTTATGCATTCATTGGTTGCTTCTTATATGTGCCCTGCCTGGGAGTGAACACCTTTGTGTATGGGGATGATGCTCTAAACCAGTGGTCTCAAACCATGAGGTCCGAAAGGTTGGTGACCACTGCTCTAAACAACTGAACTACCTACATGGCCAGGGCTAGTTCTTCTGTTTTGTTTTTTTTAATCTTAAATCTAATGTTAGCAAACCAAGCAAAACTGGCTTTTAAAACAATTGTCCTATATGTAATTTTGCTTTATATCAGAACACACAGCCAATATATTTCAAAATAAACTACGCGTAAAATCTGCAAATTTCTTTGTTAATATTGCTAGCAACTATCCTGAAGAGCACCATGAAGGAAATTTCAAAAGTCAGCATCTATTCTGGTCCAAAATATTTTTAATATATGATCAAAAGCTTTTCCGGGTGGCTCAGTTGGCCAGCTGACTCCGGGTGGAGTATCAATCCAATGCACCAAGGTTGCAGGTTCAATCCCATCAGGGCACATATAGAAGGCAACCAGTGAATGCACGGATAGGTGGGACAACACATCAATGTTTCTCCGTCACTCTCTCTCAAATCAATAAAAAAAATTAATTATATTAAAAAGCTTTTACACACTTTTCTAAAAGCCAAGTATTTATTTAGTTGAAAATTACTGTTAATTGACTGTGTTCCTTCAGGGACACATCTTTTTTCTTTTGCCTTGCATATTAGCTAAATGTTGAGTTAATTTTCACTGAATAGTAAAAACAAATACCAAAAACTTACATGCAATAAATTGAACAAACTGTACAATAAACTCTCTAAATATTAATTACATTGCTATAAACAACTGACATTGCCAAAAATAATAAAAAAGATTCACATAAGAAACTAAAAAAAGTAATCAGGTTTAAAATTAACTTAGGACTTTATATTTATTCAAAATGTAAAGATAAAAAGAAACATTTCCAGTTAAAATAGACAACATAGTAAGTGTAAAACAAGGGGCTTTATTAAATAGACTAGAGGCCCAGTACATAAAAATTTGTGCACTGGGGGGGAGGGGGAGGCGGTCCCTCAGCCTGGCCTATGCCCTCTTGCAGTCTGGGACCCCTTGGAGGATGTCCACCTGCTGGCTTAGACCCACTCCCTGGGGGATCGGGCCCAAGCTGGCAGTCAGACATCCCTCTGGCAGCCTGGCATCCTTCGGGGGATGTCCACTTGCCAGCAGGGAGCAGGCCAAAGCTGCAGTCGGACATCCTTAGCGCTGCTGAGGAGGCAGGAGAGGCTCCCACCACCACTGCTGTACTGGCAGCCATCAGCCTGGCTTGTGGCTGAGCAGAGCTCCCCCATGTGGGAGTGCACTGACCACCAGAGGGCAGCTCCTGCATTGAGCGTCTGCCCCTGGTGGTCAGTGTGTTTCATAGTGACCAGTCATTCCCAGTCTTTCTGCTCATAGGGTCAGTTTGCATATTACCCTTTTACTATATAGGATAGAGGCCTGGTGCACGGGTGGGGGCCAGCTGGTTTGCCCTGAAGGGTGTCCCGGATCAGGGTGGGGGTCCCACTTGGGTGCCTGGCCAGCCTGGGTGAGGGGCTGATTGCTGTTTGCAGCTGGTCACACCCCCTTCAGGGTGGGGATCCCCACTGGGGTGCCTGGCCAGCCTGGGTGAGGGGCTGATGGCTGTTTGCAGGCTGGTCAAGCCCCCCCAGTGGGACCCTCACCCCATGGAGGTTTGGCCAGTCTGGGTGAGGGGCTGAGGGCTGTTTTCAGGCTGGCCAAGCCCCCTGGCGACAGAAGCTCCCAGCCTCTTTTTTTTTCTTTTTTATTCTGGGATTTATTTACCTTCTATAATTGAAACCTTGTAGCCTTGAGAGGAGCTCAGAGCCGGCCAGGGCGGGCGGGAGGGAAGCCTCCTGCTCTCTCCAGCTCTGTGGCCACGGCCTGCTGAAAGCAGGTATCTGGGATTTATTTACCTTCTATAATTTAAACTTTGTTGCTCTGAGTGGAGCTCAGAGCCCGCTGCGGCAAGCGGGAAGCTTGGCTTCCTCCATCATTGGGGCAACCAAGCCTCCTGCTTGCTCCAGCTCCGTGGCTGACGGCCGCCATCTTGGTTGGGTTAATTTGCATATAGTCGCTCTGATTGGCTGGTGGGTGTGGCTTAAGGTGTAGCAAAGGTATGGTCAATTTGCATGTTTGACTGTTATTAGTGTAGATACTGAAACTTCTTAAAGAAGACTGGCAAGATATATCTTAGACAGCAAAAGTGATTAATAGGTGCACAGGCAATTTACTGGGAGAAAGAGAGACTTTTCAATCAATAATGTTGGAGTGCCCAGCAAGCATGGCTCAGTGACTGAGCCTGGACCTATGAACCTGGAGGTCACGGTTCGATTCCTGGTCAGAATATCCATTTATTTAAAAAAAAAAAAAGAAAAGAAAGAAGAGAAAAGAAAAGGCCCTGGCCAGGGATTGAACCTGAAACAAGGTATGTGCCCTTGACCAGGAATCAAACCAGCAACCCTTTGGTGCGCTGGCCAATGCTCTAACCACTGAGCATACCAGCCAGGGCTCACATTCAATATTGTTAATTCAACTTTACATGCTTTTCAAAATATTACATCTCACCTAGGCAATATTAAACCATTTCCTTATAATTTTTCTATTTCTACTGTCACATTCCATCCTGGGTTTTCTTCCTATCCTTTCCATTCCTTCACAGACTGCACTTTTCTTCACTCCATATTTTAAAATGTATTCTTCAGCACTTTGTTTTACCTAAGCCCTCTGCTATCTTTTAATTTATATACCTCTTTCGGTAGCAACATCCATAGCACAGGTTTAGCCTCATTCCCCAGACCTACGTACACACACTTAACTAACGAACATACATTCATCAAATCTTACAGATATCCTTAAAATGTCAGAAATCTCTTTAGTCCCAGTATCATTACCTTGATTCAGGTTCTAATCATTTCCCTTTGACACAGCAATGGATGGCCTTTTAACTACTCTCACCAATTACAAGCTGACCCTGTACTAAAGAGAACTTACTAGCCCCGGTCGGGTAGTTCAGTAGGTTATAGGGTTGACCCAATATGCCAAAATTGTGGGTTCGATCCCTGGTCAGAGCACGTACAAGAATCAACCAATGGCCCTGGCCAGTGTGACTCAGTTGGTTGAGTATCATACCATGCACTGAGAGGTCGACGGATTCAATTCCTGGTCAGGGCACATGCCTGGTTGCAGGCTCAATCCCCAGTAGAGGCTATGCAGGAGGAAGCCGATCAATGTTTCTCTCTCGCTCCCTCTCCCTTCATCTCTCTCTAAAATCAATAAAAACATATTTTAAAAAATCACCCAATGAATGCATAAACAAGTAGAATGTTCCCCTCTAAAAATCAATCAGTAAAAAACAATAATAAATAAGTGGAACAAATCAATGTTTCTCTCTCCCTCTTTCTAAAAACAAATACAACAAACAAAAAACAAATAAATAAATGAGAACTTATTACAACTGAAACGCCACTCCCCTGCCAAAATTATTGAATTGGTCTCTATGGCTTCAGGAAAAAGTTTTGGTTTACAAAGTAAGTTCCTGCCAATCTCTCTCAGCTCCAGCTCCACTACACTCATCCGTTGGCTTCAGCCAAACTTTGTAGTCCAGTATGTCATCCTCTGTAATCCCTGCTGGCCTCTGCATATGCTAGAAACCTCATCCAGGTGTATTCAACCAACCCGGAACACCAAATCTGACCTAAAGCATTACTTCCTCCAGGAAGTGTCCCCTGTACTCACAGGCTGAGTTAGATGCCTTCGCAATGCTCACACCAAACGTCCTACCTGACCCTCTTTCACAGCAATCCCATTCATCACAGGCCTTCTCCATCAGACCCTTATTAAAGGAAGGAGCACTCTGTCCCCTGTACCCGACCCACAGAAAGCACTCAACATTTTGGTAAAGTTAATCTATGATAAGGAACTTGCTCCTTTGCCTGGAACAGTGCGGGCAAATCCTCTGCTGTCACTGAAATGGTAGTGAGAACATTTTCTTTTCTAACAGACCCACAGTGCCCTTCATCTCGCACTACCCACCCATCCAAAACTGACTCTGGGCTAACTATAAGTTTGTTTAAAGGCACAGGTTTGTCTTTTGTGAAAAGGGAAGAGCAAATGAATTTAATCTAGATTATTTAAAACATAATCCTATTTCTCCACAACACTCCTTTCATCCATCAGGCACTGTTCCACCATTACCACCCCTTCCAATAAAACTCTTTCCCTTCTGCTTCCTTCAATTCATTGTTCAGCCAGAACCTGGAACAACTGTGTCTGCTGGGGGTTTGGAGGAGGGGGGCAGAGAGGAGATGGAGGAGGGTGTTAAAACAGTGTTCACTCCTCTCATCAACAAAATCTGCTCTGTATTTATTTCATTTCCATATCTAGTCCCATCACATCCAAGCCCAAGGATTTGATTTGAGAAAGGTCCTTAACTCCTTTTCAGCCTTGAGGTCAAGTCAAATTTCAGTCTGATTTTAAATGCCCCCCAAGGGAAGTGGACTTGAGCAGAACTGCTTGGAACCCTGAGGGGAGCTAGAGGTCACAATGAGTTCTTTAAGGTCAAAAACCCAGAAGGGAGCTGAAATTATTCCGCCCAGAGAAAACCCACTTCCTCTCTCGCTGCCCTGCACGCCCTCCCTTCCTTCCACCCACGGCCAGCACAAGCAGGAAAGGCATCAAGTCATGATCATGACTACTGGCAGGTTAAAGGCTGAAAAACAGACACTGCGCCCTAGACACCTCGAAATATTTTTCTAACATCTGCATTTGCTGCTCCAAATAATAAAGGCATTTCGCAGTCATTCATCTCCCTTAAACAACAAAAGCATAAATGGCAGTACTTCTATCGTGGAAAGCCACAGACTCTTGGCTCACAACCACCACAGGACAGGCATAAGGTAGGCGGTACAGTTAAGACTGAAGAGCAGGGTGAGCAGAACGGGCATCAAGAAGCTCCGTGGTTAGCGTGTCGGTCCTCGGACCCAAGGGTCTCGGGTTCGATTCCCGGTCAAGGGCACGAACCTCATACCTCGGCCCCAGACCCCAGCCCCGGTAGGAGGCTCCCAATCCCTGTTTCCCTCCCCCTCCGCCCTCCCTCCCTTTCACCTCTCTCTTCCCCATTCCTTCCACTCTCCCTAGGAGTCAAGGGAAAAAATATCCTCAGGTGCGGACTAAAAAAGAAAAGAAAAGTTTAAGTGAAAGAAACAACTGTCATGAAATTTCTGATGAACCCAAAATTCAATGCATTCTTTACAAAACTACGACTCCTCCCTCTCCAAAAAAAAAAAAAAAAAGAGGGGGCAGGAGGGAGAGAAAGCAATGTATTTAGGAACTTGTTTGATGCTTCTCGCTCCCTGCAAGCACACAGCTTGGCGTACTCCCTGGAAATCAGGGCGCCCAGCCCTCACCTGCCAGAACCGCTGCCGCAGGTCTGGAGCGGAGCCTGGGGGTCGCTGTTGACTGAACCAGTTCCCCGGGAGCGCGGGGCGCGGCCGGCCGGTCCGAGCGCCCCCCCCCCCCCCGCCCCGCCATCCCCCTCCGCGCCCTCCCGCCCCCGGGGTCCCCGCCTCCTTCCCGACCGCCGGCTCCTCTCCGCCCCGGGAACCGGCGAGGAGCGGGCCGGAGGTGGCACAAAGGGGAGCCACCGCTCCAATACCCGGAAGCCCGGCCCTCCCACAGCCGAGGGCAGACACCCCACCAGCCCGGGGCGACCGGGCTCTGCGCCGGACACGAGGCGGGACGCCTCCGAGGGGGCGCCGGGCCGGGGCAGGCGCGCGGGGCGCTGCGGGCTGGGAGGACGGGCAGCAGGGTCGCCTGGAAGCGGCCGGCTCGGCGCGGGGCGGGCCGGCGCCGGGGCGAGTGTTGACACCGACGCCCGCCTTCACCCACGTTGCTAGGAAACAAAAAGGCACCCCGGCCCCGGCCGGTCCTCCCGGGCCTGAGGCGAGAAGGCCTCCGGGCCTGCAGACGCCGCCGGGCAAGGCCGGGGCACTGCCCCGGGGCGCAGCCACGAGGGGTTCGGAGACCCGCAGCCCGGGGTGCGGGGCCCGGCGCAGCCGGAGGAGGAGGGCCGAGCTCGGGCGGCGGGCGGGCCGGGCTCCGCCGGGACGGGACCTGGACCGGGCCCGGGGCCTCCGCGCAGGGCGGCGCGCGGGAGGGCAGGCCGCGGCGAGCTCGGCGCCTGTCAGGCCGCGGCGGCGGTCCCGCGCCGGGTGCGGGCCTAGGCGACCCCCGGCGGCGCGCGGAGGAGGGGCGTCACTCACACGTGCTGACAGGCCGCGGTCCGCACCGGCGTCTTGAGCACCTCCTGGCAGACGGGGCAGTAGAAGTCGTCCTCGGTGTAGGAGGCGGCCGCCGAGGGGTCCTCGGCCATGGCGGGGGCGGGGAATCCCGGCGGCGGCGGCCGAGGTGGCAGTGGCGGCCCGGGCCCGACTCCCTGCGCGAACCCCGAGGGGCGGGGACTCGTGTGAGGAAGCGGCGCGCGCCGGGGGGCGGGCCCGGGGGCGGGGCCCGGGGAGGGGCGTGGTCGGAGGGAGGGGCGGGGCCGAACGCGCCGACACTGCGCCCGAGTGCCCGCCCCCAGGTGCTCCTCCCCGCGGGTGGGCGGGGCGGGGAGGGAGGTGCGGCCGAGAAACCGGTGCGGGTGTGGGTTTCTCTTTCGCTTCCCCCCGCGCCCCCCGCCCGCCACTCCCGCGCTGGGACCCGGGACGCGGCCTCGGCTGCAGACCCAGCCCTCGATCTGCTTCTCTCCCGGTTCCCTTCCCCCGCTTTCGGCTTCTGTTCCCCACCTGAGCCCCCGGCCGTCGGGTACCCCGCCCAGCACCGCACCGCCCCTCCGCCCCTCGTGTGAACGCCCGTGGGGAGCCCCGCAGCGGCGCCCGATGGAGCCGCCTACCCGCACGTGCGGACGGAGAGAGAGAGCTCCCGCGCCCGCCCCGGGCCTGGCCCGCCCGGGTTCCCTTCGCAGCCGAGGCCGGGAGCGGGGTGGCGGGCGCTGTGCGCCTTACTCATCGGCCCGGAACGGGGCCGGCCCGAGGCTCACGGTGCGCCGGGATCCCTCCGCCCCCTCCTGCCACTCGCCCGTGGCATTGCGCCGCCCGTGGCTGCCCCGCAGGTCCCCGAACCCTGGAGGGCAACGAGCGCGGGAGGCGGCGTGGGGAGCGCGCGGTCTCCATGGCAACGGCGCAGCGCCTTCCACGGGTTGTGACGTCAACAGCTGAGTGCCCACCTGTGCATTCCTCCCCCACCCGCTTCTCTCGCAGCTCCTATCAGTGATACTGGGTTTTTCAGGAATGTTTTCTCAAAAACTATCTTTCCCTAACGTTAAATATTTGGTCCTTACTATTGGCCCCTGTCATCATGTTTTGATGGTGTCAAGATGTGCTATGAAGCAAGTGACATCCATTATGGCAGCGGTTCTCAACCTGTGGGTCGCGACCCGTTTGGGGGGTCCAACGACCCTTTTTTTTAAAAAATGTATTTTATTGATTTTTTACAGAGAGGAAGGGAGAGGGATAGAGAGTCAGAAACATCGATGAGAGAGAAACATCGATCAGCTGCCTCCCGAACACTCCCTACTGGGGATGTGCCCGAAACCAAGGGACATGCCCTTGACTGGAATCGAACTTGGGACCCTTCAGTCCTCAGGCCGACACTCTATCCACTGAGCCAAACCAGCCAGGGCCCAACGACCCTTTCATAGGGGTCGCCTAAGACCATCAGAAAACACATATATAATTACATATTGTTTTGTGATTAATCACTATGCTTTAATTATGTTCAATTTGTAACAATGAAATTGGGGGTCACCACAACATGAGGAACTGCATTAAAGGGTCGCGGCGTTAGGAAGGTTGAGAACCACTGCGTTATGGGCTGTGAATCCTCGGGGAAAGGAAAAAGGAAGCTCCCGGTTGAGGGTTCCTTTTCGCCCCTAACACAATGGGACTGATCAGGCACATGGCACGTGCAGTCTTGCACCCACACCTCTTGTTTTTTTTGTTTTGTTTTTATTAGCTCTGAAGACAAGTGAGATAGAGACATGGATCAAGACATTTCACCAACGTTATTCACTAAATGCTCTTTTTATCATTTTGTGTGTATTTTGTTTTGTGTGTGTGTGTGTGTTTAGAGAGAGAGACAGTAAGAGGAAGAGAAACATCAATTTGCTGTTCCACTTATATATGCATTCACTGGTTGCTGCTTGTGTGTGCCCTGATTGGGGAGTGAACCATGGCGGGAGGACTCCACTCCAACCAACTGAGCTACCTGGCCAGGGCATGTTTTTATTTTTTAACGGGCCCTTAATTTACAGGGATATCCACTTATTCGGCATAAACATTCTATGTCACTGGATTTACATGAAGTGTTGACCCCTATGTTGGCTCTAAACAGCCTATAAAGTCATGTACTTCCAGCTCCCCCACCTTCAGCACTCCCCTCCACCCACCAGCACACCTTTCCCCTACTCTCTCTCCTTTCCAACCACATTCCTTTGGGCTGGAAAGAATGGACTTTTCCTCTTGCTACTCACTGATGATTGGACCCTCCCACATGCAGAACTCCCTTATCAAATCCTCTAGGCCAGGTAATTAGCATCCCAAAGGGTCCATCAATGAATTTAGAAAGTTTCCTTTCTTCCTTGACAAAGCCTGACTTTGTCATGAGAGCAAGAAACGTCTGTTTTGCTGGTAAAAGCCTGTTTTGCTTGAGGAAGTGATTGGGAAGCTGGGGGGTGGGATGGAAGGGCGGCTCGTGATTCACTGCTTACTCTTTGGTATCTTTTTAAAGTTGGTATCAGGTGCAGTGTTGACATTCAACTGGTTTGCACAAATACTGCCCGGCTAGTCCTTTTCAGCCTTGTCCCTTCTGGATTGGTCAATAGTTTGTCCTACATGGTCACTTGTTCATTTGATTCCAGTTGTTAAATATTTTCAGTGTTACTCTTGACCATTACAAAAATAAACCTATTCAGTGAAGGCATATCCTTTAATTGTTCAAGCCTATTTTGGAAACCTTTATTAATTCTTTTCATTCCTGTCGAAGCAATACTAATTTCTTCTATTCCCCACCTCACCACACCCAACACAAACACAGACAGATGGATGTCCCAGGCCGAGTAGGAAGGAGTGACTGGAAGGAAGAAGCCAAGGTATTTCTCCCTCTCTGTTATTGGGACTTAGAGTAAGAAATATATATCAGCCTGGCCAGGTAGCTCAATTGGTTAGAGCATCATCCCGATATACCGACGTTTCAGATTCCATCTCTGGTCCAGCCACATACATGCATCAACCAATGAATGCATAAATAAATGGAACAACAAATTGATGTTTCTCTCCCCCCGCCTTCCTCTCTTTAAAAATCCATTTAAGAAATTAGTGTGTGTGTGTGTGTGTGTGTGTGTGTGTGTGTGTGTGTGTGTATTAGGGCTTTCTCCCCATTTGTGGTACAGAGTTCCTAAAACCTTTGGAATTTCCTAAATGATGTGAGTGGTAAATGTGTCTTTTATGTTAATAAGGTGACTTTTCACCAGAAGAAGCAACCTTGTGATTAAAGGGTTGAAATTTAAGTCCAACACTCAGACCTCCAGGGAAGAGAGGAGCTGGGGATTAAGGTCAATTAAAAATGGCCAGTGATGTCATGAATGATGCCTATGTAGTGAAGTCTCCACAAGAACGGAAAGGACAGGGTCCACAGAGCTTCAGGCTGGGGATTGAAGAGAGGGTAGGCTGCTCAAAGAGCAAAGAGCCCTGCACCCTTCCCCCCACACCTTGCCTTGTGCCTCTCTTTGTCTTGCTGTTCCTTGAACTGTGTCCAGCATGGCCAGGGGTGAACCTGAGGAGAGGCAGTGAAGGATTAAAGAAGACAGACAAGAGAATACAGCTGGGGCTAGGTAGGGTCACTGTGCCTGGATGAGGAAACAGCGACCCAGCCTGTAGGCCGAAGTTTTATTTTATAGTCAGATCACACAAAGCAAAACAAGGGGAGTGGTCAACATGTTTACAATGTTCTAGCAAGTTTCAAATCTATTTCGTTACTCAAGCCTTGTTTTGGCAGCACTTGCTGCACCTCCACAGCCCATTAGCTACCTAGGAACAAGGGAGGACTATAAGGTCAAGCTTAATTGTATGTGGCTCTGCCACAGGTCAGTCTGAGGCTTGACCCCATAGCCGCTCCCTACAGTTCCTGAGTAATCCCTTTTGTAGGAAACTGTAGTCTAGTGAGTAAACTGGTTTCCTGAGTTTTTTAGGCTGCCCTAACAAATAAATTGAACCCAAGGAGCGGACAAGGGGAACCTCTGATCTATAGTCTGTCAGTAGCACAGGCGCCAACCTGGACTTCCAGTTGGAGTTGGCATCTGAAGGGGTGGGGATGGGGGCAGTCTTTAAGACTGACCCCTACATCTGGGACCTGACACTCTTTCGGTGGATAGTGTGAGGATTGCATGGAATTGTAGGACACCCAGCTGGTATCCAAGACTTGCTTGGGGTGTGGGATGCACCTGTTCACCACACAAAGGAATTGGGAGACAGAATGTTATCCCCTCTCTCTGCTGCTGGCAGTGGCTTCCTTTCTTTCATGGTTTCAGCTTCTGGGAGACGGTCTGCCCTCCCCTCAGTGGCCCCAGCCCCTCCTGGGCAGTCCCTGCCCTTTCTCAGTGGCTTCTGTGATTGCCTCACGGTCACACTTGGTCTTTCAGCAGTTCCAACATGTTAGTAATCTGTTTGTCATAGTAAATGCCCTCTTTTGCACTACTGATTGAGAATTCTACTTTAAAAAAAAAAAAATCCTTTTATTGATTTCAGAGAGAGTAAGGGAGAAGCATCAATGATGAGAATCATTGATCAGCTGCCTCCTGCACGCCTGCTACTGGAGCTCAAGCCCAAATCCCAGGGCTGGTGCCCTGACCTCAAATCTAACCCGACCTCCTGGTTCATGGGTCGACATTCAACCACTGAGCCGCACGAGCCGGGCTCCTGACCCATTTTCCTAACTAAATCAACACTTTAGGAGAGGGAAAGGCAAAGGAGAAACACTGCAAAAGTGTCTCTTCCTGCAAAAGAGAAGGAGCGGAGTTGCTTTCCATTGTACGTTTACGTTCTCTGCACAACTCTGCAAACCGGCACGAACGGACACTTAAAAGTGAGATTAAGTATGGAAAGTAAATTTACCCTTTTCTAGTCTACCCCGGTTTGGGACAGTTAAATTTCAACACCTTCATAAATGTCATTATGCATATGCATTTTCATGCTATTGACATTTAATTTTATGTCGGCTGTGTTTTTATGTACCATCGCAGAGCTGTCATTTGTAATCCTATTAGCAGCCCTTCGGCCCCTATTATTTCCTGTGGAATCGAGCTGAAGATAAAAGATCCCTTGCCCCTGCCCCTCCCCTCTCTTTCTCCATCCTTCTCTCATCTTCCCTTTGTTATTTTTTTTTCTCCCCCCGCCCCCCGCCCCCCTTTACTTTACACAAGTATTGGCATCCTCTGGTCATTGTTCTAACCTGGGTGCATAGCCAGGATAACGGCAACTATAACAAGATTAGTTCCAGTATAAGAGTGGAGGCGAAAGCCTGACACCAGTTTTTAAAAGCAAACAAAGCCTAATTTGGGGGAAAGAGAACCCTGCAGCATAGAGGCAGCCTTCTTCCCGTGCCTAGAGCTCTGCTATCCCCGCCGTTCCTCTCTCAATACATGCGCGTTCACTGCTTCCTCCAAGGAGGCCATCTGACTCCCTCCCAGCGTGCTTCTCCGGCAACGCCTTGAGGCTGCCATGTTTCCAATCCGATGCCTCTTACTTTTACCTTTAATTGAATCTTAATCTTTTCTTTAAAAATATGTTTTTATTGATTTCAGAGCGAAAGGGAGTGGGAGAGAGAGAAACATCAGTGATGATAGAGAATCATCGATCAGCTGGCTGCCTGCAGGCCCCACAATGAGGATCGAGCCCACAACCCAGGCCTGTGCCCCAACCGGGAATGGAACCGTGACCTCCTGGTTCATAGGTTGACCTTCAACCACGGAGCCACGCTAATCTTTAACATCTTGTTAACGTCAAAACCATTGAAACCTGTAAAGAATTTTTGTGAGTTTATTTGAGCCAAACTGTCGACATATGCCGGGAAGCAGAACCTCAATGAATTGAGATAATGCTCTGGAGAATGGCGGGGTTACATTTCATTTATACATTCGCAATCAAAGGAGGGACATAGGTGGTTACATGAAATTCATTGGTGATAGATTAAGGAGGAGGGATAAAGCAAAGCAGGGGAAACCCCTGGGATTGGATAAGAAGTAAAATGTTGGACACATACTTAGGTGGGTGCAGGATCAATTTACATGATAATGAAGGAATTTGTGGTATCTGTCCTGGCGCTCAGCACATTTGGTTGTGCCCTAGGGGCTCCAGAAAAAGGGAAGTTACAAGTTACCCAGACATTTCAAGGGTATGTTACCATAGATGCAGAAAGACAGATAGGCTCAGTTAAGGTCAAGGTTGACCTTGTCAGTGAAGATCCTGGCCTAGGACGTAACTGCCCACCATCACTGCTTTTGTTAAAGTTTAATTTCAGACCATCCTTTGTGGTGACTTTAGGTCTCTGAGTTTGCTAGACCGGCATGCAGGCCTCCCCTGAGCTTGTCAAGTCAGCGTGTGGCCCCTTTCGTCCACAATCTCATAATCCTTCAGCTTTAGACTAAATCATAAAGGTGATTCCTATCAACCATTTCTATGTACCACAATGCAGAGCAAATACAACTACAATGAAAACTTGCATTTAGAACCTGGAGAAAGGAGGAGGAAGCATAGGATACGTACCATCTGTTGCTGGACAGAGTGAATGAAGCAAAGCAGAGTCTCATGGGCGTCATTTAGTTGACTTGGTAGCGGTGAAAATTATACTGTTAGCCACGCTGGCTCTCTGATGGTGCCTGCTGGGAACGTTGCTGTTGTCAAAGGAATACCTAGAGCAGTGGTTCTCCACCTTCTGGCCCTTTAAATATAGTTCTTCGTGTTGTGACCCAACCATAAAGTTATTTTCGTTGCTGCTTCATAACTGTCATGGTGTTACTGTGATGAATCGTCATGTAAATATCTGATATGCAGGATGGTCTTAGGCGACCCCTGTGAAAGGGTCGTTCGACCGCCAAAGGGGTCGCGACCCACAGGTTGAGAACCGCTGACCTAAAAGAACATTAGAGCAGCTGACCCCGTTTGGGGAGAGAGGAGTGGCATAATTCATTTGCAACTCACTTTTTGTTGAAAGTGCTGAGATGCAAAAATGACCTGAGGCTTTCTAAGGAATTAGGACATTCTGCCCATGGGTTTTAATAGATCACAGTCCTGTTAATACAAGTTGGGTTTTTACTGGGCCTACAGTCCTAATAGTTACCTGTCTATCAGTCTCATTTTAGGAGAACTCCCAAAAAGTAAACACCAAAGACTTGGTTATGTTTGTAGGGCTGTTAAGTTGAAAGGCCGAGAATGGGGCTACACCTATAGATGTTCTGTTTGTCAGCAGTAACTCTGGGGCAACATATACCCCGTTTACCCTGACAAACTTCGTCTCAGGAGAAGATGAAGAAAGTTGGCTGGGCTGGCAGAGAGCTCTTCTTTGTCTTCTAAAACGTCCACCCGCTCCCAAACTGAGTTCCAGTTCCATGTGTATTGCAAAGGGAGTATCATCCTGGTTGTCAGGAAGGGAGCAGCATGCGGGTGGCTCGGGGAGTCAGGAGTCCAAAGCCTCCAGTAATTCCTTCCCGTTCCAGCGGCCAGGATCTCCGTTTTGTCAGCATTTCAATTTTACACCCAAAGGGAAGTGAATCAGAGAACGAGACATCGGCACCTCAGTCCAGCAAACGATTACTTATTTGATTTGGACCTCAGCATTCTCAACTCCCAACTCTTCTTTCTTTACCCACGGCCAGCAAAATCTGATGGGAGCATGCAAATTTCTTGTGGGTACTTGGGAAAAATCAACATAACCTGATTGATCAGTCTAGGTCAAATCAGGAGACATTTGAACAGACACAGTAATTTGAACTGAGAAAGTTTAATATAATTTTTAATTTTAGCAGATTCATATAGTAAGTAGTAGAAAAATCTAAAGACCATAGGGTTGAGTGCTCACTATACTAAAATTGGAACAATATAGATTAGTATGGCCCCTATTCAAGGATGACACCTAAATTTGTAAAGTGTCCCATATTACTTTGTTAATAAAAGGAATTTAGGGAATTATTTTAAATGAAAATGGTCGGAGAAACCAAGATGGCGGCATAGGTTAACGCCGGAGATTGCTGCCTCGAACAACCACTTCAAAAAACAACTAAAAGACGGAACAGACATCATCCAGAACCACAGGAAGGCTGGCTGAGTGGAAATTCTACAACTAGGAGGAAAGAGAATATCATACCCAGACTCAGAGGAGGCGCAGTGCTGAAGTGAAATACTCAGGTGCAGAGTGCACGCGGAGCGGGCTGGAGGCGGAGGGTGCGGTTGTTGTTTTGGAGCGGGCTGGAGGCGGAGGGCGCGGTTGTTGTTTTCAATCGGGAGGGAGTTTCAGACTCTGAGCTCCAGATCCGGGCAAGTCTCTAGGGACCCAGACTCAAACGGGAGAAGCGGGACTGTCTGGCTTCGGTCGGAACTCTAAGGCAGCTTTCTCTCAGAGGTTTGCAGCGGTTGCTGGGACTCTGTGAGGCAGAGCCCCTGGGAAGGAACTGAGAGCAGCCATAACTGCTCGCTCCAGCCCGCCCTGTAGATCCCCGGGGACCCGCCCTGCCCAAGCCCTGCGCAGAGCCATTTGCCGGATAGCCTCAGGCAAACGCTAGATTAGCACCGCCCTAGAGATCCAGCACAGAAGCTCACCCACTGCAGACACAGTGGACTCTCATAGCCAGTTAGCCTGGAGGTCAAATCACCCCTGGTATTGCCGACAACAATCAAGGCTTAACTACAACAAGACTGCGCACAAAGACCACTAGGGGGTGCACCAAGAAAGCATAAAAAATGCGGAGACAAAGAAACAGGACAAAACTGTCAATAGAGGATATTAAGTTCAGAACCACACTTTTAAGGTCTCTTAAGAACTGTCTAGGAGCCGCCGATAAATGTAGTGAGATCCTCAAGAAATCTAATGAGACCCTTGATGTTATGATAAAGAACCAACTAGAAATTAAGCATACACGGACTGAAATAACGAATACTATACAGACTCCCAACAGCAGACCAGAGGAGCGCAAGAATCAAGGCAAAGATTTGAAATGCGAAGAAGCAAAAAACACCCAACCGGAAAAGCAAAATGAAAAAAGAATCCGAAAATACGAAGATAGTGTAAGGAGCCTCTGGGACAGCTTCAAGCGTACCAACATCAGAATTATAGGGGTGCCAGAAGATGAGAGAGAGCAAGATATTGAAAATCTATTTGAAGAAATAATGACAGAAAACTTCCCCCACCTGGTGAAAGAAATAGACTTACAGGTCCAGGAAGCGCAGAGAACCCCAAACAAAAGGAATCCAAAGAGGACCACACCAAGACACATCATAATTAAAATGCCAAGAGCAAAAGACAAAGAGAGAATATTAAAAGCAGCAAGAGAAAGAAACTCAGTTACCTACAAGGGAATACCCATACGACTGTCAGCTGATTTCTCAACAGAAACTTTGCAGGCCAGAAGGGAATGGCAAGAAATATTCAAAGTGATGAATACCAAGAACCTACAACCAAGATTACTTTATCCAGCAAAGCTATCATTCAGAACTGAAGGTCAGATAAAGAGCTTCACAGATAAGGAAAAGCTAAAGGAGTTCATCACCACCAAACCAGGATTATATGAAATGCTGAAAGGTATCCTTTAAGAAGAGGAAGAAGAAGAAAAAGGTAAAGATACAAATTATGAACAACAAACATGCATCTATCAACAAGTGAATCTAAGAATCAAGTGAATAAATAATCTGGTGATCATAATAGAATCAGGGACATAGAAAGGGAATGGACTGACTATTCTTGGGGGGGAAAGGGGTGTGGGAGATGCGGGAAGAGACTGGACAAAAATCGTGCACCTATGGATGAGGACAGTGGGTGGGGAGTGAGGGCGGAGGGTGGGGAGTGAGGGCGGAGGGTGGGGTGGTAGCTGGGGGGAGGGGAGTTATGGGGGGAAACAAGAGGAACAAATGTAATAATCTGAACAATAAAGATTTAATTTAAAAAAAAGAAAAAAAATAAAAATAAAAAAAAAATAAAAGGAATTTAGGGTTGAAATAGGGTACCCAGAGAAAGGCTCTACTCCCACCACCACTAGGGCCTTCTAGACCCAGGCCTTGCTGGAGAGGTCCCTGTGGCTCACTGGATGGTAGAGAAGTCACTGTGGTGCTATGCGGTCAGAACTTGCTGGAAAACAGTCCTCCAGGGTCCCATGGAAAACTACCTGTTCGCAAAGAAGTATCTCAGGTATTCTGCAAGATACCATCCAGAGGGATGCTAGGTGCTGCTGGCCACAGGGCACTGCAGATGGCCAATAGAGGGCACTAGAGAGACACTGCCGCCCCTCTCCTCCTGCAGTGTCCCTCTAGTGCCCTCTATTGGAAAGTCTTACTATTGTGCCAGCCGGGAAAGAAAAAGTATGTGAAGGGCCCAGATGCATTTTCACACAGCAGGTAAAAAAGGAGTAAATTTAGAGCTGAGTAAATTTGCTCCCCATGTAGACCTTCCCAGTGAGAAAAGAATATGCAGAGAAGCTAACAGGAGTAGTCGGATCCATCCATGTGTCAGACATTCATTTTTCTGTCCAAGAAGCATGTATGGGCTGAATGTGTCCCTCCAAAGGTTCTATGTGAAAACCCTCATCCCCAATAGTATTTGGAGATAGGGCCAGTGCTACCTGTGTAATCAGCCATTTTTCCAGTCTGTTGTGATGAGGGGTGCCAGGAGAAGCACATGGTGACATAGAAATGCCATGAGATCAAAGTGGCCTGTAACTCTGCGGTTAGAGAGCAGCTGCCTGGAGAATAGCCAGGGCCCACAGTACTATACCTTAAGTTGAGTGCCGGGATCTGGGGGTTTATAACCACAGCTAGACCTTGACCAATCTCCTCCCATGGTTCACCTTCACTGAGCCTCTTACCTGGCTACTTTGGGGGCAATGATTAGCCTTAATCAAGACCCATGTGTGTGGCTTTCTGAATCCTGCAGGATTAAAATACCAGAGGATTGTCCAGTAATAAGATAAAAACGTAAGTATTTCTTAGCCTCAAGGATCTCAGATACAGGTGTCCCTCTGTAATATTTTGTCTTATTTACTGCCATAAAAGTAGCCTAGGTGACAATGCTAAGTCTTCCCAAGTCCTCCTGGGTTCCCTCTACCTTGCAGGATGTCACTCATCATAGGTCACGTCAATAACACCCATGTGCCTGTACCTCTTGTGAAAAAATCTAAAAAGCTCTCATATGTTTGAGCATATCCTGAACTGGGGTACACACGACAGGTTTGGCTACCTAAAACTTAGTACATATTTAGCAGAGAGTTAAGACATAGAATTCATCTACAATTAACCTTTTACATTTCAGTGAAGCCCCTTGGAAGCAGAACCAGTAGCTCCATGGTGACCAGCATTTCTTTGGCCTAAATCAGGGTTCCTAGACCTCGACACTGATGACATTTGGGGCTTGGTAATCCTTTGTTGTGAGGGGGCTGTGCTGGGCATTGCAGAATAGTGAGCAGCATCCTTGGCCTCTACCTCTATGTCCCTGGCCACCAGAAACCCAAGTTATGACAAATAATTCTCTAGATATTACCAAACGTTCCCCGAGAGGCCTACGTGAAGGTGTGTTTTCATGATAGATACTGCTGAATGACAATTTTAAAAGTTTATCGGTTTGTGTAAAAAAATTATCAGGATCAATATTTAAGAATAGACACAATAGGGTGGGGGGGCCATGGGGAGATAAGGACACATATGTAATACCTTAATAAAGAAATTTAAATATAAATAAATAAAAGAGAAAAAGATTTTTAAATTCAAAAAATAAAAATAAATATGTGTTAAAGAAAAAAAAGAATAGACACAATAGATATTTTATTGAAAGCAATGGTCCTGCCATTCTTTATTTCTCACCATACATTTTTACAGAAGAAAAAAAAGAAAAACACCTGCACATTTTAAATTCTGATCATACAGTTGTTTTTTTGCAGTTGCATAAGGAAAGAATGAATCTCTTAATGATTTTTTAAAATAACTTCAATGCCTAAAGGTACAGATTATACACTCAGCGTTCAGTCACTGGAGTAAGCTCACTTCCACATGACAGACTGAGCACCCCATGAACGTAGTGAAGCGCCGTCGCTGGAGCTGGATCTGTGACCGGGGTCTTAACATAGGGCCACGGACTCGGAACCCCACTTTCAGCCTACGTTAAAAGCCCGGGGAAAGGTACATGAAAGGAACAGCTCCACCGGCTTCGCAGGGTTAGAAGAGTTTAGCCTTGAAGAGAAACGTGACTCAGATTTCCCTTAGAAGCCCCTGGAAAAGCGGCATCTCAGGCGCTAGGAACAGCGTGAAACTTGTTAGTAGTCAACAGCTTCAAATACTGGTTTTCATTCTTTAAAACAATGAATTAGAGGATTTTTTTTTTTTTAATATAAAAGGTTAAAGGCACCGTGAAAGAATGGATATTTGCACTTGACCGTTTTAGAACTCAAAACCATTCCGAAGGCACCATCATGCAGGCGGCCAGCGCCTGATGCGTCCTGGAGGCGGCAAACTTCTCCTGGGGGCATCCAGGGGCAGGGCGCAGAACTGCTGCACCGAGCCCCACGGGTGACTTAAAGCTTTATGTGAAATACGGGATTTAACGTTTTGGCATTTTTTCAAGTTTTACAGATCTAAAGATGCCTTTTGGATTGCTCTAAATGAACAAAGATTTATTTCCTGGACAGTACTGATGCTCAGGAATTATTTTTTAGGGACTAAAAATAGACTTTCAGTCTGAGATTACCTCCCTCGTGTGCTTTATTGGATGACTCATCCCAAGTGGAGGAAGGGGTTGTGAAACGAAACATCTGCTACTTGCTCACAGCTGTGAAGTCCACATCTACAAGGAGGAGGGAAAGCCCTCAACTTCAACGGCTTTCCGTCGTTCTGATTCCCTTGTAGTGGGTGGCAGGACCATACGCAAGACTTTAAAGAGGAATGGATAGTTTACCCTAGATATCTGGGACACCATGATGACGACTACATTTACGTGTAAGAAACAAACGTTTGGATTTGTCATTAAAAAGTCAGATGTGAAGAACAGTCAAACTATAAAATTAGGACTGGTGGCAAGCACTGAACACAGCTCCTTGAAGAACTAAGACTAACTGGGGGAGGAGGAAGGGAGTACAGTATGTGACACCATAGCAAAGTGTTCCGAAAATGTTGATAGAGTACAGCTTTAAAAAGTAGGGGGAGGATAGGGAGCGCAAATAAAAAATGTTTAATTGTTCTCATTAAATATTGGTGGTAGTTGTATTAGTACTGTTATTCTGAAACTGTTGCATGTGTACGGTAATAAAAGAAATGAATATCTGTGTGATATTCTAATTCTATTGTGGCCCATCTTGGAAAACCAGAATTCTCAGTACAGAAAAAATGGAAATATGGTTGAAAAAAAAGGATTAGATTGTAGTACTCCATTTGATTTGAAAGCATCAAAATAAACTCATGGCCCGGCCAGTGTGGCCCAGTGGCTGAGCGTCCACCTATGAACCAGGAGGTCATGGTTCAATTCCCCATCAGGGCACAGGCCCGGGTTGGGGGCTCAATCCCCAGTGTGGGTGTGCAGGAGGCAGCCTATCAATCATTCTCTCTCATCACTGATGTTTCTCTCTCTCCCTCTCCCTTCTCTCTGAAATCAATAAAAATATATATTTTAAAAAATAAACGCATGAAGAGTTTTATCTTTAAAAGACAAAGCTATTTCTTAGCTCCCTTCCAGAAACAATGGGAAGTCTAGTTGCAATGAGCATAGCAGCCCCGAGGAGAGCTTGGAAATGCCATTTCTCACTGAAAATGACCAGGCTTCTTGGCAAATGGCCGATTTCAGGTCTGGGGCAGGAAGCATACAAGCTGGGCCTGCAATATTGTGTCATGTGAGACGGCAAGGAAGCCACCAAAGATTTCGAGAGTAGGGTCAAAAGGATTCAGAGGCAACATGGTGAGACACCCAATGGCCAAAGACAGGGCAATCTGAGCTTCAGTCAGGGAATATTTAAAGTGGATTGAAGTCTATGCAATATGTGTGAATTTATAAGTTAGTTCACAATGCTGTTAAAAAGAGTTTTCACTAGAAGATGATAGGGAAAAGTTTACCTTGAAAATTGGTAAATAAAGGGAAAAATTCAAATAGTTATTTTTCTTTTCCTGCATGAACATTACCACTGGTTAACCAGATCACAGATGTGGGGAAACATCTCTTTTACAAAAAATGTTCCAAGTAATACACAAAAAAGAAATGACAGCATTAGAATACTCTCCAACCCACAATAAATCACTGGATCTAGGCACCGAGTGTCAAGTTTAGCCAACGTCACAAAAAAGACTGAACCGGACAGTCTTGCCAAAAGTCTGCTCAAACCTCTGGACCCATGTGTCAATGTCCAGAGGGCAGAGGAACATGCTGAATTGTGCCATGAGCCTGCAATCAATACAATACAGACTTGGGAAACTGTGAATCATAAGACCACGTTCTCCAATTGGTAAATTTTCAGAAAAAGAAAGAACGGGGGAACGTGTAAAAAAGGGATGTAAACAATACATCTCATAACAATTTTAAATGAATAAGATAAAAAACAGTGTGTTCTAAGAGATACACACTTGGGCAATAAAACACTAAAGAAGTAACAAGAAAGTGATTACTACTGAAATCAATGTAATGGTTACTTTGTGGGGTTGGGGACGAGCATTGTGAACTGTGACAGGACACGCAGAGGACATCCAGGGTGGCTGACAAGAGTGCTTTCCTATAATAATGTGATGAGCTATAATTCTGTTGGGTTTTCATTATTTTTTTATAATTTTTCTAACGGCGGAAATAAAAATAACATCAAAGCCCTTTGGATTTTCCACTAAGAATTATGGATGTGAATACCTCTACTATAAATAGCAGCTGACGGTTCTTAAGAACTTGCCTACATTATAGAAATATTCCTAAATAAGCTACAAACATTTGAAAAATAGAATATTAAATTCTTAGGTATGCAGTTATAAAAAGGAAAAGAATTAGGCATACATTCCTAACATGAAATTAATTTTGTTACATTATGTTATACAATTTGGTTAAATGGACTTCATCTTCTTCCAAAATTTTCCTTCTCTACCATACAAGATTATTCATGTTATTCTATTAGTGATTAGAACATG
Organism: Myotis myotis; assembly: GCF_014108235.1. NCBI lineage: Eukaryota > Metazoa > Chordata > Mammalia > Chiroptera > Vespertilionidae > Myotis > Myotis myotis. The sequence goes on along the minus strand of NW_023416401.1, from coordinate 5,139,290 downwards.
AGCACTGAAACAGATTTCACATTTCCTTTCATGTCCACAATTGGTTTCACGTTCCATCTTTTCACATAGAACAAAGATTGGTTATCTTGCCCTACCATGATGCTGTTTATTAATGAGTAGCGTTACACATACTGTCATCCAGTTTGCAAATAAAGATCCTTCGCCCACCAATCCCAGCCTTAGGTTCTCTTTCATAGTATATTAATGGCTAATGGAGACTCTTTTTGTTTGTTGAGCGTCTAAAAAGCTCAGGGTTGTAAAACAGATTTAAACCATCAAGATAAAAGCAGTTTTAAAACGCAAGAGAGCTGTGTTGTACATTTCTGCCCATCAGACATCGACAATGCCCCTCCAGCTGTTCAAGCAGCATCTTAACAAATGGTGCAACTGTATGGTCTTCTTCCTTCTCCTTTTCACAACATTATGTGGTGTTTGAGTGACTCACATATTCCAGAAGTGACCGGTCTAATACCCTTCGGATAAGAGCTTCCTCAATTATATTGAAATCCTACAATTAAGAAAAATAATTAGAAACATACAATCAGAGACAGTTTTCACAAACTGAGAGAGCCCTGAGTTTAGTGACCTGTCCAATCTTCCATAAAAAACCCGTCAGGGAACCTAGCTCTTTTGTCTGAGGCCAGTGCATTTTCTATTTCATTTGACTGCCTACGAAATAACCAGTTACTGTCATAGTAAAATAGTCCTGATTTGGAATTTCAAGTTTTGAATCTGATCTAATGAGTAGTTTATAATCAACGCTACAAATACTGGTCAGAGAGCTAGATTCCACATAACAGGTCATATAAAGTTAAGACATTTCTATAGGACTCAGCAATCTCAGTACAACTACTGAATATCTATCTGAAAACTGCTGAAAGCAAAACTCTCTTTCTCTTTGCCTTCCTGTGGTCAAAATGGCATTCAAAACTTCAATGTAAACAAGACAAAAACTATCAAGAGCCCTGTCCTTTGCAACCCATCTTCTCTTCCTTCAAAAACTAAAAGCAAACAAAAAACAACAACTCGTAAATCTGTGTTAAAAGTCCATTCTGAAACATTTATATATATAAAAGCCTAAGCTACCATTGGACCGTTTGACCAGTAGCTATGACACCCACTGACCACCAGGGGGCAGATGCTCAACACACAGGCATGGAAACATGGAACAGACTGATGAATCTCAGAGGGAAGGGGTAGGGGGGAGGGCGGGAAGAGATTAACCAAAGATCTTATATGCATACTAGAGTCCCGGTGCACGGATTCATGCACTGGTGGGATCCCTTGGCCTGGCCTGCGGAGATCAGGCCGAATCCATGCACCAAGCCTTCGACATCCCCCGAGGGTTCCCAGATTGTGAGAGGGCACAGGCCAGGCCAAGGGACCCGATGAGTGCATGAATCCATGCACTGGGCCTCTTGTAAAACCATAAAGTCAAATAAATAAAATCCAAAGGAAAGCCATAAAGAGTAGAAGAACATAAGATCTGGGACTCAATACTGGTTGTTTCTTAGGCAATGTATTAACCTCTGAGCTTCAGATATTTCATACCTAAGTGAGGATAATAGAGTACTCCCTTGATAGTTGTTACAAGGAATAAAATGAGATAATATGCATGAAGTGCCTCCCATAGTACTTGGTAGCTGAGGAAACAAACCAAAAAACACTGTTTCAGCCTCACTTCCATATCCAAGAATATGGTTTTGAGTGGGTGGAAAATATTCTCATCAGAGTGGCTTCCTCCCGACCAGCCCTGGATTCATACTTTGAAAGATCTTGAGAAGAACGGACTGAATGTGAACAGCTAGAACAGGTGATGGCTTTTGGAACATCTGATGGAGCTAAACTAAAGCGGAAGCCCTCCCTACGTGCTGTGAAAAATGAGAACACATAAACCAGAGCCAGGCTCGGTGAGGCCTTGTGTCCTTTGGGGACCAGAGACACTATCTGGGAGGCGGAGCAGAGCCCATGAAGCTCTGGTGTAGCCTGTGCAGTCCTTCAAGTGGCCCTCATATTCCCATCTATTCTCTCCCCACCTCCAACTTGCCTGAGGTCCCTGCCCACACTGTGCAAAGTACTTTCCCTGCGTTCCCTCGCTTACTCCTCTTTGGGGAGAAGGTGCTTTTTACTCCCTTCCCTTAGCAAATCAACAGAGGCTCAAAGGGCAGTAGTCTGCCCAAGGTCACACTGCTGTGACGGCGCTGTTACTGAAATCCAGGCCAGAACCGAAATTCCTTGTGTTGAACCTGGATAATCACAGTGAGCAGATCAGAATTTTCAAATTAACCATTTTTAACAAATCTTTAACAATTACTCAATTCTATCTTAAAATAGCATAAAAAACAATGTCAAATGATCTGCGAATTCAAATTTAGCCGTTAACATTCCTGTATTTAGATGAAAGTTAACAATAAAATATTATGTTTCAGGCCCTGACCGGTTTGGCTCAGTGGATAGAGCGTCGGTCTGCGGACTCAAGGGTCCCGGGTTCGATTCCAGTCAAGGGCATGTACCTTGGTTGCGGGCACATCTCCAGTGGGGAGTGTGCAGGAGGCAGCTGATGGATGTTTCTCTCTCATCGATGTTTCTAACTCCCTATCCCTCTCCCTTCCTCTCTGTAAAAAATCAATAAAATATATTAAAAAAATATATTATGTTTCAGAACATAGTTCTGAGTGATTCCCCCCACCGCCCCCCCTTTACAGGCTGAAAGGGACTCAGGATAACATATTACCCTCCCATGACAACATATGGACCAAAGCACAACAAAGGCTACATTAACTGTTTGCTTGTTATTCTAATTTCTGATCATGGGAAATACAGTCATAAGCATTAGGACTACTCATACAATACCTAACTTTTCTTGCATTTTAAAAGAAGTCAATATAACGAGACTGGCCATGTGTTAGTAGTTATTGATGCATAGGTGATGGTTCTATGGGAGGTTCATTATACTATTCTGTCTATTTTGTGTATGTTTAATATTTTTCATAATAAATTTATGTTTAAAAAAGTTCAATAAGTACTGTATTTTATAAAATTTAAATTAAAAATAATGGCTATCTGCCTTACTGCACAGATAATTTCATATCTGTGAACAGCCATTCAATGTACTATAAAAGCAACTGGCCCAGCTGGTGTGGCTCAGTGGTTGAGCGTTGACCTATGAACCAGGGGGTCATGGTTCGATTCCAGTTAGGGCACATGCCTGGGTTGCAAGCTCAATCCCCAGGGGGGGCTGTGCAGGAGGCAGCTGATCAATGATTCTTTCTCATCATTGATGTTTCTATCTCTCATTCTCCCTTCCTCTCTGATATCAATAAACTTATTTTTAAAAAATAAAATAAATAAAAGCAACTGGATGCAGAACAAACTCTCTGAGTCATTTCGTTATTGGTGTGATTTCATTTCATCATGTATAAGTTCTCAGGTTCACAAAAACTGTAACCATACATAGGGAGGGAGTAAAGTAGAAACTAAAATAATTTGAAGGTGAAATCTGGCTCCTTATACAATGAATAATTATATGGATCACACAAAAAATAGTTTTGTGTAAGGCAGATAACTGTTTTACTATTACTAGCCAAATTTACAAAACACTCTATTTTTATGATTTCTTACTTAAGGCTAATACTTAACACTTTGGTTATGTATGCATTTTTTCCTCCTTATTCGCTTGGATTAAAAAAGTAAGCTTAACACAGACAGCATGAAGACAATGTAAAAATAAAACAAATACTTACTAAGAAGTCCTCATAGAGCTGAGTGTGACTGACTTGCAAATGTCTTATTAAACTGCCATTGAAGCTGCTTGGGTTCTCAGTGGGTATTAAACGGCAGAGTGGGCAGAACTGGAAACAGACAAGACCAAGAGTTCAAGAAAGAATTTAAAATAATCACTAATGTCAGAATTAAAACATCAAATAGCCAACTACTCAACCATAAGAAAAAATGGAATACGACCATTTGTGATAACATGGATGGACCTTGAGAATATGTTAAGCAAAATAAGGCAGTCAGAAAAAGCTAAGAACCATATGATTTCACTCATATGTGGAATATAAAATGGAAACTCATAGACACAGACACCAGTATGCTGGTTACCAGAGTGAAGTGGGGGTAGGAAAGGGTAAAGGGAGCCAAATATATGGCGACAGAAGATGATTTGACTTTGGGTGATGGGCCCACAATGCAATAAGGATCATGTATCATAGAAATCTATACCTGAAACCTATATAATCTTATTAATCAATGTCATCCCAATAAATTTTAATTAAAAAAATAAATAACCACTCAATAAAGTGAAATTTAACTCGACAAATCTATTGGCCATACCTCAGTTTTATGTTTTAAAATTTCATAAACATTAAAATAACATTAAACACATAAAATTGCATTTATTCTTGTATATATCTCTTGTATACATATTACCGTATAGCTACTATTTTCATAGTTATTAACTGATTAATTAAACAATTGTACAGTTAGTAGATGCACTGTAATGTACTTAATTAGTTGCCTACCTCTTGAAATAAGTTTTTTGTATGTAGATATTTTATTATTACAAATGATATTATCTATAGTGTTTATCTTTTGGGGGGGTTATATTCTTAGGATAAATGACCAGAAATGGAGATTCATAGTCAAAGGTTATGAACATTTATGGTCCATAATATCTACTGCTCTAAAGTATTTTTATTACCACCAGCAATAAAGATTATAACACACCAGCATCAGTAATTAGTATTTACATGTATTTCCTAATTTAATAACTATGAATAGCTCTTCAAAAAAAACTTTGATTTTGAAATATCTATAAACTCACAAGAAATTGCAAAAATAATTCAGAAAGGTCCCATTTCCCATCACCCAGTTTTCCCAAATGGTAATTATCTTACATAACTATAGCACATTATCAAAATCAGGAAGTTAGCAATTAACTAGACTACAGATCTGCCTTAGGTTTCACCAGTTTTTGCATGAATTCAGTTGTGTGTGTGTGTGTGTGTGTGTGTGTGTGTGTGTGTGTGTAGTTCTATGAAATGTTATCACGCATATAGATTCATATGTCCATCAACAAAATCAAATACAGAAGTGTCCTGTCACTGCAAAGGAACTTCCTAGTGCTACCCCTCTATTTCCTTCTCTCCCTACCCTGGTGTCCACCAGTCTGTCCCCCCTCTACAATGTCATCATTTTGAGAATGTTAAATAAATCCAATTATACTGCACTTAATCTTATGAGATTGGCTCTTTACATGGAGCAGAATGGCCTTGAGACTCATCCAAGCTGTTGCTTGCATCCACAGTTCCTTCCTTGTTATTGCTAGTGGTAAGTAGACCGCGATATGGATGTACCACAGTTTAACCATTCACTTCCTGAAGGGCATTTGTTGTTTCCAGTTTGGGGCTGTTACAAATAAAATTGTAATGAACATCTGTGTACAGATAGCTGCATAGATGTTTTTATTTCTCTAGGATAAATTTCCAAAAATTTGGTGGTCATGTGGTGAGTGTTAGAGTTAACTTGGTAAAAACAAAACAAAACAAAACAAAAAGCCTACCTCACTACTATACAGCAATAAAAATTACAAAAGCCACACCACAGCCCTAACCGGTTTGGCTCAGTGGATAGAGCGTCGGCCTGCAGACTGAAAGGTCCCAGGTTCGATTCCGGTCAAGGGCATGTACCTTGGTTTAGTAGGGGGTGTGCAGGAGGCAGCTGATCAATGTTTCTCTCTCATCGATGTGTCTAATTCTCTATCCCTCTCCCTTCCTCTCTGTAAAAAATCAATAAAATATATTAAAAAAAAAAAAAAAAAAAAAAAAAAAGCCACACCACAAAGTAGAACTGAAATGCCAGGTTGAAAAGAAAAAAAGGCAGCACTCACTATGAATCTAGGAAATGATGAGCAATATGTGTATTTAATGCACAAGCATGTGGATATATATGAAATAAAGTAACAGACTGATTAATTAAAGATGAATGACTTCATGCTTTTCTTTTTTTGTTTTTATTTTATACTAGAGGCCTGGTGCATGAAATTCATGCAGGGGAGGGTACTTAGGCCTGGACAGCAATCAGGGCCAATCAGGGCCTTCCGGCTGCCGACCAGGGCCTTCCTTTGTTCTGTGCCACCCTCTGGTGGTCAGCGCATATCATAGTGAGCAATTGAACTCCCAGTCTCACGGTTGAACACCCAAGGGGACACTTTGCATATTAGCCTTTTATAAAATACTTTTCTACTTTTCATTTCTAGTGTATTTTCAAAACTCTATTTGCATTATTTAAAAATGTTTTTAACCTAGGATGTGACCATGTTTATTATACTAAAGTTAGTTCTTAATTGTGCATTTTGGATATTCTTAGTTGATTATGCCCAGGATTATCTGTAAGAGATAATGTTTAATTTCATAAATGAATGATTGAATGCACATTAGTAATTCTTATCAGTTTCAATTCAACACTTTCACATTTTGTTAATGTCACAGAATTACCATCACCTTGACAAATTATCCTATATAAAATATCTGTAAACAGAAGCCTATCAAATAAATTTTCTAATATATATTGAATTTAGACATTGCAAAAATGTATAGTGACAAAAATCCTTACCACCGGACTCCTTTCTGATCTGTGATGATTAATACAATGATCCAGTAAGCTGTCTTCATCCAGTTCCTTCTGACAAAATGGACACACACACCTGGAAATTGCATAGAATATGAATATCACTAAAATTATTGGCAATGAGAGTAGTCACTTAACTACAGAAGTAAAAAATAGATCCAGTTTCCAGTCCTCATTCTTTCTGAATCAGTATAATTTTTTCCAATCCTAATCATGGTCTTGGTGCCTAAAGTCTTTCTCCTCAGGGATGTAAATGCATGACCTTCTGGGGATAGGGGAGAGAAACAGCTACAGTCCACCTGAAGCCCCATTCACTGAGGAACTGAGCACTGAGTCCACCCGCCTGTCCCTGCGTTACTTTGTCACTTTTCCATCCTCCTTTTCCTAATCTTGATTTGGGTGTTATTTGTCCTCCAACTCTTCTAGCATATATATAGAGAGAGAGAGTGGGGCGAAAGTAGGTTTACAGTTGTTCGTATGGAAAATAATACAATAGTTAATAAGTAATAATACAAAAATAAACTCTGTGTTTTGCATACTCACAACTGTAAACCTATTTTCCCCTCCCTGTGTAACTACAAGTGTCAACTCACATAATTAGTATCGAATGAAGAATGAAAAATGACCTTCAACTACCCTGTTAAGCCCTTACACTTGGGGGTATTTGTTCCTATATCTTGCTGCCCAATACAGTAGCCATTGGCCATATGTGTCTGTTGGGCACTTAAAATATTGCTAGTCCAAATGAGATATGCCGAAGTATAAAACACACACTGAATTTCAAAGGCTTACTCTAAAAAGAATGTAAAATATCTCAATAACTTTTATATTGATTACATGTTGAAATAATAGTTTGGCTATATTTGGGTTAAGTAAAATATATCAAAAATTGATTTTCCTTGCTACTAGAAAAGTTTAAATTACATTATGTGCTCTGCCTTCTATTTCTATTGGCCAGTGCTGCCTTAAATTCTTAGGGACAATATGGAAACTTGGCATTTTTTGCTCACTTTCCATGATAGATATAACTTCCTACTTTCTAAGACTTGTATTCTAGACAAGCTGCCTGCGTAAGAAATTTAAAAATTTGAATCACGGAGTAAGTTCTTCGATAAAACAACGACTTCTATCTTAAATGCAAATATTAATCTATCCTGTAAGAGTGATTAATCACCAACCCTTCTCGTTTTCTGTTATTTTCTCTTTTTTTCCATTTTCTGTTATTTTAATTCTTTACTATTTAATTCTAACTAGCAGAAGAAATTCAGCTTTAAATTAGCTTTTGATATTTTAATTTTTTTATAAAGCCTATCAACCTTGCAATCAAATACACACATACTTTCTCAAACCAGTTGCTATCCTTCCTTCCTATTGGCCCTTGTGGTCAATCTAACAGAATCTGGACTCTGCTTATAAATTTAAAATTTGTACAGTCATGGTATAAAACAAATCCTATAAAACAAGTATGTTTGCACAGCAGTGTCTAGTAGTAAAACAAAAGGAATGGCGTGATCATTTAGACTTCCAGGTTAAAAAGTATAAGCTACATTTTGAGTGTGTTTTCTTAAAATAAGCAGAACTAACATTTTCCTTCAGGAGAGAGAAATCACACCCCTACTGAATCCCATTATTGGGGAACTGAGTTTATAAGCACATCTAATGATTTCAAAGCCACCATTTCTTTATTTTGTTAGGGGAGAGAGAGAGAGACTCCAAACTTTGTAATTATTCTGGCTATCCGGACAATAATGACCCAGATTTCTTTTCTTTTTTTAAAGAAAAAATAAAAAAGGAGCTCAATATCTTCCATTAAACCTACTAGCAACCCCCATCCATCTTCCAGCCCCCAAAGGTATAGAATACAGACGCCTGCGGAGGCCTGGACCTCCTTGTTAGAATATATATGGACATGTATGATGTGACTTCCTACTTTCTAAGGAGAAACCGGCAAAATGAGAGGGAGGGAGCTGGGAACTGGGCAGTGGTGGCGGAAAAGTAAAGATGAATAACCTCTTCTTTTTTTTTTTAAGATGAATCACCTCTTAGTCACGATCTGCTTCAGGGCTCTTATCAGTCAGAACGCAGGGCCTAGCAGAAATGAGCAGCTCTGCACTGTTTGTGGGGCTCCCTTAATATAAACCCGTCCGAGGACGTTTCCCTCGTCTCTCCAGTGCTCGGCAGGCTCCCTCCATGCAAAGTCCATGGTTATTGCTATCAACAACTGGTTACCGCCCGGCCAGCAAGGCTCAGTGGTTGAGCGTCAACCTATGAACAAGGAGGTCACGGTTCGATTCCCGGTCAGGGCACATGCCTGGGTTTCAGGCTCGATCGCCCAGTGGGGCGTGCAGGAGGCAGCCGATCAGTGATTCTCTCTCATCACTGATGTTTCTCTCTCTCTCCCCCTCTCCCTTCCTCTCAGAAATCAATAAAAATATATTAAAAAACAAACACAAAACAAATGGTATTATGGTTAAGAGCCAATAACAGGTATTATGGTTAAGAGCCTGCCCATAACTACATGCATGTTTTCACAATAAAATTTTAAATTTCCCGTTAAATTCTTTTTTTTCCCCTTTTCTGTAACATAACATTAAAATTTTTTTTTCAATGACAATTTACATTCAATATTACTTTGCATTAGTTCCAGTATTAAGTTCTTTACAGACATATCGAAGTTAGCACTAAACTATGCTCTGTGGAAACAAACCTTGCTGCTGTCTCCCCGAGTTCTTGTAGTGGTCCATATTTATCTATGTACTTCTGACAGGTTCTTATGTGTGCCCTCATCTCGCTGAGGCAAACCTACACAAAAGCAAATTCAAAATAAACTCACTGCTGAAAGGGAGCTCAGAGAAGCCTGTGTGACCCGGCTTTATTGCCACTTTCATTATTTCAAATAAGGTCAGAGTGGGGGCAGCCGACTTTAAAAGGATGCATTCATGAACACAGTACAACAAAGCTAGGGCAGTATCCAGAACAGCACTACTTTTCAATTTCTCTAACACTTTGAAGACCCAAATGTTGAGTTACTGAATTTGGTTCTTCTAGAAAGCATTTATTTTTTAAGTGGAAAGACGTAGATGAACTGAAATTTACTTTTTGGGAATGCCATTACCTAAATTGGTGATGGAAAGAGGCGAGTGGGAAAGAAAAAGGGGAGAGGGAAAAGAGAGGAAGAGGGAGAAAGGGGGAAAAGTAAAAAAAAAAAAAAAAAAAGACAGAAAAGCATAATAAATGGATGGATTTTAGGAATATCCATAATAAGTAAAAAGAAACCCTGTGCCTCGGGAAAAACTATAAATACCCTGGTTTTCGCATGTATCTAGCAGTATGACATGAATTCACAATACACAGCACACTTAATGGCCCCATTAAGAGCACACATGAAAGGCAGCTCTTGCCGTCCATTTTTATCAAGGCCGAAGAAAGAGCCCTTGTTCCTGCAGATATACATTCAGAGCCCTGACCATGAGGCATCTGTGGCTAACTAACACATGTTGTACTCAGTGCTTCGGCAGGAACTGGTAGGATCTGTGCCGAAGGGAGCGCTCACAGCTGTGGTAAGGTGGCCGACCCACCCTGCTTCACGCTGACCACGCGACCGAAGCGAAACCTCAAACTTGAAACTGTTATAACTGCTTCACAAAAGACCAAAAATAAAAGCAAGTCCTCGCCTTACAAATATCTAAGTAAAAGATGTAAAAACCGGGACTGATGTAGGTAGCCGCCTGGACACAGACTGTTACGCAGTCTTGAACACCCAACTTTGCCCACCAGTGCTCCCTCATCTCTTCCCTACCCGTGTTAAAGCTTTCCTTCTTCCTCTTTGTGTTCCTTCATCAACAAAGCGAAGGGCTCTTCACAGAAATTAGCAATCTGGGGACCATATACACTGACAAACGAACTGATAAGTTCACACAGTGGCCACTCTAGAGACAAAAGTATGTAAGACAATGTAAGAGATGACAGAGGACACATAAACCACTGTGGTTGGCCTGGCCAGCGTGGCTCAGTGGTTGAGCATCAACCTATGAACCAGGGGGGTCACAATTCGATTCCCAGTCAGGGCACATGCCCAGGTTGTGGGCTCGATCCCCAGTATACAGGAGGCAGCCGGTCAGTGATTCTCTCTCATCATTGATGTTTCTATCTCTCTCCCTCTCCCTTCCTCTCTGAAATCAATAAAAACATATTTAAAAAATAAATAAACCACTGTGCTTGCTGTAAAGCTGCTTCTAATCTAATGGAAGGGGGAGAAAGATATGTATGTAGAAAAGTAGGAAGGAAGCTGATACGGGCACTGGCATACGAAAGCTAGGCGTCATGGGGTGGAGCTCTGGCCTGGATTCTTTAGCGTAAGTAGCATCTAAGATGGCTATCAAAGGAATGGCAGCATTCCTGGCAGGACGAGTAACAGAAAACAGAAGAGATGGATACAAGACATACCCCAAGAGAAAATGCAAAATGCAGAAATGGGCGGCGGGGGGGGGGGGGGGGGGGGGTGGTGGTGGTAAAAAAGAAAGGGAATTTCCACTCAAAATAATTGAATGTTCTTGTTTCTGACGGACACCAAAGGTGGGATAAAGAACAGGATGATGAAATAATACCCTGAGTTTGACTTGGGACGTGTTACATTTTATACGATGAAAAAAATGTCCAAGTAAAAATAAGCACCAGTCTATTATGATTGATTTTGAGTATTTCTCATGTTTGAAACCATGTGTTTTCTCATTTACCTTTAAAACCATCCTGTGACACAAACATTACCTTTTTCCTTATTTTCCAGAGATAAACAAAAACTCAGATTAATAACTTGTCCCAAATCACAAAGAGTAAGTGAGAGAATTAGTGTTTGATGCTAGGATGTTTGACCTCAAAGACCATGCATGTATTCTGTAGCCAGGCAGCCATGAAGAGATTACTGAGTCTTACATAAATACCAGTATTTACTAAAAACAAAACTGCATTAAGCACTTACTATATGTGCCAGCCACTTTTCAAAGTGCTGGGTACACAGCTGCCAATAAAACAGACACAGTCCTTACCTTCTTGGAACTTAAATCTGGTGGGAATAACTAATATTCAATTAAAAAATCATAAAAGCATAATAGTAAGTGGTGAAAATTGTTATAAAGGGGACACAGAGTGCTAAGAGAAAGTATAACAGGCTATAATTTAGGTTAACAATCAAGAAAGATTCTCTAAAGGAATTTAGACCTTCAGTACATAATCTCTCTTTTGATCTTTAGACTGGTATAGCCAAGTATCTCCTACTTAGTTCAAATTTTAACACAAATTCAACTCCGTGGATTCTGCTCCAAACCTGATCCCCACTTTAACACCTTCGCTACTCATCGCAGAAACCTTGCAGGCACTCTGACACTTCGCGCTCCCTCACCCCCACATGCAGTCAACCACCAATTTCCTTTGCTTCTCCCTCCTAAATACACCTTGAAAAAACGTCTTATCTCATACCTAACACTATCTCCCCAACCCAGCTTCCTTACCTGACCCCTACTGACAGCCACCAAATCGGCTTCCCCAGTCCTGCCTCTGCCCCCTGCAAGCCATCGTCCACGCACACGCTGGAGTAATATCCCCACGTGTCACCCCGATCAAAGGCTTACCCTTCTTCTATGCGTCACTATTGCATCTGTGTTGGCATGGCCCCAAGCCCTCACGTGATCTAACCATGCTCGCCTAGGATCAAGGATGAAAATTGCAACAGGAGGAAGTGGTGGAGAGAGAGAAACACTGCCAAGTCAAGGGCGTGGGTGCAAGTGTGCCACTGGATTTGCTAACGAAGCTCTCGTTGGTGCCTGCAATAGAGGAGCAGGAATGGAGGCCACACCCCAGGGGGGCACGGGAGCCATGGGAAGAGAAGAGATGGAGGCAGCCAATGAAAGCGTTTGTGTGGAAAACGAGGCGATGGTAGGCATCCGGTGACTATTTTCTTGCCGCTCACACCTATGAAACTGGAGAAAGGCTGAGACAATCAACTTTAGGAAGCCGGGGTAGGGGGAGGTCAAAGGGCACAGGGGAACCGAGGAGCCGTGTACCACTTTTCTCAGCCCTGCAAGCCGGTGAGCACAGGGCCACTCACCAGGGTGCCGCACTCCGCGCAGTTCTGGAACTCTGATTTCATCCTCCTGGTCACATCCGTGGCTGGGACTCCTTCGGAAGGAAGGTACGCCCGGCAGTAAGGGCAGGTCCACTTGCTGCTCTTCAGACTGGTGGCAATACAGGAGCGGCAGAACCTGCCCGAAACACGCCAAGGACACATCACTTTCCCTGAAGGGTGTGACGAAGCCGCCACTGCGGGCTCACCTGTGGGAACTGCACTGTAGTGGCACCTTATGCGCTTGCATTCACACCTGCCTCACTGCGCCCACCTGCCCGCTGCCCTGCCCACCCACCAGCCGCCAGCCTTGCTGTGATCGGAGCCTGTGGGCCATGGGGGAGGGCCCAAGAGGTGCTCCATGCACCTCATGGTGACCAGTCATTTGGTCGTGACACCTCTTGGCCTTTTATTATTATGATAGAATTTAGGAACAAGCAGATAACACTTGGTTTTTTTTGTCAACCAAAAGCCTTCCTCCTTTTCTCACAACTTAGGAGTTTTATGCCAACACAGGCAGGAGACTAGCATTGGTGCCAAGCCCTGTGGTGGGCACTGAGACATGTTCCCTCCTTTCATCCTCACGGCGATCCTAACGAGGGCTCTGCTCTCTCCTAGACGGAGGGCGGACTGAGGTTCAGAGGGGGTGACAGCTTGCTGAGGTCACAGCCAGAGGACGGTCATGCTTTTCTCCTCTCACAGGTTCCAGGGAGGCTCAAAGTTGCCTTTTCATTCCTCCCAGTGAGAAAAGCAGCAAAGTGATATCACGGATATACTGTATATAAACCAGAGGGTACATTCTAGAATGTGATTTGAAGAGAAAAACATCTTTAAAAATATATTTTTGCCTGGATGTTGTGAGTCGGTTGGTTGGAGCATCGTCCTGTGTGCCTGAAGGTCACAGGTTCGTTTCCTAGTTAGAGGACATACCTAGCAGGTATGTATCTCTCTCACATCAATGTTTCTCTCTTTCTCAAATCAATAAAAACATACAGTTACCAAAATTCATCAACCAATACACTTTTAAAAAATATATATATTTGTTTTATTGACTTCGACAGGAAGGGAGAGGAAGAGAAAGACAGAAACATCAATGATGAAAGAATCATGGTTTGGTTGCCTCCTACACGCCCCACACTGGGGATCAAGCCAGCAACCTGGGCCTATGCCCTGACCAGGAATTGAACCTTGACCTCCTGGTTCATAGGTCAACGCTCAACCACTGAGCACACCTGCAGGGCTCAACTTATACACTTTGTGTGAATTGTACTGTATCACTTCCATAAAGCTAGAAAACAATACAACAAAACAAAAATATTCCCAGACAACACTGCATGGAGAAGATCACAGAAATATATACAGCACAGACCCATTCAGAATCTTGTAGGCCTCCCTCCTACACAGCTCCAGACACACAGTACCTATTCAATAAATTGAAGTAACTAAATCAGTTATGAGGAAATGCCCAAAAAAGAATTTTCTGAGCAGGGCCCAATGTTCCCATTAATACATAGGAATCTCACTCTAACCGGTTTGGCTCGGTAGATAGAGCGTCAGCCTGCCGACTGAAGGGTCTCAGGTTCAATTCCGGCCAAGGGGCATGTACTTAGGTTGTGGGCTTGATCCCCATTAGGGGTCGTAGCTGATCGATGCTTCTCTCTCATCGATGTTTCTAACTCTCTATCCCTCTCCCTTCCTCTCTGTAGAAATCAATAAAAATACATTTAAAAAATAAATTAAACAGTAAATAGGCCCTAACCGGTTTGGCTCAGTCAGCCTGCAGACTGAAGGGTTCCAGGTTCGATTCCGGTCAAGGGCATGTACCTTGGTTGCAGGCACATCCCCAGTAGGGAGTGTGCAGGAGGCAGATGATCGATGTTTCTCTCTCATCGATGTTTCTAACTCTCTATCCCGCTTCCTTCCTCTCTGTAAAAAAATCAATAAAATACCTTTTAAAAATAAATAAATAAACAAACAAACAAACAAACAAACAGTAAATAGGAGTCTTGTGTCCTTCTGGAAGAACGAAAGGGACAGAAAGAGACACAAACCTAAGGAGAGAAGGGATCCCTGTTTGCCCCACCCCACGCCATAAAGTGGCTCAGAATGACAAATTATAAAAGATACGATGAGAATGAGGCAGACGTAGGCCAACGATAGAAGCTGAGGGTGGAAGTCAATTGCATGTGTGTGTTTTTTTTAATTTGTATCTTTTATTTATTGAATTTATTAGGGTGGCGTTGGTTAATAAAACTATATAGATTTCAGACGTATAATTATTTTTAAAACATTTTACTTATTGATTTGAGAGAGAGAGATCTCTTTGTTGTTCCACTTATTTATGCATTCATTGGTTGACTTTTTTTTTCCAAAATATATTTTTTATTGATTTCAGAGAGGAAGGAAAGGGAGAGAGAGAGACAGAAACATCAATGATGAGAGAGAATCATTGATCGGCTGCCTCCCACACACCCCACTGGGGATCGGGCCCACATTGGGGATTGGGCTCACAACCCGGGCATGTGCCCCTAACTGGAATCGAACCTGGGACCCCTCAGTCCGAAGGCTGACACTCTATCCACCTAGCCAAACCAGCCAGGGCTGGTTGATTCTTGTATGTGCCCTGACTGGGGATCAAACTTGCAACCTTGGCGCATTGGGACCATGCTCTAACCAACTGAGCTACCCACCCGGGGCTCGGGTGTACAATTCTATAATATCTCATCTACATATTGTATTATGCATTCACCACCCCAAGTCAAGTCTCATTCCATCCAATCGCAGGTTTTTCAGACCAGTTCAATGTTTTCAAAAATTCTGAATGAGTTGCTTCAAACTCAGATTTCACACATAAACCTAAATTTCTGGCTTCACATGCAAATGACTTCCACCCTCAACCTCCTGCAACCCTGAACTCAATTCCCAAATGGCCATATGGGCTGGTGCCCCCTCCTGTGGAGTACTCACCCTCCACAACCATTTGTACCACTTGCAGCTCACCCCTGCTGAATGTATTGCTCCTTGAAGAAATCAATTAGGAACTAGATAATGACTGGGAGAATCTGAAACCAGCTGGGAACTGAATTACCCCACTCCTGTTGGTTATCTCATTAACCCTTTCTGTTTTCCTGAATTAAGTGATTGGCAAAGAACTCAGCAAAGGATTGGAGGGGAAAAGGGAAAGAGTTGCTGAGGCCATTGGGTAAAATTATGCACCCAATCTTAAGAGGTAAAAGAACCCTAAGTATAGATTTAAAGAGGAAAAAGATGCATTAGGGATTCCGTGGGGCCTGGGTCAGACAAGCAAAATGTAAAGTGATGATAAGAGTATGGGCCTAAAATATCCCAATATAGGACAATAAAGACACACCCATACACATACGGCTCCTTCTTCGCCAATGACATTATTCTTGGAGCACAGGCCCTCCAACCACGCACTGCCCGCTCCTCAGGGTTTCCTTCGATGCTGTGTGCGAAGTTAGATTATACTCAAAGTCCATCCTGGGAATCACCCAAAAAGTGACTGTGCATACCTCTACACTCCATTATGGGTTGATTTTAAATTTAACGCCTAAGACACATTTTATTTCCTTTGACCTGACATCTTCAAGGTTAACGCCTCTCTAGACCCCTCAAACCCTGTCCTCAACTTACTGAATCTTACTGTCAATTAGAAGTGGTTATTTAAGGCTGTGCTCCTCAAACTTCAAAGTATAAAATCGCCGGAGCATTTTGTTAAAATGCAGACTCCGATTCATTAGCTCTGAGGCGAGGCCCGAGGTACTGCAATGCTGCTGGACCAAGGACCAAGGCTCTAACGAGAATCTGGACATAAAACTCAATCTGCTACCGTATTTAGGTTCTGTTTGTTAGAGGATACGTAATTTAATAGGTCACTAATATTTAATTTGCCTGTAAAACCAATGTTGCTAAGTAAACACACAGCAGTCCAACCACCAGAAGAGGCAAATTTCAGGCCGGCTTAATTACATCTTCCCGAAATTCTCAGTAATGCAGGCACAGAGCAATAAGCCTATAAAAGGAACGGAGTTCGAAAACTCATGGGACTCATATCTGCTGCTCAAACCGCTTATCATCATCAGCCGGCTGGCACTATGCAGTGGTTGTCCCCACTTGAGGGGTGTTCACCGAAGTCTCCAAACTGCATTTTGTCAAAGAGTCACTCATTAATTCGCTAATATCCAACACCTACTAAGAGCCAAACCTTAAAGGAATAGCAACATGGAAATCAGCATCCCTTTATTAAAGGAATGGAGTCTTCTATACCATCAAGGTTCCAAAACTCTTAACAAAAGGAAGATAAGCAGTCCAATCAGAGAGTTTTTGAACCTTGATGGTACAGAAGATTCCATTCAGCCCATTTTAAGTGACACTTACCCAAGTACTTTGGGGAGAAGGAGGCATCCTACATACATCTGTTTTTAGCATCAGGAGACTGGATGCTTCATACCTACACTGCAAAGTTTCATCTCAAGTCAAATAACAGGTCAAATATTAGGTCAATGATAATTTGCAATCGCAGGGGAACGCCCACAAACTCCCACTACCTCAATTCAACTACCGGCATCTGTGAATGAAAGCACTGATGTACATTTCTGGGTCATTTAAAACTCATCAGTTGACTCTTAGGCTCGGAGGATTGCTAATTTGGAGTATACCTCCTATTGCTTATACTTGTCCACAAACGGAACGTTTTAATCCATTACCTGAGAGCTCTTCAGAATTGTCCTCAATTGTTTCATTATTAAATAAATAGATACGTTCTGTGACATAGAGCAATTTAATGCAAACGGATCGATGGAGATATGGCTCTCTGTACCTTACAGTATCCTTCAGTAAATACTTAGCTCTGGTAGTGGTAGGGGCAAAAATAGAATATTGGGGACTAGCTATGGTTATGGGAAATACTAATCATGCTGTTAACCCTGATTGCCTTGTGCTGGTTAAAGTAAAGACATTCTGGCTCAATGGGAGCATCGGCCTGTGAACCGAAGGGTCTCAGGTTCGATTCCCACCAAGGGCCAGGGTTTCGGGCACGATTCCCCAGTAGGGGGCGTGCAGGAGGCAAGCAATCAGTGGTTCTCTCTTATCATTGATGTCTGTATCTCTCCCTTCCTCTCTGAAATCAATAGAAAGAAGGAAAGGAAAGGAAAGAACATTCTAACCTGGCTGGTTAGGGAGTTGTACATCCCTGGGATCTGGGAGTCAATCTTGGCATGTGGTCCATTCTCACTCAAGAACTGCCTATTATCATGGAAAGATTAACAACCTTGTTTCCCAAACAATGAAGTCCCACCACAGCCCACATTGCCTACCTCCTCATGCCTGGGATCCCTACTTCCCCATGTAATCTCTGTCCTACCCTATATAAGCAGATGGCTTATGGGGGGCTGCAGAGCAGATGTCTGTGGATGACCTGCTGCTCTCCCATGCTGCCGGCAGTACTGGAATAAATGCTCATATGTGATTCAACCCTGTCTCTGCTTAATTGGCTCGTGACAGGTAGCACGGACCCATTGATTGTCTGGTTACATTAGGTCCGTTCTCAGACCCTTTTCAAGATAATTCTCCAACTGCTCCAGTTCTGATCTCTTTCTCCAAACCCACTCTCCCAGGGCCTCTGGAGTGTTTCCCCCTCGGATATCTCTCTGGGGCACTTTCAACCGGCCCAGTCAGAGTTCATTAACTCCCTCCTGAGCTGCACTCTGCCCCCTGGATCTGTCACCTGTTTGGGAGTTAGTTGCCTTGCACTTCTTTCTCCCCAGGTGTCTACCTTATCCAATTGGACAACGAATGTCTTTGAATATTTCTGGGTATTTCTTTTAAGTGTAAATCAGATTCCCTTTAAGTTTCATTTGAACAGGTTACCTACCCAGCCCACCCTCTCCCCAGTTCAGGTGATAACAGAAGATAAGACAAAGATAAAGAAGCCTCCTTTACCAGTGTATTTTTACAACTGATAAGAGTGATGTAAATAAAGTCATTTTAAAGTGATAAAACTTTAAAATGGAACTTCTTAAACTCCACCTTTTGTGGCCCTTTAGTTTTTTTCCAAAAGAGGTATAGAGATAAGAAATAATACCCCTGTAAGGGTTTTTGCTTAGTGGAATGATTTTGAAGGTAATACAAACTGTTTTGAGCCTTTATTATGAGCTCCTTTTACATGTTAAATACTCATAAAATTCAATGACTCACCATGTTTTACAAGTGAGACAGATTCAAAGAGATTAAGCAATGTGTTGGTCATCACCCACTGTTTCTACGGTATCACAATACGATTTACAAAGTGCTATAAGGTATTGTTGCCATCATTGTACTTGCTTGGCTTGAAATAGGTTTACTAGTTTAAATGAACATAAATGACCTAGTTCAACAAGTTTGGAAGTTAGCTTTAAGAGGGGATGATACAGAGGTCTCGTATGCATTTCTTCATTTTCCAGTTTAAGTTCAATGGAACAGAGTAATTGATTTAGGAAGGATAAACGGTGTTTACAGCACTTGCCATCTCAGGGCAGAAGGGACTCTCATTAACATTTATAAAGCGGAAGGGGCCCAAGTCCATTTGCCAGAAGGAGTAATATGGAAATTCTGCCCATAGCCAGAACAATGGGCATAGATCTGTCCAAACAAAGAACAGTCAAGTGAGGAAAGGCCATTGGTCCAACCCCTGGTATATTTCATGACTGTTTTTCCAGTTGCTGGTTTCCTATTCACTCCAACAAAGAAAAAGTTGAAACAAGCCTCAACATTTTGCAAATGTGTATTACCCTGAGCAAAAGCAAACGCACTGCACACCCTAAGTCACAGCATTCAAATCTAAACCAGGGGAGGCGGTCTCCAAGCAGACAACCATCTCCAGGATCCAACAGCAAAGCTGCCACAGAAATCTTCAAGACTAATAACCACTGTGCGCCTGTGGCCAACAGTCGAGTTTTAAAGCTAAATTTAAACGAGGCGGTTACCGGCCTGAACAAACAAACGCACGTCACCCTGGTACACGGCATCGTCTGGGTTTCCCCGTTTGGCCTGGGGGATCGTAAGCCAATGAGCTACACCTGGACAGCTGGGCAACAACATCCGGGGTCAGACAGAGGGTAAATTAGCCTTGAGTGTCAAGTACAAACTGAAACCACAGGCCCTGGATACAGCCACAGAGAAACGCCCCGGACACCCCTCATTTCACCTCTGTGGGCTAAAGCTTTTCCTCCCGGTGGCTGGCTGCCGGGCTTCTGCAGTGGTGAGAACCACTTCCGGGGACTAGGCTCCAGGTGTCAGGAACACCTAGGTTCTTTGGAAAGGATTTTGCGCGCTTACCTTTAGATTCTAGAGGTGGTTCTCAACCTTCCTAATGCCGCGACCCTTTAATACAGTTCCTCATGTTGTGGTGACCCCCAACCATAAAATTATTTTCGTTGCTACTTCATCACTGTAATGTTGCTACTGTTATGAATCATCATGTAAATATCTGATATGCAGGATGTATTTTCATTGTTACAAATTGAACATAATGAAAGCATAGTGATGAATCACGAAAACAATGTGTAATTATATATGTTTTCCGAAGGTCTTAGGCGACCCCTGTGAAAGGGTCGTTCGACCCCCAAAGGGGTCGCGACCCACAGGTTGAGAACCGCTGCTTTAGAATATGGTACTTTTTTCTTTTTTAAACGGGTAAGCCAAAAGCGCTTACTAGCCGCTGGGCTACTGCCCTGGAGCTACATCAATTACAATTGGTGGGCGGCCCGAGGGTTCCCCTGGCTCCAGCCATCCCCACTGGCACACGCAGTCATCGCGCACCCACGCACCCACGCGAGCGAGCTTCTAAGCAAACAAACACATTCACAGCTGCGACTCCGGCTACCAGTTACTCAAGCACATCTTAAGAACGTGCCGATTTTATAGAGAGACTTTGTTTTTCGACTCTTCTGAGAAACTACCAGGGCTGTGTGCCAGCAGCGAGTTTGCATTCTGGAGCACGTGACTTCTGGGTTATTTTTACCCGCTTTTCAGGCAGGTAGTCAGCCTCCGGGTGCCAACATCCAGCCCAGACCCCACCCCGCGGGCGGTTAAACTTGGACGACTCCAGGAAGTCCCTGGGGGGACCTTCCAGTTTCACGGGAACCGTGGAGGATGTGTGTCAGTCGAGGGGAGCGAGGCGGGACTGGGGGTGGCGGGACAATCTGCACAGGTCGCGGTCTGCACGCGTGGGGCCTCCGCCGGCGCCAGCAACACGTGCACGCACACAGCCAGGAAAACAAAACCCAGCCCGGGGCTTGGGGGACGCACCGCCGCCTCGGGGAGCGCAGCGGGTAACCGTGCCCTCCCGGGAACCCACTGCCCGGTGCCCGGTGCTGCTGCTTCTCCTGCCCGGGTTCTCCTGCCCGATGCCCCTCCCCAGCCAGCCGGCAACCTGGCTCTTAGCGGGTTCCACGCCCGGATCCCACCCCGGGGGCCCCGCACCTGTGCGCCCGAGGAAGCAGCTCTAGGAGCTGCAGGGCCCGCTTTTTTTTGCTGTTTTTTTCCTCCTGAAATCCTGTGTCACCTTCCGATCCGGAATTTTTTCCCGTGGCCCGCACCCGACGGATCCAAGTTACTCCCCCTGCCCCCTCCCCAAGCCCTCGGCTCCCCCGGCCTCGCCCGCCGCAGGGGTGGGCGCGCCCGCCGGGCCCCCCGGGCTTACACGTGGCCGCAGCGGGTCCGCACGGGCTGGTGCAGCACCTCGAGGCACACGGAGCAGTCGAAGGACGTGACGGGCAGCTCGGGGTCCCGCCTGCGCTCCAGGGCCCGCGGGGCGGCCGAGGCGGGCACGGACTTGCCGCCGTCGCTGCTCAGCACGGAGCCCATCGCCGCGCCTCCCGCCCGGCCGGGTGCCGGGAGCTCCGCGCCGCGGCGGGGGTTTGTTGTCCTGCGGGAGGAAGGAAGTCCCGGCCCAGCTGCGAGCGCCGCCGCCTCCGGTGCAGCCCAACCCGGCTCGGCGGCGAGGTGCGCGCTGCGAGTCTGGAGCGGCCTCTAGCGTGCGGCCCGGGCGGGGCGGGGCGGGGCGGGGAGAGGAGAGGGCGGCGGCGCAGGATGCAGCGCCTCGGGGTCCTGCGGGGATTGCAACCTGAAACTGCAGCTGCAGAGCCCAAGGCTCAGCCGGACCCGGCTCAGCAGAGAACCTTCCAGGCCACGGTGCACAGCCACCTTCTCCCGGGGCAGGTTAAGGAACCAGCAGGCCTGGTCTGCTTTCTGGGAATCAGCGAACACCCACTTGTAAGGTGGTGGTCCCGTCACCCCTGCGCTGTTGTCATCATCGTAGGCGACAAAGATGATCGATGACTGAGCATCGCCTAAGACAGCGCTAATCACCACTTCAGTCATCTCATCAATACTCCGTTCGTTCCTGGAGAGGTACTTGGAATAGGGGACCGAGTTCTGAACACCAGCATTGGGACGCCAACACTAAGTCCTTGCGTCCCCGCTTCTTCGGCTCGGGATCTCGTGCCGTTGTTCGTGTTCTCTGCCCTGTAAACGTAACCAAAAATATCACTTATTAATACGATTTATTTAGGGCAGTGGTTCTCAACCTTGGCTGCACATTAGAATCACCTGGGAATCTTTTTGAAATCCTGATTTCTGGGCCCCATCCTCCGGAAATTCTGTTTCTTTGTCATGGGGTGGGGCCACAACATTAGTAACAAAGAAACAGAATTTCCGGAGAATGAGGCCCAGAAATCAGGATTTTTAAAAAGATTCCCAGGTGATTCTAATGTGCAGCCAAGGTTGAGAACCGCTGCTTTAGGGCCTACTGTATGCCAGGCTCTATTCTGGTACTGGGGACCCCGTTCCCAACAAACAACATCCAGCTTTCACAGGACTTACTAAAAAAAGGAAATTTATTTTGAGATAATTATAGTTCCACATGCTTACTAAGAAATAATTCATAATACATACAATCCTATATAATACAATAATGGACATAAATACAAAATAATCCCATGAACCTCATCCAGTTTCCCCAGACTTGAACTTTAATGAGAAGAGGTGAGTAACTGACAAATAAATAAATGAACAAGATCATTTCAGATAATAAGAGCCATGAAGAAGCTAAAACAGGGAGAGAGGGTAGGAGAAGGATAAGAAGGTCAGAGGAGACTTTTTGGATGAGGTGATATTTGAGCAGCGTCATGAATAATGAAAAGGAGAAAGCCATTCAAAGATTTAGGGACAAAGCTTGCTAAGCCCTGGGTACAGGGAGTGAGGCAAGAACAACAAACAGAAAGAAGGGGTGTGGCGTTGGAGCAGGGGGTCAGGGGTGTAGATGGGATGAGAAGAGGTAGGAACCAGGCCTGATCATATCCAGTTTTACAGGCCTGGACCAAGAGTTTGGGCTTTATTCCAGGGGCCATGATTTGATTTAGTCTGACTGCTATGTGGTGTCAAAAAGACGGGAACAAAATAGGAAAGCAGAGAAGCCAGTGAGGAGGCCACTGAATTAGTCCAAGTGAAGATGATAAAGGCCCGAACCTGCAGGTTAACTGGGTAGAAGAGGAGAAATGGACCGGTTAGGGATATATTCAGAAGGAAGACCTAAAAGGGCTTGCTGATGAACTGGATTCCAAAGACCTTCAGCTCAAATGCCCAACAGATGACTGACACAGCCACCTGGTTGCTTTAGGCGTCTTCAGCTCAGCATGTGTAATAACAAACTCATTATAGTAGCCTCCCACCTGTCCCACCTCCAGCTGTTCTCTCATTTAGCAAGTGGCACTACAAGCCAGCCGGGAGCGCAGCACAGACACCTGGAAGCCATCCTTGATTTCTTCCTCTTCCTCATTCACACTGAATCAATCACAGTCACAGCCAGCATTCTGGCCTCAATATATGTCTCAGAGGTTTCTTATTCAGTAGTTGTTGAATTGTTTTATTTTTCTCTGTTCCCCTGACCAGTTATCACTTATTTTAAGTCACAGCATGCTCTGGTGTGACCTGTTGCAGTAGTTCCTATTCCTTCCACCAGCATTCACTATGGCCACACTGCAAGTAAAGTGACCCTTTGAAACACAAATATGTATCTTGTTACTCCTTGCTCAAAACCCTTCAATGCAGTGGTTCTCAACCTTGGCTGCACATTAGAATCACCTGGGAATCTTTTTGAAATCCTGATCTCTGGGCCTCATCCTCCGGAAATTCTTTTTCTTTGTTACTAATGTTGTGGCCCCACCCCATGACAAAGAAACAGAATTCAGGATTTTTTTTAAAATATATTTTATTGATTTTTTACAGAGAGGAAGGGAGAGGGATAGAGAAATAGAAACATCGATGAGAGAGAAACATCGATCAGCTGCCTCCTGCGCGCCCCCCACTAGGGATGTGCCCACAACCAAGGTACATGCCCTTGACCAGAATCGAACCAGGGGCCCTTGAGTCCGCAGGCCGACCCTCTATCCATTGAGCCAAACCGGTTCTGGCCAGAATTCAGGATTTTAAAAAGATTCCCAGGTGATTCTAATGTGCAGCCAAGGTTGAGAACCACTGCCTTAGGATTAAATTCTTACTCTGATTTACAAAGCCCTGCAGATTTTACTCTTTCAACAACAGCAATCACTCTCTCCTTTATTCTGCATGGCTCTGAACTTCTCTACTTCTTTCACTTCTTTGAGTGCACTGAGTTCTTCCTGTTTTCAGGGCCTTTGTACCCCTCTTATTTTTTTTGCTTTGCTTGACACCCATCGCTCTCAACTACTTTCAACTCAAACTTCAGGTCTTAGTCTGATGACCTTTCTTTCTTTCTTTCTTTCTTTCTTTCTTTCTTTCTTTCTTTCTTTCTTTCTTTCTTTCACATATCTTTATTGATTTTAGAGAGGAAGGAAGAGGGAGAGAGAGATAGAAATCTTGATCAGCTGCCTCCTGGGGATGGAGCCGCAACCTGGGCATGTGCCCTTGACCAGAATTGAACCTGTGACCCTTCAGTCTGCAGGCCAACACTCTATCCACTGAGCCAAACAGTTTGGTGACATTCTATACCACATCCACTTCTCATACGACCTCCTCAATTCTTTCATAGTCTGCTCTATTTGCCTTCCAATTGATTCTGCTTGTGGCTACTCCAAAAGTTAGAGAGAATGTATATAAAGTACTTGGCATGTAGGAGGCAATACATATACTATTTGGCATGTAGGAGGCGATACATATACTTATATATGTAACTCAATACTAATCTTACAAGGTAGATATTATTGTTCCCATTTTATAGGGTCAGAAAATTTAACTTAGCAAAAGGTCACATAGTCAATAACTGGCAGGATCATGTTTTAATTCTAAATCTTTTATTTTAAAATCCATGTGCTTTTTACTAAGCACTTGTAACAAAATGAAAAGTGCTAAGACTCTTGGGAAAAATAAACAAATTTAAAAAAAAATAGTGCAGGAAAATGGGATCTGGGAGAATAGATGTTTATAAATCAAACATCTGACATTATTTATAAGGCTCTTAATAAACTTATAAAGCTGGCAACAATGATGAAGGTGATGATTATGGTGTCAGCCAGAGAATAAATTCACAATCCAGACCGTGGGTCCTGAAGGGCATTAAGAAGCACAGCTTAGTATAAATCAACATCTCTGGCATCAAGAAGGCTCATGCATCTCTCAGTAAGCCAAGGGAGAGCACAACTGCCAGGAAAATGCACACTTTACTTACTTCCCTGAACAGAGTGATGGAAGGAAATGAATTTACAATTTCAATTTGTGCCAAGTCGGCACAGCCATGGCATACTCAGTCCCTGTTCGGGTGCCACATGTGCCGAGCCAGCTCAGCCAGGTTCAGTGAGCCTGAGAGGGGGCAGTGAAGGATTGAGAAAAGACAGACAAGAGAAGGAAGCTGGGTCTGAAGTTTATTTTTAGTACCCCAAACTCAGAGAAAACCTAAATGTCCATAGGGAAATACTTCCTTAAAGTGTAGTAACCTTACTCAACAAACAGATAAAACATCATTTAAAAAACGTGCAGCTTGCCATTTTTAGGCCCATTTGTAGTATTTCATTTTAAAGATGCACATAGGTGACATGACATATGGGTATTTATTATAGTGCTAGGGGCCTGATGCATGAAATTCATGCAAGGGCCTTGGCCCCGGCCCCACTCACTGCCACTGCCTCTGGATTTGAACCCAGGATCCTTCAGTCTGCAGGCCAATGCTCTATCCACTGAGTCAAACTGGCTAGGGCCATAGTGTGTACTTTTTACCCCTAATTGCCCACCCCTGGTGTGATCTGCGGTTTTTCTGGTATCTGTCCTTCCTAAACATAGGCGATACACACTTCCTTTTTTGCCTTCTAGCTATGCAGCTTCTTACCTATACTTCCTTTTATCTTGATTAATTTATTCAAAGTTAAGTTCTTACAACCAACTCACTGACATATTTATCCTTTATTCTCAAGGCCTTTCATAGGCTGGCAGGAAAGATGGACAGAAAAATAGCATTACATTTATAGTTCAATATGAGAAAGAATGATGCTCTCTTAGCCCAGGGGTAAAGAAAGGGAAGGGAGCCCTAGCTGGCTTGGCTCAGTGGATAGAGCATTTACCACTGAGAGGTTACAGGTTTGATTCCAGTCAAGGGCATATGTCTGGGTTGTGGGCTCGGTCCCCGGTGGGGGGCGTGTAAGAGGCAGTTGATCAAAGATTCTCTCTCATGATTGATATTTCTATTTCTCTCTCCCTCTCTCTTCCTCTCTGAAATCAATAAAAATGTATTTTTTTTAATAAATTTTATTGACTTTTTACAGAGAGGAAGGGAGAGAGACAGAGAGCTAGAAACATCGATGAGAGAGAAACATCGATCAGCTGCCCCCTGCACATCTCCCACTGTGGATGTGCCCGCAACCAAGGCACATGCCCTTGACCAGAATCGAACCCGGGACCTTTCAGTCCACAGGCCGACGCTCTATCCACTGAGCCAAACCGGTTTCGGCAATAAAAATGTATTTTAAAAGAAAAAAAAAGAAAAGGAAATAAAGGGAAGGGAAAGAAAGAACATTCCAGAGAGAGGGAAACTAGAATGAAAGAAAGGTGGAACATTCCAGGTGAGCGCAGATAAGGAGGGAAGAAGTAGCACTCTCTGCTAGGAGAGTCTATAGTCCTTGTTTCAGAATTTTAAGCACACAGAGGGTAATGAGGAGAGAAAGAAACTGGAGACCTAGGCAGAGGTAAGGTCACGAAAGCTACATTTGACAGGTGAAATATTTTCAACTTGCTTCTGTGGCTTTGTGGGTGAGAAGTGATCAACCAAAGAACTTGTATGCATATATGCATAACCCATGGGCACAGACAATAGGGTGGTAAAGGCCTGGGGCAGGGGGGTGGGGGGGGGTGGGGGGGGTCAATGGAAAAATAAAGTTTAGGGAGAAGAGTGACATAGGCACTCTGCCTATGTTAAGGGGTCTCAAACTTTATCTAGTATCAGAATCACCTGAGGAGCTTATTAAAATGGCCTCATTTCAAGGTATTTCAATTAAATGAGCCAGGGGTGAGCTGTGGAAGCTGCATTCTGATGCTGAGTCAATGGGCCATTCTTGGAGAAACAGTTCCAATGTGGTGGGCAAACAGCAGGTCCTTCAGATTCCGCTGACAACAACAGAGATGTCAGGTGCCAGGAGTTACTTACATTCATTCCTAAAGTAATCGGCCCTTAACCTTGACCACACCTTCTCAATCCTGGATGACATTACCCTGGGACCGCAACATCCATATTCCTTAATTTACAAAGACAATTTTAAAAAATACCTATCTATAAAGCAATCGAGAGTAATATTCATAGTATTCTACAGAAACAAACATCTGAGGTGTGATCTTGAGTAGTGTTTAGCACACCTCCACAATCTCAACTGTTATTCGATGACATAATGAGGCACTACTCTCTTCTTAAAAGGACTTCATCACAGTTCTGCTGAAAGCAAGATCTAGGAGTGAGTTCAGCCAGGTGAGGCGGTCAA
This sequence comes from Myotis myotis, assembly GCF_014108235.1. Classification (NCBI taxonomy): domain Eukaryota; kingdom Metazoa; phylum Chordata; class Mammalia; order Chiroptera; family Vespertilionidae; genus Myotis; species Myotis myotis. The sequence continues at coordinate 5,111,546 of NW_023416401.1, read as the reverse complement.
GGACCTGGATCTTCTGCCCAGTTTCAGCATAACTGGGCTTTCACACTTGAGAACTGTCCTCCGTTTTCCCGCCAGCCAGTCTCACTGCTGCTGGTTGCTGGGTTTCCAGAGAGCAAATCAGGGGCCGCCATCCCCATGCCATTCTGATCATTGCAGCTCACTGCACGGTGGACAGTCACATTGCAGCATATCCTCAAAGCATGCTGACTCATTCCAGGATAATTCCGTGGGCAGCACACCTGGGTAATGTTTACGCCAATCCACATTTGGGGTGTTCTGGTTCAATGAGCATGAAACCACGGCATGCCTAGAATGAGAAAGGATCATAGAGGGCATCTGACCCAGTTCTCTCACTTGGCAGACACGTAAGCAGCTTCCCAGTGAGGTGAAAGTATCACATTGCATCCCTCAACATTTCAAATGAAAAATTTTTAATCATTTAGTACTTGGAAAGCCTGGCCTGTTTATAAGAGATATCTATTATCATAAACGATGAAAGGATAAGTAACAATAAATGATGTAAATGGTAGTTTAAAACAAAATTAGAAGCAATATACCAAGGTAGCCCAAGATTAATTGCATACAAATATAAAATCTTTTTATGATTTTGTACAAAAATAATTATATAGTTTGCCATTGAACATTCTTCTATAACCTATACAACTAGCTACCTTTTACTACAGAAGAATGTAAGTGCTTTAGGTTTTAATTACAAATATGTAATTGCTTTCTATGCTGCCATTATAAGCAAGTAATATAGATAATCTATATATATAAAAGCCTAAGTGACCGGCCGACTGGCCAACCATTCAACAGTCCGACTGGTAGCTATGATGCACACTGACCAGAAGGGGGCAGACGCTCAATGCAGGAGCTGCCAAGCTGCAGTGACTTGGCAGCTGCCGTTCTCGGGTGAGGCACCCAAAACCAGAGAGGAGGGAGCCTGATTCTGGGGTGTGTCACCTGAGAACAACCCTCTCGCAATCCGGAACCCCTTGGGGGATGTCGGAGAGCCGTTTTCAGCCTGTTCCCCGCAGGCCAGGTCAAGGGACCCCACCAGTGCACGAATCCGTGCACCAGGCCTCTAGTAGTAATATAAATAAGAAGATGTCCCTGGAATGAAGGAAATGTAAACTTCGCTATTCCCATTTTACAGATGGAAAACTCAAGCATATAAATAGGCCTAACACCCGAACACACCATTAATTTCTGGCCTATGCCTTCACAATTTGAAATGTAGGTCAGCTGAAAAATAGACACAAAGAAAGTTTGGTAGAGGTTACATTCCAATGATCTGGAGTGTCAACAACTAGTGTGTGGGTTTTATGCAGAAATTTCTGTGAAGATAAGTACTAGGACAGTGATGGCGAACCTTTTGAGCTCGGCGTGTCAGCATTTTGAAAAACCCTAACTTAACTCTGGTGCCGTGTCACATATAGAAATTTTTTGATATTTGCAACCATAGTAAAACAAAGACTTATATTTTTGATATTTATTTTATATATTTAAATGCCATTTAACAAAAAAAAAAATTAACCAACAAAATGAGTTCGCATGTCACCTCTGACACGCGTGTCATAGGTTCGCCATCACTGTACTAGGAGCTATTCTTCTGTGCCTCAAACCAAGGGAGCAATTTCTCCATTTAAAAAAATGGCATAGCAGTAAGAGTGTGGGCATCATCTTTTGACATTTTGTCAAAATCCATATCAGTTGAAAGAGCCATGACGTCTTCAGATGTGGGAAAAGCAACAATTGTCTTTAAGGAAGTGCTAGAGAACACTCATTTTTATGCAGTATTGTGTCTCACTCCTTCCTTCCCTACTCCCTTCCCCATTTATATTCAGTCTCTTGGTCCTTTGTATAAGCAATAGGAAAGGTGGGACAGGCCTCAGAGACATGGTCCACGTAGGAACTGTGGGCCACAGACAAAACGATGGGCCAGAGGGGATGATGACGTGCTGCGTGGCAACTCTGCAGATGCCGGGCTAGGTCCACAAAGCCTTCTCACAGCTGGTGCCCAGCCAGGTTAGGTGGGGTGACGGCTGGATGGGGTCACTCTCTGACCCTTTACAATTGGCAACAGACATGAAAGGAAGAGATGTTATGGATCAATGGACACTGGAATTAAGTTTATTAATTTTAAGACTTCAACTGAGATTTCTAAAAGTATAGCACTTCTCCAACTCCAGTGTAGTACACCAAAACAATATATCATCACTGGCAATAAAAGCACCCTATTCAAGAGTACATAAAAAAGTCATACAGAGAGAATTAAGTTAACTCCATAAATGCTTCTTCAAGGCACTGGATGATTGGATCTAGCATGTTAAAAAGATACCACAATTTTTCTTTAGTGTATGTATAAAGCTCTAATGAATTGTTTTGGCCTATTTTTTTTCTTCTATTGATCCCAATATAAAACTGGCTTCCCTTCTAATATATTAAGCTGGTTACTATTAAAATGCCAATGTGGGTGAGGTGAACAACTTTGTGATCAGATACAAATAAATACAGTCTGTCAAATCTGAAGCTATTCCTTTTTTAAACATATGAGCCTAAGCAAAGATTGAAAAATAAGTGGCTCTAAGTTTGCTTATATTTAACCTTTGTTTATATTTACAATTGCTATTTTTTATTTCCTTATATTTATAATTAAATACTAAATTATATTTATAAATATTGTTTGTATTTGCAATTTCAATATTTCTTTATCATTACAATTGCTTGCCATAATATATAAACTAACAAACTCAAAAGATTTAATGACAATTCTACTTGGTTCGATTTGTTTCAGAGAATCACCTGGAACTCCATTGCCAAATGAGAACGAGTAGCCAAAAGCTTGGTCAAAAACGGAGGTTATGAATAGTGATTTGTAGATAGCAGTAATACAAAGGACAAGCAGGCTTTAAACAATGTTTATGTTAGAGTAATACCAGCTCAACCTTAACTGTGGGTTAATTCTACTCCAAACATAAAACTTACAGCAATAAAAACGGAACAGACATTTTAAACTGAACCGCTGTGCCCGGCCCATAGACGGCCTAACAGGGAAATCAGGCCTTGTGGCGTGGGGGTGCCCTCCTTCTATCTAGCATTATTCTAGTGGTCGCCGCGTCCAGGTGAAGATAGAAAAGATACAAGACCCGGGGACTAAGTCAGCAGCTGCAGAGGATGAAGAGAGAGAGAGAGAGAGAGAGAGAGAGAGAGAGAGAGAGAGAGAGAGAGAGAGAGAGAGGAGATAAATGCCAGATGGCTCTCCGCGATGCGCTGATGGCTCTGCCATGGTCCAATCCCCTTGGAAAGGGATGTCTCCACAGCGAATCGATAGGGCAACGCCATGGCTCCTGCACCGCGGACCTGCGTGGCCAGAGCAGCCGCCCAGCCCGGCCTCACCCGCCCCGCCAGGACCGCTTCTCACGCGGCCAGTGACTGATGACTTGATTCAGACACAGCAGTGGACCCCCCCCCCCCTTCCACGCCTTATTTGTGTTGACACGGGGGTCAGCAGCTACAGAACAGTCACAGACACAGGAGCTGCTGCTCGCAGGTGCCGTGTGCCCGTCGGTCGGTGCGGGCCATGGCCCGTCTCCCGCGCCTCCCCCCGCGCCGGCGGCCTCGCTCCCTGGGGAAGGGAGACCCGGCCCGGCCACGCGGCTCCTCGCCGGCGGCGCCGGGTCTGCATGGCACGAGGTTTCCGGGTCTCAGGGCTGCACGGCACCGTGCGTTCTAAGATGACAGCATTGAAAAGGGAAAGCTGCGAATAACCCCGAACCCGGTGCAACTGGCTTCATTTCCTCGCATGGCCCTTCCGAGTCCTCCAGAGCGAACCTGCTGGGCTGCTCTTCTGCCGAGGGCTCCCCACCCCCTCCCGCCTTGCCGTTCAGCCGGAGCGGCCTCCCTCCTGGACGTGACTTTGCGCCCACTGCCCCTCCCCCGGCCGCCCGCCGCTGTTTACTGACTAGTCCAGCGGTGGCTACCTGACCCGCGCTGGGCCCAGAAGTCTGTTCCTGGGAATTTTGAAATCCGGAGGCAGCGAGATTTCAAAAGATAGAGGAGAGCGCCAGGGAGGGGCGGGAGGAAAGGAGCAGTGTCTGCGGTCGCTGTGGCGGTGACAGGCGGACCTGGGTGGTCCGCTATTCTGGGGGTTGGGGGGCTGCCAGTGAGAAGGGGGAAGCCCAGAGGGATGTGGGGGGTGAGGAACCTTGGATTCTACAGCGTTTCGGGCTCTGGCTAATTCGTGCGCCCCAGCGGGACTCTGTCCTTGGATTCTGTGAAATGTCCTGATTTTCCAAAAAGTTCTCTTTTGCGTAAGATAGCTGCAGCGGGCTCTTGTTCCTTGTAACCAAAAGAATCTGAACAAATAATTGAAAACAAACAAACAAAAGCCCAAATGCTCTAGCCCTGGCTGGTAGCTCAGTTGGTTTAACAGCGTCCTCTGATCAAGGCACACACAACCAATGAGTGCATAAACAAGTGGAACAACAAATCTCCTCTCCTCTCCCTCCCCCTCCCCCTCCCCTCCCCCTCCCCTCCCCCTCCCCTCCCCCTCCCCTCCCCTCC